>NC_088408.1:30693467-31028051 GCF_034236695.1 Oncorhynchus nerka
AATTCATGAACAACATCACTAGGTTGGACAAGATCTTTCCCCTGGTAAGGTATTTTACTACATCTTTCTCTTTCCTCTTATACATGAAGCAAAGCATTTGCCTTTGCAACACTATGCATGTTTGACTGATAAAAACAGATATAGGTCTAAATCCTCGGAATCAAGTACATACGCAGTATTTTCTTTCTTGACATTTCAGTTACTTTTAAAAGTGACCAATCCATTAGTTAAAATAAACAAACTTGCGTTAACTACTTTGTCTTCAAAGAGCTGTTGGATAATAACGATTCCAACTTTAATGTAATCAGACACTGAGTATGTTTTTCACAGTGAATACACTCTGCTTTCCATTGTACCCTCTCCCCCTTTCCCATTCCTCTCTGTCCGGCGTGCCCAGACAAGCTGTCAGTAAAAGTCAAACAAAGTTTTTTTTTTCCTGCTCTTGCTACAACTGGGTCAGTGAGAAGCACAAGGTGAACATGTTTACCTGCAGCTCATGCAGGCAGCCCTGCTGAACCACTGAACCACCTCCAGAGCCATGTCAAAAAACCCACAACTGTTACATTTTGCGAGAGGGTTTCTCAAGTTCATGTTGAAGACCAGACTGACCACTTTCCTTCTCTTTGACTGTCGCTTTGATTCATAAAAGTCTATCAGACGAGTAAACAGGTGGGTCTGTATGTTTTTGTGTGCGTGCCAGTGTTGCGGTCCAATATCTGTGCGTGTATGAAAGGTGGAGAGGAGCAGAATGGAACAGCTGGGTCTGCTATGTGTGCTTGTTTTGAAAATGTCAGTCTGGTGTTGATTCAGAGCAAAACTGCATGCTCTACACCTTTCCTGCACAGCTGCAATGATTCTGCTCTTAATAAGGCCCACTTATGTACCCAAGACAAAGCTGGAGGGAATGGGATGGGGGTTAAGGGGTTGGAGGTGGGGGGGTGTACGTAGGTGGGGGTTGCAGTGCAGCTAGCTAAGTAAAAATATGGCTGCTGCCTGCGAGGGAACCTAGCAGCTGTGTTGACCGTCTCGTCTGACTGCGAAGAAAGGCACTGATTATAAAGTGCAACATTCTGGCACGGCCGCAGTCACAGCAAGGAGCAGCTTTGATCATTTAGCATTGTAAACTGCTCCATCATCTAAGGCCTCAGGTAATACCCTGGTTTATTAGCTTATGAAGGGGTTTAAATCTTTATCTACAGTACTGGGCCCTCAAGCACTTTTGATGCCAGCGCTGAAGTATCTTTTTCGTTATATTCAATTAACAGCGGCGGGCCGCCACTGCTAAATCGCTGCCGCCACTGCTAAATCGCTGCCGCCACTGCTAAATCGCTGCCGCCACTGCTAAATAGCTGCCGCCACTGCTAAATCGCTGCCGCCACTGCTAAATCGCTGCCGCCACTGCTAAATCGCTGCCGCCACTGCTAAATCGCTGCCGCCACTGCTAAATCGCTGCCGCCACTCAAAAAAAATGTTTTTTTTTCTATGTGTTTTTTATTTTATATTTTATTTTATGATAATAATTTCTGTGATGGTAAAACGTTTTCAGTGTAAACTTAAATGACTAAACCAGATGTAAACTATGTAAAAAGTTAAGGGAGCCTATATATATTTTTTTATAAGATAATCTTTGAGAAATAACAATCACCAAAATAGAAACTAGACAGTCAAGGAGAATCTGTAAATTCCCAAAATGTCATGATTTTGTTATAGTGTTTGATTCACTCAGATAGCATAAGAATCCAGCATAATCCTTTGAAAAATGTGTAGAATTGCAGAGAATTTGCTTTAAAACAGTGAACTCCAAGGGGAAACACTGGAACTTTTGAGCAGTTTGTTTGTGCCCATTTGTGGCAGCTTGGAAGGAAGATATACTAGGCTGCTTAAAGTTTTGATTATCTGTTGATTTTGATACACAATTGGCAACTATCTCAATGCGCTTGTTGATGAATGTATTGAGAAAGTATGAGATAGTTGCCAATTGTTAGTCGGCAAGATGACTTTGAGTAAATTGAGTCATGTGTGACCTTCATGAAGGGCCTTGGATGTTTCAGACAAATGGAGCCCTGAGGTAAACTGATAGTCTAGATACCAGATGGCCCACAACATGCTGCCAGAGCTGCTCCTCTCTGCTTTGACATGTTCAAACCCACAAAGCATACAACCCGCTTCATGAATGATTCAACCCTAGCAGGAGATTTTTCACCTAATGCTCAGTCACAGCTTATTTCTGGCAGTGATCCCATCTGTGTTGGACACCTCACCGCTGACTCCAGCATAGGCGGTGTAGTGAGTATATTTGTTCAGTAACGGATGCCCGAACTCTGAAACTCCCGGTCGGTCACTCTGATTGGAGTTTTCTTTTCCCTTATTGGGTTCCTTGCCGTCCTAGAGGTTTCATCAAAGGGCAGATGTAGGCTATTCATAGCTAGGGCAGCACTCTTCCCTATAATTCATTTTGGCTGTTGTTTTGTCTCATCTTTGGTCTATTGTGTTGGCAGTTCTGCTGGTGGTCCCATATAAACAACTCTGAAAGGGGTTCCCCTCTCTCTCTCTCTGTGTCTGTCTCTCTCTCTCTCTCTCTCTCTCTCTCTTTCTCTCTCTCTCTCTCTCTGTGTCTGTCTCTCTCTCTCTCTCTCTCTCTCTCTGTCTGTCTGTCTCTCTGTCTGTCTGTCAGAGAGCCTGTGCCTCTGGTTTTAATGGGGTAATTGAAGTTAGAGGATGCCTGGTTCTGGTGTTGGGTGCCAGGAAGGACCAGCTCTGTGTCTCTGACCCCTCCAGTACAAAGGGACCTTCTCATCCTCCTCTCTGAAAGCTGGGAAAAGTAAATATTTAGCAGGCTGCACAACAATGGCTGGCCCAGAGAGAGAATGAGACTTTCACCAGAACTTATGGCAGAGGGGGGGACAAGTTGGCTATTTCTGGAGGAGGGTTTTTTGGGGGAAAGGAATCTCTCAAGCAGAAGTCTCATTTATAGGGCGAGGTTTTCACCAGAACCCACAGCAGCCACTAAGGGGACTTTCTGTCTAAATATATATTTAAGATCTTTCACACTGTTTGAGCGATCAGACATCCTTTCTGTCAGCGCTGTCTCTCCTCTGTTTGGAAAACTCCATTATGGCACATCTTTCTTTCTTCTGTTCTTTTACCCCCCTCTTTGACATTCTCTGTGTCTCTCTGTGTGTGTGTCTCTGTGTGTGTTTGTATTTATCTTTTTAAAAAGTAAAGTTACCAGCCTTCCTTTAGACACACTCTGGATTAGAGGTCAACCGATTAATCAGAATGGCCAATTAATTACGGCCGATTTCAAGTTTTCATAAGAATCGGAAATCGGTATTTTTGGACTTTTTTTTATTTAGTATTTTTACAGCTTTATTTATCCTTTATTTAACTAGGCAAGTCAGTTAAGAACACATTCTTATTTTCAATGACTGCCTAGGAACGGTGGGTTAACTGCCTTGTTCTGGGGCAGAATGACAGATTTTTACCTTGTCAGCTCGGGGATTCAATCTTGCAACCTTACAGTTAACTAGTCCAACGCTCTAACCACCTGATTACATTGCACTCCACGAGGAGACTGCCTGTTACGCGAATGCAGTAAGAAGCCAAGGTAAGTTGCTAGCTAGCATGAAACTTATTTTATAAAAAACAATCAATCAATCATAGTCACTAGTTAACCACACATGGTTGATATTACTAGTTTATCTAGCGTGTCCTGCGTTGCATATAATCGTTGTGGTGCGTATTCGCGAAAAAGGACTGTCTTGCTCCAATGTGTACCTAACCATAAACACCAATGCCTTTCTTAAAATCAATACACAAGTATATATTTTTTAACCTGGCTCGTTGGGAACTCTGTGAAGACTATTTCTTCCTAACAAAGACAGCCAACTTTGCCAAAGGGGGATGATTTAACAAAAGCGCATTTGCGAAATAAAAGCACAATCGTTTGCACGACTGTACCTAACCATAATCATCAATGCCTTTTTTAAAATCAATACACAGAAGTATATATTTTTAAACCTGCATATTTTGCTAAAAGAAATCCAGGTTAGCAGGCAATTTTAACCAGGTGAAATTGTGTCACTTCTTTTGCGTTCATTGCACGCAGAGTCATGTTATTATATGCAACAGTTTGGGCCGCCTAATTTGCCAGAATTTCACTTAATTATGACATAACATTGAAGGTTGTGCAATGTAACAGGAATATTTATACTTATGGATGCCACCTGTTAGATAAAATACGGAACGGTTCCGTATTTCACTGAACTAATAAATGTCTTGTTTTCGAGATGATAGTTTCCGGATTTGACCATATTCATGACCTAAGGCTCGTATTTCTGTGTGTTATTGTGTTATAATTAAGTCTATGATTTGATAGAGCAGTCTGACTGAGCGATGGTAGGCACCAGCAGGCTCGTAAGCATTCATTCAAACAGCACTTTAGTGCGTTTTTGCCAGCAGCTCGTCCCTGTGCTTCAAGCATTGAGCTGTTTATGACTTCAAGCCTATCAACTCCCGAGATTAGGCTGGTTTAACCGATGTGAAATCGCTAGCTAGTTAGCGGGGTGCGCGCTAATAGCGTGTCAAACGTCACTCGCTCTGAGACTTGTGGAGCGATGGGTAACGCTGCTTCGAGGGTGGCTGTTGTCGATGTGTTCCTGGTTCGAGTCCAGGTAGGGGCGAGGTGAGGGACGGAAGCTATACTGTTACACTGGCAATACTAAAGTGCCTATAAGAACATCCAATAGTCAAAGGTATATGAAATACAAATCGTATAGAGAGAAATAGTCCTATAATTCCTATAATAACTACAACCTAAAACTTCTTACTTGGGAATATTGAAGACTAAAAGGAACCACCAGCTTTCATATGTTCTCATGTTCTGAGCAAGGAACTTAAACGTTAGCTTTTTTACATGGCACATATTGCACTCCAACACTTTGTTTTTGCATTATTTAAACCAAATTGAACATGTTTCATTTTATTTGAGGCTAAATAGATGTTACTGATGTATTATATTAAGTTAAAATAAGTGTTCATTCAGTATTGTTGTAATTGTCATTATTACAAATACATTTTTTTTAAATCGGCTGGTATCGGCTATTTTTGGTCCTCCAATAATCGGTATCGGAATTGGAAAATAATAATCGGTCGACCTCTACTCTGGATGTCCTTTCTCCCCCCCCCCCCTTCTCTCCTATTTTAGATTAGTTGTTAAGTTGTAAACGCTTGTACACTAGGCCTACATCACAATTAATGCTAACAATGAAAATGGGGGTTCGGCTGTCTTTAGGTTTCAGCCGGGTTCCATTGGAAAGGCCTTAAAGCAGGTCTTTGTCTCCCGTGCGCCATCAGTGTGACTGACATGAACAGCCCAGAAGACTGCGGGCGGCGCAGGGCTTAGTGTGCGAAGGTTGTACCCTGGCCAGGAGGAGAGGGAGCAAGCATGGGGCCTTATAATTGTGATTTACTGTAACTCCTAAATCCTCGTAATTTACTGCCATTATTACTCCTCCAAAGGTGTGAAGTTCTTCAACAAAACGCATTGTGCCGGGGTGAATGGGCCTGACCCCTCATTCCAACCGTTTCCACTCCGGGAATCATTCTGGCTGGCACTGTTACGGCTTAGCGCTCACTGGCTGCCACTGCAGAGAGAGGTAGAGAAAGCCCAGTCCAGGGTCACTGAGCCTCTCAACACTGGGACAGCTTACTTCTACCACTGACACAGAGTGGGGGGAAAGTAGAAGGGACATTTTGCCATGGTGTAGATGGCAGTAAAAAGAAACTCTAGCAACAATTAAGAACACCCCCCACCCCACCCCCACAGGGATGCTGGCCCATGTTGACTGCAAAGATTCCCACAGTTGTGTTAAGTTGGCTGGATGTCCTTTGGGTGTTGGACCATTCTTGATACACACAGGGAATCTGTTGAGCATGAAAAACCCTGCAGCGCTGTAGTTCTTGACACAAACCAGGGCGCCTGGCACCTACCACCATAACCCCGTTCAATCTTTTGTCTTGCCCATTCACCCTCTGAATGGCACTCATACATAATCCATTTCTCAAGGCTTAAAAAGCCTTCTTTAAACTGTCTCCTCCATTCCGATTACACTGATTGAAGTGGATTTAACAAGTGACATCAATAAGAGATCATAGCTTTCACCTGGATTCACCTGGTCAGTCTATGTCGTGGAAAGAGCAGGTGTTCTTAATGTTTGTACCCTCAGTGTATATAATTGCATCACTGAACGTTAATGTTAGGTTGTTAATGATGGATTGCATCATGGAACAGAGGACAAAGACCAGTCATCACTGGCTAGAGTCCTCCAACACTCCTCTCCAAACAAGCAATTTCTTTGTTAGAATTCATAAGCATGAGTAGGAATCAACACTTCAAAGGGAAACGAATGGAACAAACAAACAGACAGGATGAATATGGAAAATAACAGGCTGGCAATTTGTCTCTGTGTAGGGTTTTTAATTGGTGTGTTGTAATTAGTCCAGTTAAAGCTGTGTTGTTGGTCATGCTGCTCTAGCAGACTAATGGGCTGAGTATGGAGCTAAGTGGGTGCATGTCCACGGCTGTGTCAGCCAGCCAGCCAGTGGTTTATGAGCCACTCTCATTCACTTGTTCCTTAACACTCTCCCTGCTTGATTATGGATGTGTAGCCTTGGTGTGTGTGTGAGTGTACGTACATGTGACACAAACCCGGAGGGGGGTATTGCATATGCGTTTATGAAAGGGAAAAAAGCATTTCCAATGCCTTTTGGGGGAGGAATGTTGACCCAAAGCATGATGTAATTCAATAATCCTAGCCCCATAATTTTCTCTGGGCGAGGAGTTTTTCCTGCTCCATCCATTTTACTGTCATATTTCACTGTTTATAAATATTTATGCACATAACAGCTAATAAAGTCAGGTCTGACTAGGAACTGGACGGCTTTCCAGTTTTAATTTTGAAGATATTCTATATTGTTGGTGGAGACGCCAAAAAGCTGTATCCACCCTTTTAATAATAATAATAACAGCTTGTTTTCTCATGTAAAATGAAAATGACAAACAGACCTTCACCCCTATAAGTATGCATATACATACACAAACATACCCTCATATGTCCATGTCTGCTCCGTACCCTGATGCTGTGAAGTGGGTGGATGGATGGGCCGGGGCATTCTATACAAACACAGGGAGTTGTGAGGAGACACCTGTAGCTCTCAAGCCTCTTTCTCCTCGGCTCCTGGTACAGTATCAGTGTCCTTTTGATGTACGATTTGTTATTGGTTTTGGGGCCCGGGGCAGCAACGTTTCAAATGTGTTAAGTGGATCGGCTGTCAGAAAGTTCCACAGCCATTCTTTGTGAGTGATTCTTTTCGTATTATTTGTTTTTACTTTACGGATAGGGACTTTGAGATTAGCCCCCCTTTCCCCACACTGCCCCTCTTCCCCCAGTGCACCTCTTCTATCACAGTGAAAAGACACACACACCCCATCCTCCACACCCGCAGTATCAGGGCCACATGTGAATGTGACAGACAGGAGTACACACATGTGAGTATTTACAGTCTACATTTGTCAAAGCGCACATTTATCATGTGGCCCACTGGTGTCAGTACCGTGTTCCCATGTCTCTCTCCCTCTGCTGGTACTCAGCGCGACACCCAGCACCTGCACACCTGATACACACACACACACACACACATTTAGCCTTACATTGATAAATGCACCCCTCACCACAGAAATCACTCTGAGAACTCACAATCTATCCAGTCTGGTACAGGAGAACTCGACGGGCCTAACTTTTCTACAGTCATTTTGTTGTTTGGTCTTAAGATTGTAAGGGGAAGAATTTGAAAGGTTTGCTCCATCCAACTTGCGTCCCTAGCCATTCTCTACATATGGCAGGGATAAGCCTTAAAGAGAGAGAAGTGTTGTGCCTACAGGGCTGAAGTGATTTTTATTTGGAACCACTTAATAACATGTGTATTTTTTTATTTAACCTTTATTTAACTAGTCACTTAAGAACAAATTCTTATTTACAATGACGGCCTACCCCGGCCAAACCCGGACGATGCTGGGCCAATTGTGCGCCGCCCTTTGGGACTCCCAATCACAGCTGAATGTGATACAGCCTGGATTCAAACCAGGGACTGTTGCACTGAGATGCTGCACCTTAGACCGCTGTGCCACTCGGGAGCCCTGAAATAGCTTATTTTGGCAAGAATGGTAAATAACCTCTTCTGCCTTTTAAACAATCATAAAGTGCACAGAACTGTCTTAGAATGCCCGTACATTACACCAGTCCAAGACCAGCTTTTTACATTGGCTGTCATTCTTTACTAAACCCTCATAACAACGTATAGCTGGTTAGCTGCCAATAGCTAGCTGAATGCCATTACTCAGTCATTCTGGGAAAGGTTAATGCACGGTTCTGTACTGGTCTTGAGGTGTATAGAGTAGTATTCCTTAGCTGTGAACAGATCTAATAACTGGGCCTGCACTTACCATGTAAAAACCAAAAGAGAATGAGGTGGGAAAGGAAGAGAGATGTGAACATCTTATTGTGTTAAAATGTCATCACTTTTCCGTTTTTTTTTCTGTTCTGGAGGAGCAGCTGCAGATGCCTAAGCCCCGTCTCAGTGGTTTACCCCCTCCGTAGGGAGCATGACAGAGTCCAAATGCCAACTCTGCCCCAACCCTCCTAAAAAGAGAGAGACCCATTAGTAAGGCTAATACACATACACACACACTCTAGCCCTCCCAAACCAGAGTCTCATTAGTGAGGCGAATTCACCCCAACCGCGTCAGAAAGTCTGCTTGTCCTTGGGCCGCTGAGTGAGATGACACAGGATGAAGTCATTCCATTTATGTTGGCACAGAGACCGGGCTGATGCCATGCCTGCCAAGAGTTCTTGGACACGTCTCACGATGGTGAGAGGGACAGGAACCAAGAGGTTTGTGTCGCAGTACATTGGACCCACGTCCAGCATTGCCTTTGTAAAGCCTGTGTTGAAAACCCCTCTGAAATAAGTCAGGTGGTGACGTTGAAGAATGCATGTCGGTGAGAGTTGGGAGAGGTTCCTGTTCATGTCTCCTCTCCTAAAGCAACTTTTTTTACATGATTATTTTTGGATAATGTGTTTATTATCCATAATTCCATTCATTTTGTGCTCTCCCAGTATTTCTGAATGACAGTATAATGTCAGTGGTGTGTGATCTCACACCTAGACTGTTTTGCCACAGAAAATGTAGCGTCATGATTTTTCCTCTCTCTGTCCGGCACTGTGTGACATACCAACCGTGGAATCAGAGGGTCCCAGAGAAATTTGACATCCCCGTCCCAAAAGGTAGCCATCGGAGGCTGGATTTTGACAGACATCCCCCCACCCCCCTTCCTTCCCATCAGAGGCCGGAGAGGAGAGGAGCTGCCCTGTCCTGTGTTTGTAGAGCAGGGGCTAGGGGGAAGTTTGACTCTGGAAAGCTTTGGCTGTGTTTGGGCAATTCATCAAAGGCTCAGCCGACCTGATGAACAAACGCTAAATTTGGGCTCCTCAAAGAGTCTCTTTCCATTACCCCCACAGGCCAACACCAGCCTCCTCCTTTTCCTTCCCCGTCGGCTCGGCTGGACTGCCCTGTCTGTCTCAGCCCTTCGTTAGCATCTCAGCAAGCCCAAGGTCAAACAACTACTATTTCCTTCCACTGTCACTCTCCTCTAGTGTCTGTAGTGCCAGCCTCAGTTTGTTAGTGCTCTGAGAGCCCCCTTCTTTGAGAGGCTAGACAGGGATTGAAACTGTCATTGACCAGAGGAGGAACCAAACCACAGTGTCTCTTCTGGCACACACATACAAGAACACGCACACATACATGTAATAGTGCCAGACATGCACACAAACATATACAGTTGGCATTGCTGTTATGATTTTAGTTGTCCTTGATGTCCTGTGTTTTTATGGATCAAAAAGGTGCTTAGGTGGTGGGCGTGGCAATGAGCGTTTGCATTTTAAGCCAATTTTCTGCAATACTACAAATTTCTCCACGGAGCTGAGATGTATTGTTTTCAGTTTTAAATCTAATTTCCTGCAATTCTACACATTTTGCCATGCAGCTGAGAGAAAATGTTGCAGTTTTAAAGCTAATTTCCTGCGATTCTACATATTCTTTTTGGTTTTTATATATATATATATATATTTTTTTTTGATTGAATATCTGAAACAAACAATATACTTGCACCATACCAGTCATCCAACAGACTCCCATTCAGAGCAACACACAGATTCATCCAGGGTCAATGCCCTGCTCAAGGGCACGTTGACAGATCTCCCACCAGGCCAAAAAACGTGAACCCGAATCCCCCAAGATCCCCCCCACAGTTCCCCAATACCTGTCCATCAATCATTCGAGACCCCTCCCACAGTCCCCCCCTCACAAGAAGAAACATTTAAATAAAAAATACAATTAATTCCATTCCCCACCCCCAAGAACCCCCCAAAGCACCAACAACCAAGAGAATGAACTAAAGAGAAAAAATATAAAGACAGAAGAAAACAGCAAACAGCAAGGCAAAAAAAGAAAGAAAGGAAAAAATAATACATTTAAAACAAAGGACATCAAGGACAACTAAAATCATAACAGCAATGCCAACTGTATATGTTTGTGTGCATGTCTGGCACTATTACATGTATGTGTGTGTGTTCTTGTATGCGTTTATTTGACTGAGAGTGTGTGTATATGCATGTGTATAAACACCTGCACGGCATCAGCCTCAGGCAAACCTACATTAGCGGTAAAAACACTGCCCCTCAGTGTCATTCAAACGTACTATTTATTAAGTTTTATTTTGACTTTATTTTTGACTTTTATCTTATTCTATCTCCCGCACAGCAACTCCACTCCCACTTGTCTCCAATTCCACATCCCAACCCTCAGCCCATCCCACCTATCTCTGCTGGCCACCCTCTTTGGATTTCTACGCAACATATACAGTGGGGCAAAAAAGTATTTAGTCAGCCACCAATTGTGCAAGTTCTCCCACTTAAAAAGATGAGAGAGGCCTGTAATTTTCATCATATGTACACTTCAACTATGACAGACAAAATGAGGAAAAAAACTAGAAAATCACATTGTAAGATTTTTAATGAATTTAATTGCAAATTATGGTGGAAAATAAGTATTTGGTCAATAACAAAAGTTTATCTCAATACTTTGTTATATACCCTTTGTTGGCAATGACAGAGGTCAAACTTTTCTGTAAGTCTTCACAAGGTTTTCACACACTGTTGCTGGTATTTTGGCCCATTCCTCAATGCAGATCTCCTCTAGAGCAGTGATGTTTTGGGGCTGTTGCTGGGCAACACGGACTTTCAACTCCCTCCAAAGATTTTCTATGGGGTTGAGATCTGGAGACTGGCTAGGCCACTCCAGGACCTTGAAATGCTTCTTAGGAAGCCACTCCTTTGTTGCCCCGGCGGTGTGTTTGGGATCATTGTCATGCTGAAAGACCCAGCCACGTTTCATCTTCAATGCCCTTGCTGATGGAAGGAGGTTTTCACTCAAAATCTCGCGATACATGGCCCCATTCAGTCTTTCCTTTACATGGATCAATCGTCCTGGTCCCTTTGCAGAAAAACAGCCCCAAAGCATGATGTTTCCACTCCCATGCTTCACAGTAGGTATGGTGTTCTTTGGATGCAACTCAGCATTCTTTGTCCTCCAAATACGACAAGTTATATTTTGGTTTCATTTGACCATATGACATTCTCCCAATCTTCTTCTGGATCATCCAAATGCTCTCTAGCAAACTTCAGACGGGCCTGGACGGACATGTACTGGCTTAAGCAGGGGGACACTTCTGGCACTGCAGGATTTGAGTCCCTGGCGGCTTAGTGTGTTACTGATGGTAGGCTTTGTTACTTTGGTCCCAGCTCTCTGCAGGTCATTCACTAGGTCCCCCCGTGTGGTTCTGGGATTTTTGCTCACCGTTCTTGTGATCATTTAGACCCCACCGGGTGAGATCTTGCGTGGAGCCCCAGATCGAGGGAGATTATCAGTGGTCTTGTATGTCTTCCAATTTCTAATAATTGCTCCCACAGTTGATTTCTTCAAACCAAGCTGCTTACCTATTGCAGATTCAGTCTTCCCAGCCTGGTGCAGGTCTACAATTTTGTTTCTGGTGTCCTTTGACAGCTCTTTGGTCTTGGCCATAGTGGAGTTTGGAGTGTGACTGTTTGAGGTTGTGGACAGGTGTCTTTTATACTGATAACAAGTTCAAACAGGTGCCATTAATACAGGTAATGAGTGGAGGACAGAGGAGCCTCTTAAAGAAGAAGTTACAGGTCTGTGAGAGCCAGAAATCTTGCTTGTTTGTAGGTGACCAAATACTTATTTTCCACTATAATTTGTAAATAAATTAATTAAAAATCATACAATGTGATTTTCTGGATTTTTTCCCCTCATTTTGTCTGTCATAGTTGAAGTGTACCTATGATGAAAATTACAGGCCTCTCTCATATTTTTAAGTGGGAGAACTTGCACAATTGGTGGCTGACTAAATACCTTTTTGCCCCACTGTATCTTTCAACTATGCTGTGATGGTTAACGTACCATTTCAATCTATCTAATCGAGTAGAATCCACAGATTGTGAGTTGAAGATAAATACTTTTACTAAGAGTATTAGTATATTAGTAATTGACTGACCCGGTCTCTCCAGATCTCCTAACAGTACTATTTATAGGGTCAATTTTAGATCAATGCTATGCATTTTCAGCCATTCCTGAGACCAGAAACAGTCTACCTGAGGGCAATACCAAAATAAATTGTCTATTGATTCTGTATCCTCACAACAAAATTTGCAGAGCTTCAATGATTTTATGCCCCAAATATTCAACGTTTTGTTGGTGGCAAAAATTCTATATAATAATTTTAGCTTAAAAGCACGAAGTCTTGCGTTGTTTTATATATCATCTCATACCATGGAATCGGTACATCAAAAATCTCTTCCCAACTATTTTGCAATCTGTATGGCACAGTTGTCAACATCCTGGTCCTCAAATTAAACTGGTATACTTTCCTATTTATGCTATTTTTTTCCTCCGCCAGTTTGAATCCTTTATATTGGGCAGACAGACCAGTTCCCTACCTCCTCCCGCTGCCACCTGCCTCATACATTTTTGGGGTAATTCTGTAATCAATTGGATGTACTCTTGGATTCAGCAGACCTTCCCGTACATTTCTGATAACTCCATGAAGGACATAACTCTACCATGCCAATTTACAATATATTTTAAGAACAAAATACCCTTTTCAAACATATTTCCCATAAATACAGGTATTTTATCAACCAGCACATTTGAGTTCAGCCATAATATTTGCTGTAATATTTGTTCTATCTTTTCAGGGGGAAATTGTAGCCAGCTCTGCAATGCTTGTTTGAAAAAGAGAGACACTTTGAGAAAAGTATCATTTTTAATGAGACATGGCAATCTGCACAATGGATGAGCTTTTCTTAGTAATCTACTTGAGAACCATTTAGGGTTCAAGTAAAACTTTTGAATAAGTGAAGCTTTTAGAGAGAGGTTTAGTGCTTTTATATTTAATCATCTCAACCCACCCAATTCATATTCACTATACAGATAGGCACGTTTTATTTTGTCTGCTTTAGCATCCCAGATAAAGCGAAATATTTTTTGCTCATATGATTTGAAAAACGAATCATCAGGAATAGGCAGCGCCATAAGTAAGTGAGTAAACTGAGATATGACTAAGGAGTTAATCAGGGCAATTCTTCCATAAATAGACAGGTATTTACCTCTCCATGGTTGCAGGATCTTGTCTATTTTTACAAGTTTTCTATTGAAATTCATTGTGGAGAGCTTATTTATATATTTTGTGATATGAATACAGAGTATGTCTACTTCACCATCAGCCCATTTTATAGGTAAACTGCAGGGGAATGTAAAAGTTTTTTAAAGATCCAATACGTAATATTGTACAAATATCATAATTAGGTTTTAGTCCAGAGAGTACGGAAAAGTTATCAAGATCTTCAATGAGATATTGCAGGGATCTATCTTGCAGACTTAATATAAAACTTGATTCATTGGCATACATAGACACCTTTGTTTTTAAGCCTTGGCTTTCTAATCCTCTAATGTCCATATTCTGCCATAGAGCTGAGATTTTTAATTTAAAGCAAGTTTCCTGGAATTCTATGCATTTTTGCCAAGGATAATGCTGTTTTGCTCAAACATAATATCAAAATGGATACTGCTAAATTGATTGTTTTGGGAGTTTTCAATTCTCCCTGACTGTCTAGCTGAATATTATTATAATAGTTTTTTTTTACACAACGCTTAGGTGGCCCGCCCAAGAATTACAATGGCAGAAAAATCCCTGCACTTGAGGAGAAGAGGAAGAAAAGGGATAGAGGTGGAGAGAGAGAGAGAAAGCCGAGGGTGCACTGCCGCTCTATGTGAAAGGAGGACAAAGGTCCAGTCCAAAGCCCTGACACCATGTGAAATCCTTTGTAAAAACAACTGTAATTAGAGGGCAGAGCCTGCTTTTGTGCCAAAGGGCTTTGTGAGGGTGGTACTGGTGGGGTGGGAGGTTACTTCCCAGTCCAAGGCTGGAGCAAGGCTGAAGAACAACCTTCTGTTAATTGGGTTCTAAGAATCCTTTCCCCTTGTCCTCTGAAACATACACATCTAGTTTTCTCTTTTATTTGGTGTGTGTTCTGGGATTGTCAAAGATATGGCCTAGCAATTCATTGTGACCAAAAATAAGTGCGTTCTTGACCATCCCGACAATAGGCCTATTCCATCCTTAGAGGACTTGAAAGGAAAGGACAAACCATTTATCAGCAAATTACAAAAATGTCACTCTTCTATCAGTCTGTCAAAGTGAGTATAGAACAGGTGCTTGTGATCTCATTTACACCTCCAAGCTGCCCATCAACACCTATAAGAGGAATGTAGATTAGCATTACGGCCATCCAGCTACACCACCCCGGTATCTCTTTAATTGCAAGGTTTCTCCAGCCTATTTTCATGTTTATCTTCTCTTCTGGGACATGAAGCAGGTCACATGGCTACAGCATGTAGCTGGTTGTGGTTGCAATTTCTCCTGCTACTCCAGCAACTCCTTGCACTTGTTCTTTGGTCCCTTGAATCTCCAGCTAGTCAATGAGGATAATTCAGCACAAAGGCTATTCTTCTAACTGTCTGTGGTCATAGGGAGAGGTGAAGCCTCAGTTAGTGTATATAAAGTCTAGTGTACTTTAATAAACATACAGATTTAGGCCCAACCTAGAGTGTTCTCTTTAGGCCTTGTCTAACTCTGGCAGTAAGTCCTGGCCATCCCTGCGGACTTGGGGAGTGTTAATCGGGTGGGAGATGTCCGTCTTCACTCTGGGGGTGTCAGAGCTATTTGGTTTCCCTGGGTTTCCGAAACTTAGACTCACAGAAGCCACAGAGCAATGTCAGCAATGCTGCAAGATGAGAGTGATACTACCCCCCCCCATTACCACATGCAGGGGTAACTGCAATGCACAATGGGGTTGTAACATCATCTGACGGATGGTTCCTGCCTGATTTCAGCTTTCACGATTGCCTATTAGGTCACCGTAAATGTGCTTCCAAATCAAAACGAGTTGGATCATGTTTAATTTATAGCAGGAAACCTTTGTGCACTGCATGTTTTTTTTCCTCTCAGCTGTTTGAAGTTTATGTCCTTGGAATGTGCAAGAGGGAGCGGCTTTGGCTCTTTACTTTGGGCATTTGTGCTGCATTTTGTTTAAGCGTAGGCCTAAATGTATTCTGCATCTGTGCAAACCTGAACGTGTATCTTTTGTAAGGGATCCTTCAGTTGTCCTACAGTATTTTACTAGTACTAGTCACCCTAGTACTTTCAATATTGCTTCGACCCTTGAATTTAGGAAGTACAAGCTCCAATAGAGCAGGCTGTTGCAAAACCTTATCACATTTCCATTGGTGCTCCAAATTATAACATGAAACAGAAAACCCGTTCCTACAACTGTCTTACTCCAGGTCCATTCCTGGAAGTGTTTAGAAATGTCTCTCTCCTTTTTTTTCTCTTTCATTTTTGGCGGAGCCCGTCAGTTTGAACTGTGGGTGATCAGTGCTGGGACCAGTATGCTTTGATTACAGCTTCATCCCGTTACTGTGCCCTTTGATGTGGTTTCCCTGCAGTCCAGGGCCGCAGTGGCCACCAGCCAGCCTCTTGTTATTTCAAAGGGGGCATCCTCACTGGACTCGGATGGCCTGGGCTGACCAGGCAGATGACCACCACCACAGGCATGGCTGGATACTGATACACCAGGCTTTAGTGTGATAATCCTAGCCACTCATGAGGTTTAATGGGGCTATAGGCTCTGCACTTCAACCATAAAGCCGTTTATTCACACTGAGCTAACTAGCCCCGTAATGCAGTGGTTCCTAAAATGTTTCACTCGCCCCCCTTCCAGCATTGGCGAACACCCCCCCTGCGCACAGCACTGTTCATGACACAAACTGTTCACACCCCTTGTTGATGGAGAGAATTTAGCAGGTTGAAAGCTTCTTTTCTGTAACTCTACACATTTTTTCATGGGGTGCAAAGAACATTTAGCAGTTTTAAAGCAAATTTTCATGCAATTTTATACAGTTTTCCATGTCTAATGTATATTCATGTGATATTTGAGTGACTAAAAAATTAGAACAATATCTATGGGCAAAAAAAAAACATTACCTGACATTGGCTCGTTGATCTGGACATTTCTGACAGGTTATAAACAGCTCTCTAAGATCCAATGACTGACATGACAAGAGGAAACTGATAATGCACTACCCAATTTCAAAATGACACCTTGTGCATTCTACTATTACAACATTCAAGAGTAAGTTTAAAGCCGGACTGAGGTCCCCCTGCGCCCCACCGTTTGGGAACCACTGCTGTAATATACACTCTATTGTATATGAATAGGTAATAATCATGTTTGGTCACACGCACAAGCTTTGTCGTTGAGTGAGACTATTGGTTCTATGTTATGTAATTTATTCAAATGGCTTATTATTTTCTTTGTGTATACAGTAGCCTACATAATGTAGTGTAGGCCTACTGTATTTTTGCTTTGCAAGTAGGCCTACATTAGGCTATATTGTTTTTGTTGGCCAGTAATCACTTAAACAGGGTGAGTGTTTATTGAAAGATTTGTGTTGGATGTTCTGCTAGGTTAACATTAGTATTGCTCATTGAAACTACAGATGTACACAACAAACCACAATGTAGGCCTATACAGCAGTTAGGACTCAATGAAAGTTGACCTGAAAGGTGGTAAACGATGGTAAACACAACTGTTCTAAGCAAAATAAATCCTAGGTACTTTCCTTGGAGCCAGCACCCTACTGCAGTGCATATTATGGTGTGCTATATGAACTGTGTCCTGATACTGGCAGACAGCTGAAATTAAAGCCAGGTATAGCCTCTCCCTTTAACCCCCCGCTGAGCAGAATGCTCTGAGCACAGAAGGTGTCCAAAGATTTTCCAACAGTCCGGAAGACGAGCTCTTTCCGTTTTTCATCTTTTCAATGTGGGAAAGATTGGGATATTGCATGGTGGTGTAATGGAGACATGCAACATGGGAACAAAATGTTCTTGAAATAGTCCAAAGGATATGGTAAACATTTTATTGTGTGGCGGAGGCCCAACTGTTGGTTGGGTATGGTTTTATCAGAAAGTCCACAGTGTGTTTTGAATCAAACCACAGTTATTTCAAGGGAATGGGCAGGGCAGAGAGGTCTGACCTAAAGGGAGGTCTGAGCTAAAGGGGAGTATATTTTAGGGAGTTATTACATTATAGAACCCAGCCAAAGGATGGAACACAGCTGGACTGTAATCTTTAATTTGGTGTAGGCCATGACGTGGGTGGGGTCATAATGAAGTGGTTTGATGTAAAACAAAAAGGTGTATTGATACCAAAACCGTGATTATTTCACAACTTAACTTGACAGCTGATTTTTTGGGTCAGTTTCATTTGTAAACTTGGTGTTAGGTCATTATTCTCTCTTACACATCCCTCTGGCTGCAAATCCGCGTTATAATGCGCTTGACATTTAAAATAATAATTTCCAATTGAGCCGACATACAGTATGCAGCGTTTATCTTGAATGCAGATAGGCGACAAAGCGCGATCGGATTGAATCCTGGCCTTAGAAACCTCTCAATAATAGTCAGTGATTGTCTGAATAACATCCTAAAATAAGCAGGTCAGAAGATTTTCATTTTCCTGTTGTGATTATGAAATAAATCAGACTCATAATACATTGTTTCTAGTCTAGTTTGTTTGGCTGTTTACTAGCTAGTAGCCTCGTCGAAAAACTACGTGATTTTGAAGGTATGGCAACGCGAGACACATGCCGCGTTCAAAATAACTGAGAACTCGGAAATGAGAACTGGGAAATCTCCGACTTCCTACTTCAGTGCATTTGAAATAACTGGGAACTCGGAAATGAGAACTGGGAAATCTCCGACTTCCTACTTCAGTGCATTTGAAATAACTGGGAACTCGGAAAAAAAGGAGCCGAGACTGAGAAAAATCGATTATAACGGTAATCAAACTCGGAGTTTCATTGACGTCATGATTTGACCTCATATTTTTCCGAGTCCCCAGTTGTTTTGAACGCGGCATAACTTGCTCGTGAGGGTAATACTACTACTGATGATGATGAGGATGATGATGGACCTCCGTTCCTCCAGCTGCTGTGTCCTGCAGAGGCCTTGATTGGGTTAAAAGTCGACAAGCATCATCATGAACATCCTATCAGTGGGCTAGTGCGCAGTCCCACACCCAGACCACCGCCTGCGTTTACGGAGACAGGGTGCATGTATGTGTCATTCCGGCAGACCGCTTCTCAGTGAGAAACGACCTTCTTTCGCCGCGACGTGTTCCTCTCTTTCTGAGTGTTTTGTTAAACTAGTGGTGGATACTGTAAACGTAATCCGTTTTCGGTTAATACATTCAATTTAGGCGAGCACGAACGAAACGCAAGCATCCAGAGCTTGAACACTTCGTAAGGTACCGTATCAAAAATCCATTAAATGTCTGCTGTGCATTGATCCTCTGAAAAAGACTGTTTTGAAACCCATAATCTTAATGGTTTATAAATGTATATTTGTGTCTGTTGTTTCAACTGTTTTGGCTACTAAAGTGGGAGTTTAGGATACGATGTAGAAAGCGGATTCCTTCTCCGCTGTTACAAGGTACTGGAACGAAATCATGAAAAGTGATGTTTCGCTGAATGGGATGCACCGGTCTTTTGCTGAACGCTGGTGTAGATTCCTATCGGAATGTTTTTAGCCTCATCGTGTAATCTACATAACTTTAGTTGATCAACGTTATATTTGGTAGGCTAATATGGACATACTTCGACAAAACAGAGAAACGTATTCAGTGTGACAGCAGCTTAGTTAGAACGTTAGTGGTCACTCAGCCTACCTTTAAAGTTTAAACAAAACTACATTTTACTCAAATTATTTAATATGGTTTCATATCTCATAGTGAAGCAACATTATAGTTTATTTTCTTATTTAATCATAATGCTCTCTCTAGAGCAATGCATTGTAATACATTATGGCTAATGTATAAAATAGAAGAAAAAAAATATGCTGCTTGTCTTCATTTCAGCTTCACATTGATTGGTCAAGGCATGATGACGGTATGACACCAAACCAGCTTATTTACCTATTTAACTTGATACAATGCAGTAGCCTTGAGCGAGAACGCCATATAGGTATGTAAAACCCAGCTGTGGAACTGGGCCAAAGTTTCAGGCTTGTCATAAGCTTCTCAGACACTATTAGAATATGAATGTCAAAGTCCTCATAGTCCTCTCGGGCATGTACTCGTAGTTTCCAGGATAAATTCTGTTATTAGGCGGAAGTTATTAACTGTCTTGACTGAGTCCTCTTATTAATGATTGTCCTATTAGCTTTAAATAAAGGAATGAGGTACTTTGCCTCCTGCTGCGTACCTCGTAGTTGCACAGATTCACCCCAAATTAATCACAAACTCAACATGAATGCAGAAAAATGCATCCGTTATTCTAAATCTTTGCAGTTTCCACAAACCTCATTGTGTCGGTCGTAAGCATAGTGTGACCGTCAATTCTTAAAACCAAAATGTGTAACATACCAGTGTTTGCAGATACACACACAAAAAAAGATATATAAATAGTTTATTAATTAAATAATTGTTAAGGACATGTCCTCAGTGTTCTTTTTTAGGACAGTCGTTCCACACTGTAATCTGTCCAAGTTTCCTGAGGGCCACAGACCCCTGTTTGTGTCAGACTACAGACTGGCCTAGATGTCTCACCTGGATTTCAGCGCTCAGTATTGGAGCCCACGCAGCCATCTAAATTCCTGTGGCCGTGGAGCAATGTTGAAGGAAGATGTGTACAGGTAGAGGGATGCAACTGATTTTTTAGCCAAGCATAGTCATGTTTTTCATATTACAAAGATCCAGACTACTCTCTTAAGTCTCTTTTTCATACTTAATCGTTTCATTGCCACCTTTCAGCTTTTCTATCATTGTTGGTAACTTGTGATTTTTGGTAAACTCAAAATGTAACCTTCATTTCCCCTGCACTGCCTGCTATTCGGAGCCCTTCAGAAGAGCGAGATTGAAGTCCCCCATTCCCACAGCTCTGACCTGACTGGGCTGTCAGTCTCATGTTACCCCCTACCTTATTCATGTTGAGGCATCGCAGAACACAGTCATTCACATTCACTGCATCATGGCTGTTTCCTTGCATGGAGAAAAGGTTTTCCTAGAAGGCTATATTATATATCTTAATGGGTGTCGGTTAGTTTGGCGTCAATATATTTGATGTAGCCTACGATTGTGTGTGTGTGTACTGTGTTCATATGCGATCACATGGAGCCAAGCCGAACTTGGAGGAATGGGACCGTAGTGAGTTTGAGGGAACAGCAAGAAGCTGTGTCATGTGTAAAGTTTGTCTTGACAGATGTGAATATTTTTAAATGCAAAATCTCTACAAGGTTCGGTAAAGAAAGTAGCCTTTAAAAAAGTTGCATAGTTTATCAAATAGGAAAATAAAGAAGAATAAAAGCCACATTCAGTAGATTTGTTTTTTAAGGCAATATTTATGCGTTATGATATGGTAGTAATAATGTGTTGTGATGTACAGGGGGATTTTCTGCACTGCAGTACATTTCAATCTAGTGCAGTTCCATATCTATCTCTCGGTCCTAGGCGTGATGTGGATGAAGTAGACCGTACTGTGTGGGAACTAGTGAGAAGTAGTTTTTTTCTCCCCACCTCAGCCATTAGTTATTGTAGGGGGATGAGGTTCTCTCAGGACTCCCAGTCACATTAGACTGAGAGAGATTTATTTATCTGGGTTCACGTCAAATCTGTTTCAGCGGGGGTTGGTGTTTTGCAACCTTCCAACTTAACAACCAACCACAACCGTGCATTACCTGTGAAAGGCAATTCACTACTTTTTTAAAGTGTGTCAAGCCATATCTTGGCAAAAACATATTTTTTATTTTATCTTACTCCAAAATGTCCCAACTGAAGTCATTTTATATTACACATAGCCTGAAAGTATTCTTTAATAAGAGTCATAGGGGCTGAAATGCTAGCAACATGAACACTTGAAGACCTCTGTTTAATCTTATTCTGTTGGAAATATTTTATACTTTTCATAATGTAGAAATAGCTCATACTCCCTGAACAGAGGCTGCCAATACCCTATCGTATCGTATTCATACATTATAAATCACACTATTTAGACAAAAATGGCAGTGAGGAAGGTAGAGAAATATGGTAAAGTGACTGACTAATATTTCACATTTAGCTTTAATTCAGAAAATCAATGAGGATTGATCACTAATGAACTTTGTGTTGCTTGTATCTGTTCCCAGTCTCCTGGCCTAGAAATAACAAGTTAATTATCTGTTTTCCTGACTGGTCATTGCATTCTGTTTTGATCTGAGTTTGAGTGTGAACCCTTGCACTGTTTACTGTCTCATTCTCTCCCCTTCGCCCACGCTACTCCCTGGCTCCAGGCCTCCTTTCCTCTCGTTGCCCCCTTCAGCTCAGCTCACCAGCTCTGTGTGAATAGAGTCAATGTTCATCTGAATGTCAACATGACTAGCTACAGTTAAGAGCTAACTATTGGCCTGTCTGCATTACCTCCCCTTTTCCGTTTATGTTCTGCAGAGGAGTGGCAAACCCTGCGCCAGGCCAGCAGGAGGAGGACGATGGCCCTGAGTGACGCCAATGGTGACCTCCTGCTCCTCAGCAATGGCAGCCTGTCACCCAGCGTCACAGAGGCCAGTGCGAGCCTCAGCAGCACGGAAAGAAGGGACGTCAGCGTTGTATCCACACCCAGAACACAGCGGAGGCAGAGGCACCAACCAAGGCCAACACCACCGCACAAGGAGCTGCAGCAGAGATCCAGAGTGAGTCAGAATGGAAGCATCATCAAGCAGAACGGTTCCCTAAGGGCCTCTTCCTCCACCTCATCACACCTCACAGACTCTCAAAGGTTGTCCAAGCTCCTGCCCTCCACAACCTCCTTCCCCTCTACTCCTCCGCTGTCTCCACCTCCCCCGTGCTGCCACCGCTGCCCATTCCATCCCCCCCTGTGCTGCCACGGCAACCAGCAGGAGTGCCACATCTTCCAGACCCATGCCCCTGCCCTGCCCCTTCACCCGGGCTCCTGCTGCCTGCAGGCCTCTCCTCCATCCCTTTGTTTACACCACCGCTGGCAGGAGCACCTCCAGAACCAGCCCACTGTGGCTGGCCTCAGGTACGTGTGTGATGACTGTGTGTTTCTGTGTGTACGCCGGTTCGTGCTTCACTCTGCAACGGGGTGGCCTTAGGCATATCTCTATTACCCTGCCTCTCCAACAGAAGCCCTTTCATTGCGTTTCCTTGCCAAATGGCTGCTGACTGAATGCTTACTAACATATCACAGTATTTAGGGATAATGTTAGGGGTGCTATGTAGTACCATTATGTACATGGCTGTTTAAGAATATGTACATGCATGTAACTGTAGCCTTGCCTTTTCCCCCAGTTATGCCCCAGAGGAATGTGTTTTGAGTCTGTTTATGTAGGGTAGGTTTTAAGTTCTGATAGTGTGATATCTGAAACATTTTTGACATTTGACATGGTTAAATAGTACTTTTGCATTACACCATGTCAGTCATGTAACTGCTTGCATGCTACAGAATTGGACCCTGTATTGAGAAATCATAGTTAGAACTGCCCTTTTCTCCTAACACATATCTAAATTCAGCTTCATAATCCCTCTGCCTGCCTGTTGACTCCTTCCTGATTGTTCTGCTGTGTGGAGGTCAAGGTGATTTCCTAGGGAGATAACCTGTGGTCCCAGGGGTGCCAACCCAGCAGATGCAGGGAGGAGGAGGGGTCAGCCAGCCAGGCACCCAGGTAGCACAATACCAGCCCCAGAGCCACCCCCACTGCACCCCCAACCCCAATAAAAGAGAGCTTTGAGAGCCCCAGGGGCTGCAGGGCCGCTGTCCCTCCTCAGGCCCCAGCCTGTCCCGTCAATCCACAGGGACTGTCCCCCTGGCCTCTCCCAAGCCTCCCCTCGCTCATCAGCATTGAGGCTCTTCTAGGACAGGTGCTGATGGTTTCATGGTCTGGCTGTCCTCTTTCCCAGGCAAACACAATGCAGACAGTACCAACACACAGCTCAGCCAGACGAGATAATCTCTACAAGTATGTCTGGCCGGGGACAGAGGTTTCCTCCGTGTGGCTTCTCCCTGATGTCATAACTCAAATCATTTTGCGTAACTGCCATTTCCTGCAATCTAGAACACAAAAATAGCCATTAGGGTGTGGTGTCTGGCCTTAAATTATAACAAATAAAGTTTTAAAAATATACATATACACATACACTACTGTTCAAAAGTTTGGGGTCACTTAGAAATGTCCTTGTTTTTGAAAGAGAAGCACATTTTATGTCCATTAAAATAACATCAAATTAATCAGAAATGCAGTGCAGACATTAATGTTGTAAATGACTATTGTAGCTAGAAACGGCAGATTTTTAAAAATGGAATATCTACATAGGTGTACAGAGGCCCATTATCAGCAACCATCACTCCTGTGTTCCAATGGCATGTTGTGTTAGCTAATCCAAATTTATAATTTTAAAGGGCTAGTTGATCATTAGAAAACCCTTTTGCAATTATGTTAGCACAGCTGAAAACTGTTGTTCTGATTAAAGAAGTAATAAAACTGGCCTTTAGACTAGTTGAGTATCTGGAGCATCAGCATTTGTGGGTTCGATTACAGACTCAAAATGGTCAGAAACAAAGAACTTTCTGCTGGAACTTGTCAGTCTATTCTTGTTCTGAGAAATGAATGCTATTCCATGCGAGAAAATGCCAAAAACATTGAAGATCTCATACAACGCTGTTTTCTACTCCCTTCACAAAACAGCTCAAACTTGCTCTAACCAGAATAGAAAGAGGAGTGGGAGGCCCCGGTGCACAACTGAGTAAGAGGACAAGTACATTAGAGTGTCTAGTCTGAGAGACAGACGCCTCACAAGTCCTCAACTGGCAGCTTCATTAAATAGTACCCACAAAACAACAGTCACCCAACGTCAACAGTGAAGAGGCGACTCCGGGATGTTGAGTTCCTCTGTCCAGTGTCTTGTGTTCTTTTGCCCATCTTAATATTTTCTTTGTATTGGCCAGTCTGAGAAATGTCTTTTTCTTTGCAACTCTGCCTAGAAGGCCAGCATCCCGGAGTCGCCTCTTCACTTTTGATGTTGAAACTGGTGTTTGGCGTGCATTCGAAAAGTATTCAGACCCCTTGACTTTTATCAGATTTTGTTACATTACAGCCTAAATCTAAAATGCATTAAATTGTTTCCCCCCCTCATCGATCTATACACAATACACCATAATGACAAAGCGAAAACAGGTTTTTAGAATTTTTAGCAAATATATAAAAAATATAAAACTGAAATATCACATTTACATAAGTTTCAGACCCTTTCATCAGTACTTTGTTGAAGCACCTCTGGCAGTGATTACAGCCTCGAGTCTTCTTGGGTGTACAACTACAAGCTTGCTAGACCTATATTTGGTGAGTTTCTCCAATTCTTCTCTTCAGATCCTCTCAAGCTCTGTCAGGTTGGATGCAAGGTATTTTCAGGTCTCTCCAGAGATGTTCGATCGGGTTCAAGTCCAGGCTCTGGCTGGTCTACTCAAGGACATTCAGAAATGTGAACCGAAGCTACTCCTGCGTTGTTTTGGCTGTGTGCTTAGGGTCATTGTCCTGATGGAAGGTAACCTTCGCCTCAGTCTGTCCTGAGCACTTTGGAGCCTGACTAGTCTCCCAGTCCCTGCCGCTGAAAACATCCCCACCGCATGATGCTGCCACCACCACCATGCTTCACCGTAGCGATGGTGCCAGGTTTCCTCCAGACGTGACGCTTGGCATTCAGGGCAAAGAGTTCATTCTTGGTTTCATCAGACCAGAGAATCTTGTGCCTCATGGTCTGAGAGCCTTTAGGTGCTTTTTGGCAAACTCCAAGTGGGCTGTCGTGCCTGATTGGTGGAGTACTGCAGAGATGGTTGTCCTTCTGGAAGATTCTCCCATCTCCACAGAGGAACTCTGAAGCTCTGTCAGAGTGACCTTCCGGTTCTTGGTTACCTCCCTGACCAGGCTCTTCTTCCCCGATTACTCAGTTTGGCCGTGCAGCTAGCTCTAGGAAGAGTCTTCCATTTAAGAATTATAAAGGCCACTGTGTTCTTGGGGACAGACAATGCTGCAGAAATGTTTTGGTACCCTTCCCCAGATCTGAGCCTTGACACAATTTTGTCTCGGAGCTCTATGGACAATTCCTTTGTCCTCATGGCTTGGTTTTTCATCTGACATGAACTGTCAACTGTGGTATGGGACCTTATATAGACAGGTGTGTGCCTTTCCAAATCATGTCCAATCAATACAATTTTCCCCAGGTGGACTCTAATCAAGTTGTAAAAACATCTCAAGGATGATCAATGGAAACAGGGTGCACCTGAGCTCAATCTCGAGTCTCGTAGCAAATGAGAATTTGGTTTGGTCCCCCCAAAAAGTGACATATTGCAGCTTTAATTGTACGTAGTGGCCAGTCCACAAGGTGGTGCAGCACCGCTCTTACATTCTTTGGGGGAGAACTCTGCCACGTTTGTTGTCAAACATTTTTTTAAGCGAGACGCATTTAGCAAGTCGTTTTCCCCGCCTTCCTGCAAACCACAGACTGAAATATATTTTAGACTGGAGCCATTTAATGCTTTCCTTAATCATCTACTTACTTTGTGTATTTTGTTATTTATCTCCAACTCCACAGCATACAAAATAAAAGTAAATATTGCAGTTACTCATGTCAGCTCCTCTTTATAGTAGCAAGTAGTTATGGTTCATTTGTGTAAAACTATATTTTTGCTTACGTCTTTTCGCATGGAAATTTCCTACCGAATTGAGTTAGATCCCTGTAACTTCATTAGAGAAATGTCTTCTGTGGCTGTGAGAGATTAGGTATATACTCGTATCAGGTGCCGGTGTGCGCACAGCAAGCTCCATCCACGCACATTAGGCAGTTGGGTGGGCAAGGTGTGGCAAAGGACATCAGTGCAGCCATTTGGATGCATTCGCTGGCATCTGTGGCTTTCTTTAAAAAATGATATATTCTGTGTCTGAATAAAGAGCTGATGTTCCTCAGCCGCTGTATTTAGTAAATAGGTCCCTCTTGTTCTGTGATGACAGGTTTGAATTACAGGCTCCACGTTGAGTTGCTCTCAGTTCCAATCCCCTGTACAGTAGTATTGTGTCTCCAGAGAGATTGGAGATGGGAAGGATAAGCCTGGCTGTCTGGTACACAGTCTCCGAGTCCCTGACTGGCCCCAGACGTTCAGGGCTCTGGGCCTCTCCTTTTACCCTCGTGTTGGAGCACAGTGCGCCACAGAATCTCTCCTCGCATGGAGGGAGAGGCTTTTTAATGCCTCGGTAATTTGAGGGTACGCAGTCAGACAAGATCGTGTCAAATATCAATTTGATCTCAAAGGCTGTGATCCGTGAGATTAGGCAGGGGATTACATGTATGATTACAGCACTTGGCTGTTACGCCCTGCTTTATAGAGGCCCCTTCCTCCTCCCCCTCCCGATAAGGTTGCACTGGAGTTTCTTCCTCAGGCAATTCAGGCCTTTGTGTGTTTGTCCAAGAACTATACATTCTGGAACTACAGTATATAACTCCTCTTGAGAATACATGGAAAGTATTAATCCACCCATAAGATGTAAGATTATAGTCTCTCTTTCTGTGTGTATGTGTTTTACTCTGAGAAGTAAATGGACTTATCCTTGAATGTCATGACTAAAATCCACTATTAAGGAGAAGGCCAGCTCAGCAGATCTGTTGAGTAGATGAAGGATCTCTCTGTCTGGGTCTGGGAAATGCATTAAGATTGGCAGTGTCTGAATGGTAAGATTATCCTTCATGGTGACTTTGTTTTTTTATGATTTGAGGATCAGGGGGAAACAGTCAGAGCAGAGGATGAGTCTGAGTCTGTGAACTTGAAGTCAGTCAGTCAGGCATTTGCCTGCAGTTAGCCTCATCTCAATAGGTTTTCAGGCGTTGGTTTCTTCCAAGCCTGTAATTGTCTTGATAGAACACTCTCAAGGCACCTTTCAGCTCCTGCTGGTCTCCCAGAGAGAGAGTGAGAGAGCTGCGTCAACCTGTGCTGCCGAGACTGGCTTGACCTTCCAAGGCTGAACAACCCCCAAAGAGCCCGCTGACGCTGAACTATTCAGGGTCATGTCATGTTTGTAACCTCTTCCTTCACACTCCACTCACCCGGGGAGGGGTTTTGCCCGTGCATTGCTTCCTGCTACAGTACATTCATGTTATTGTAGCGGCCACAAGTTTGGATTGGTTTCATACTTTCTCAGATAGCCGGCATGTTTTTATTATCTCACGCGTGTTTGATTTTGTACCAAGTACCATTTTTTTTGTTTCCATGGTGTAAAGAAAAACATATAAAACATGACACCTCATCCAGCTGGAATGTTTCATCATATTGGATGAATTAAAACATTTCTATCAGTTGAATATGTGATTATGACTAGGGGCCATATATGGAAACATGCAGAAAAGCCTTGATATGAATGCATAGACCCTCTTTAAAAAAAATCATGCATCAGATAACTTTCACCCAGTGAGATATCATTTTTGGAGACATTAACTAATATGCCAAGCTGTCTGACAGCTGCAAGTCCTGACCAGCCAGGCGGCCTGAAATTGATCTTTGTGCTATGGATTTCAGGGTGTCAGTTTGACAAGGCTTTGCACATTATAAAGAATAACAACTGTTTGCTATGCCTGCTGCGGTCTGAGGGAGCCTGGAGTCCTGGACCTGATGTGAACCCCTGTGAAGTAGCGGCAGGACTCTTCACGCTACCGTTTTATCCATTTGGCCCATTAACCACTGTACAGAGACATCCATCACGCCCAGCCTCAGCCTTGACTTATGAAGAAGCACCCTGGTGTCTCTGGGGAGATCAGGGGAAAGGAGAGATGAGCACTGCCTTCCCCAGAAAGATGAGGGAAGGAGGGAGGGAACCACCCAGTTTGCTTCCAGAGCCTTCCATTGGCTTCTTAGAACAGGTCTGCATCTATGTGGAGTGAGTTAAGCCCACAGATAGGTCAACACTACCCTGTTTCTGCCCTCAGGGTTGCTATGTTGTACATAGTGTTTTTACCTCATGCATCCAGTGGGGCAAAAAAGTATTTAGTCAGCCACCAATTGTGCAAGTTCTCCTACTCTCCTACTAATCACAGCTCTTTAGTCTTGGCCATAGTGGAGTTTGGAGTGTGACTGTTTGAGGTTGTGGACAGGTGTCTTTTAAACTGATAACAAGTTCAAACAGGTGCCATTAATACAGGTAACGAGTGGAGGACAGAGGAGCCTCTTAAAGAAGAAGTTACAGGTCTGTGAGAGCCAGAAATCTTGCTTGTTTGTAGGTGACCAAATACTTATTTTCCACCATAATTTGCAAATAAATTCATTACAAATCCTACAATGTGATTTTCTGGATTTTCTTTCTTCTCATTTTGTCTGTCATAGTTGAAGTGTACCTATGATGACAATTACAGGCCTCTCTCATCTTTTTAAGTGGGAGAACTTGCACAATTGGTGGCTGACTAAATACTTTTTTACCCCACTGTACCTTTACCCAGGATCAACCGAATTGGGCCAAAAGGGCCCCCCGGCACAATTTATCACCTGCCTTAACACTGAGACACTTCTGCCTGTTGTAAAACTTGAGAAATGGGACCCTCCTGGCCTCTTACTTCGGCAGTTAATTTGCTGGTGAAGGTGACAATCTGGTGACAATCTTAGAAGCTTGTAAGCCGCTTTTGTTGGTTTTAGACGTTTTCACCTAAATAAACCCAACTTAATGCTCTCATCCATGGGTGAGGGTGATTCGGGGGGCAGCTGACTCCCGTACCTGCACGTACGAAAAATAACAGGAGGGGTGAGCTCCCAGTGCCCCTGCTCCAGACTGTTCATTCATTCAGTCCATGCTCTATACTGTATGGCGCCTGAGCATGGGGCAAAGCAAAGCCCATAAAGGTACCCACCCAAGCCATACTATCCTATAAACCAGGATCAAAGCTGCATCTGAACAGCACTCTGTCATAACTTTTTCTTTCTTCTTCTGGTAGAGAGAGCAGTTAGTGAGGCTTCGTTACTGGTCCTCCCACGGCTGACTCGGCTCCATGGGGGATTAGGCCTAATGGAAGATTTGATAACTTTTGTAATGCTTTATAAATAGTTACTAGCATGTAATATGATCCCGAAAAATGCCCTTTTAACAGCCTGTCCAAATGGTATTTAAGTTGAAGGCACAATCCCTCAATCATGTATGTGCAGAATTGCATTGTATATTTAGTTTATAATGGACCTTCATCTATGGTTCCAATAGTGACTCCCCTATATTTGTTCTCATAGTTTTTCAAAAACAGTCTTGAGAATACACTGTATTATTCTTCCTGGATTCAATTAGTATTCAAACATTTAACATAACAATGCATGTAGCTTGGTGTACTAACGTCATTCTGATATACTGTAGACGTGAAGGTTCTTATGAATCACTTAGTTTTTTTCTCTTAGTTTCTTCAGCCTCTGCGCACTTGGTGAACATAGCTAATGGTTGGAATTTTCCAGCTCGGCCACCACCCCCATCCTCACACTCACTCTCTCAGCTCAGGGAGGACAGGTCAGACTTCATTACTGGCCTTAACTGACGCTCAGCCCCAACAGCCGCTGGCCCTGGTCTGCAACTCACCAGACGGCTGTGTCACCAGACACTTCCAAGATGTCACAGCGCCGTCTCGCCAAACCCTCTTTGTCAAGAGCTGCGGTTAGAGCTGGAGAGCCTTCAGACACTGTGGCATTAGATGGCCCGGAGAGAGCAGAGAACATGGATAGAATAGTATAAAGAGGAGGTGGGAGGGATGAACATGTATCTCTTTACACAAAAGATACCCTGATATCTCTGTGAGATCAGTCCCAGGACAACAAACGGGCGTGCTGGATCAAAGAGACCCAGGCAGGAGCTAGAGGCACTGCTGTGCTTGAAACTGGATATTGTAGGTAAACAAAGAGGATTATGTGGTGCTTGGGCTTTTTACATGAGTTTACCTTTCTGTCTAGACATGTATGCACCAGATCACGTATCAAGTCTTAATGGAGGGCATATCTTGAAATTGGGCCAAATGATGAGTAAATAAGAATTTGCTTAGTTCAATAAAGGTTATATAAAAAAATATATAGAAAAAACGAGGGGGAGGTTTACTCTCAAAATGGCCACCATTACAGGCAGGGAACTCTAGCCTGGTTACCATTCTGTTTAACTGCTCTAGCCAGCATGACAACTGCAACAGAGTTGGCTAAAGCAGCAACAGTGTGTCAACTAGGGGTGGGCAGCTCATATCAATCATGAGAAACTCCCAGATCTCCTTATCAAGCAGCTTCCAGGCCTTAATAAGTTGTTGGACATCTTCATAAAGGCACTGGGAGAGGACTTGATGGGTCAGCACAGCTGCTTGCCGTTGGTTCCACTCCTTGACTTTGTGCAGTAGAGGAATCTCGGTCATGCAAGAAGCAAATGGTAACACAGCCTCCCGTCTTGCAGAAGCCCGGTCCTCAAGGTCTGAATGCGGATGTTGGATGTGATGGGTTGGGGCTGGTTGGGCTGGCAGCTGAAAGCCATTGGTTCCACTGCTGGAGGTCTTGTGCAGCCGCTTGTACCGAATGTGATCAGCAATAGAGACTTTGACCTGTTGTTCTGCTACAGGAATAGGCCAACATACAACACACTCATCTAGTACTGCCTCCTGTTGGATCTGTGTCAAGACTGACATGAAGTCCATCATCATGACTATGAAATTAAAGGTGTTGGTATTGGTGGTATATTGTAGGAATTATTGCTTAAACTGCTCATCGTGGATCTAGTCTATTGAGCAAATAACTTATGAACACCATAAGCCACTACATTAATAATTCATGACATGGACATACTTATTGCCATAATGACTTATCGGTATGGGTAATTCACCCTGCTCGGCCTAGTTGACAATGTCTGTTGGTTAGCTCAGTGCAGTGTTGGTGAAAGCATGTGCAATACCCATACATTCTTTGGGGTTGGTTCTGAAGCCCCTGGACTCATGGGGGTTAAGCTGGTTGCTATAAAGGGAGCGAGGCCACAGGATGATAAAGACATCTCTTGGACAGCTTGTAACTATTGGCTACAGTGTTGAAATCTGGCCTGTATGTCTGGAATTTGTACACTCCCATATTTCAATCCCAAGAATGTGGAGATGGCAGCTGTGACCTCCAGACCCGATGCACTGGCTGATGTGGCTGTTCCGTTTCCCTTCTACAAACACACAAACAAACTGTGCATAGACTTATTATACAGCAATAACCTCTTATTCAGACTCACATTTTCTCATACACGCTTGCATCAGAGACCTGTGCTGTGTAGATAGCTTGTAAATACAGTTTTACGAGCTTGTAAGAATGAATACTGTACCTCATAAATCTATTTAAGGTGTACAATGGAAGTTGATGAGCCCTGACTTTGGTGGCTACTCCCTGATGGTGAATACTTTTTCAAACTCAGCATTTCACTGCTCTATGTTATGCCTATGATATCGTGCTGATATTTGTATTTCACCCTCAATCAACTCTTATAATTCCATAACTTGAACAAGACTCTAATTGTGTGCAGTGTTCCAGTGAGTTTTAATCACAGGAGCAAATAATTGAGAGTTGACAGTAATTGGGCTGACTTGAGCACTTCATGCAGCCCCTTATTACAGAATATATGCTGTGTCTGTTAGCAGTTTTCCCTCCTCAGCTCTGTAACCCCTGACCCCTCTCTCCTCCTCCCTTCACTCCACCACACGTCAACATGGCCACCGCGGCCTGACCTGGCTGCTGCTCCCAAGTAACTTTATTAATTAACCCTGTGATCCATAAACATTCCCCTTTCGGGTAAATAGAATAACATTTAGGAAGGGTAGCTGTTGTAAGTTTGTGGAAGAATTGTGGGAGTTTGTTTGAAGGGGACTGGGATCAGAGGAGGGGAGGAAACCTGACTCTGTGGGTTGTCATCCTGCTGGATTTAGAGCCTGTGATCATCAGTCAACGGATTTCTCCTCCCCACCCCAGCACCTCCTCTCTTCTCCTTTAGAGGGTGTTTTTTCCAAGGACATTAGTCTGCATTTTTTTCACATTACTACTCCCATTGACAGATTGGAAAAAAGAGAATTGAGACACAAAGCTGATATTTTTAATGCTAACTTCAATTCATATTCTAGGCTTATACTTTTTTTTTTTGAAGTGAAAAAATATTTAAAAGTTTGCTTCATGCAAAAAAACATGCTGAAATAGAATCTGAGGATTCGGATGTCTGTCGTAAATCCAAAGTATAGGGCTACCTCTGTTTTAGACATCTTCTTATTCGTCTGAAATGTGGTCAGGGTTCGGAAAGTTTCAAATAGATCCAAAACAGATTGCGCAAATAAATAGGCAGCAGTGCTTTTTTTGATGGCTCCACGACTAAAGATGCTTTATGAATCCAGTTCAACCATTTACAGTAACTCTTCTTCGTTCTGGGCCATATCTCTGTCCCGAATTCCGCTGTTCGAGGCCCGTACATGGAAACTAACAGACGGCATAGAATAAATGAAGTTACAGATTTTTCCTTGGCAAACAATGCTAACTTAAGGTAGGGGGAATGTGTTTTTCATTTGGCATTGTTAGTATCAGGCTCTCGTATTTTAAAAGGTTAAATCCCTGTCTACTTGAATGCAAAAAAAAATAGCAAAGAGCTCCACTCCAGGTTGGTAGTGTTAATGGGACTCAACTTGTGTCTACAATATGATGATTGTTCAAAGCCTGTACCGTACAACATCTGGTTGTCATATTATGTCCAGCTAACTTTAAAGTGGATTTACTGCCTCCCCAGAAGTTACCCTGTGGTGAAGAATTCCTGCCAATAGCTTTTGTTCATCTGTGCTTCACAGTGCCATGGCAACCACTAATTATAGCATTCCATGGATTCCCTTTTAAAGGGGAGAATGAGGAAAAATACAGCCACCTCCTGGCACCTGTGTGCGTGCACTGGGATTGACTAATGCAGAGAATCGTCTGAGCTCACTTCCCTGTTTGGGATACTGATTTCCTTGTTTACGTTTCTTGTGTAATCTTACCTTGTCCATGATGTGGGCTGTGAGGCCTGTGCCAAATTGTGACCGTGGTAGTGCAATACTCATGCAGGTTGCAGTGAATAGAAGATGAGAATGAGGATGAACATGTCACGGTTGCAGTGTAAAGTAATAATGTCTATGGTCCCTAGGACATAATGTTAGGACAGTCTGTCCACAGTTCTAGAGACTTCATAGCCACCAGCCTGTGTGTATGTGATCATGTGAGTCTGTCACTGCCATTCGCTGTCAGTTTGACCAGTCAGAGTATACACTGAGTGTACATAACATTAGGAACACCTCCCTAATATTGTGAGTCACCCCCTTTTGCCTTCCAACAGCCTCAATCCGTCGGGGCATGGATTCTACAAGGTGTCGAAAGTGTTCCACAGGGAGGCTGGCCCATGTTGACTCCAATGCTTCCCACAGTTGTGTCAAGTTGGCTGGGAAACTGTTGAGTATGAAAAGCCCACACTCAAATTGGTGTGACTGGCACCTACTACCATACCCCGTTCAAAGGCACTTAAATCTCTTGTCTTGCCCATTCACCCTCTGAATGGCACACACACCCAAACCATGTCTCAATTGCCTCAAGGCTTAAAAATCCTTCTTTAACCTGTCTCCTCCCCTTCTGCTACACTGATTGAAGTGGATTTAACAATTGACATCAATAAGGGATCATAGCTTTCACCTACATTCACCTGTTCATGTTTCTAATGTTTTGTACACTCGTTTTTATGGCATATGAAGACATCTCCACCTAGGGCTGGGCGGTATACTGTATTTTACGATATACCGGTATTGATGCACGGACCGGTTTGGGTTTTTACTTTACTTTCTATAACGGTATTTGAATGTTTGGTTTGTTAAATGTGATACGCCATATGTAATGTCAATTTTTGTAGTTTACTCCGCTACTTGAGTCATCTCTCTCCATGCCGCTTTCTACACAGTCCTAGCGCCGCCCCATCATTCAAGGAACAGACTTGTTGTTCCTCGATCACAAGACACTTGCATTAAGTCATCATGGTCAATGCAGCGATTGCAACAATGTTGATGACAACGATGCAGTTTTCACTATGCTTCTTAATTTAAAGTCACTAGCGTTCTATAATTACACTATTAGTTTGGGTTTCTTACATCTGCAAACAGCTAGTTTGTATTTTCTTAGCAAGTTGGGCCTAAATCTTGTTAGCCACTAATTGTAGCCACTAATGCTAATCGCTAGCTAATAAATGTACAGAGTCAGAGCAAACGGAATTAGCTGTACAGCTTGATAATACCAGTGATGGTATAGACCTAAATCAGCATGTTGTTTGTGCAACAGTATCTTTAAAATCAAAGAGGAATACGCAACGCTACATGAAGTAGCTAAGACAAAACAGTCAATGTAGCCAAAGATTATAGGATCCCTAGGAAACACTTGTCAACACTTTGGTTCCTACCCTGTCACAATAACTCCTCTCTAGCATTTTCATTCGTTGTCATTTCTAACACTGTATTCAAAGTGCCCACCTTTATACAGTGCCTTCAGAAAATATTCACATCCCTTAACTTTTTCCACATTTTGTAATGTTACAGCCTTATTCTAAAATTGATTAAATAGTTTTTTATTCCTCAATATACACACAGTACCCCATAATGACAAAGGAAAAACAGGTTTTTAGACATTTTTGAGAATTTCTAATAAAACAAACTCTGAAATATTACATTTACATAAGTATTCAGACCCTTTACTCAGTACTTTGTTGAAGCACCTTTAGCAGCGACTACAGGCTTCAGCCTTGAGTCTTCTTAGGTCTTCTCTGCAGAACCTCTCAAGCTCTGTCAGGTTAGATGGGGAGCGTTGCTGCACAGCTATTTTCAGGTCTCTCCAGAGATGTTCGATCGGGTTCAAGTCCAGGGTCTGGCTGGGCCACTCAAGGAAATTCTGAGACTTGTCCCGAAGCCACTCCTGCGTTGTCTTGGCTGTGTGCTTAGGGTCGTTGTTCTGTTGGAAGGTGAATCTTGGCACAGTCTGAGGTTCCGAGCACTCTGGAGCAGGTATTCATCATGGATCTCTCAGTACTTTGCTCTGTTCATCTTTCCCTTGATCCTGACTAGTCTCCCAGTCCGTGCCTCGGAAAAACAGCCCCACATTATGATGCTTCCACCACCATGCTTCACCGTAGGGATGGTGCCAGGTTTCCTCCAAACATGACGCTTGGCATTCAGGCCGAAGAGTTCAAACTTGGTTTCATCAGACCAGAGAATCTTGTTTGCCTTTTGGCAAACTCCGAGCAGGCTGTCATGTGCCTTTTTTTACTGAGGAGTGGCTTCCGTCTGGCCACTCTAGCATAAAGACCTGATTGGTGGAGTGCTGCAGAGATGGTTGTCCCATCTCCACAGAGGAATTCTGGAGCTCTATCAGTGTGTCCATCGGGCTCTTGGTAACCTCTGTGACCAAGGCCCTTCTCCCACGATTGTTCAGTTTAGCCGGGCAGCCAACGTTAGGTTCCAAACTTATTCCATTTAAGAATGATAGAGGGTTCTTGGGGACCTTCAATCCTGCATAATTGTTTTGGTACCCTTCCCCATATCTGTGCCTCAACACAATTCATAATCCTCTATGGACAATTCCTTCGACTTGGTTTTTGCTGTGACATGCACGGTCAACTCTGGGACCTTTTTATAGACAGCTGTGTGCCTTTCCAAATCATGTCCAATCAATTGAATTTACCACAGGTGGACTCCAATCAAGTTGTAGAAACATCTCAAGGATTATCAATGGAAACAGGATGCACCTAAGCTACATTTCGAGTCTCATAGCAAAGGGTCTGAATACTTATATAAATAAGGTATATCTGTTTTCTAGGTTTAATACATTTGGTAACATTTCTAAAAAACAGTTTTCGCTTTGTCGTTATCTGGTATTGTGTGTAGATTGCTGAGGATTTTTTATTTTATTTAATCCATTTTAGAATAACGTAAGAAAATTTGGGCACTGTATTCTAACTATAGAATAAGAATAATTGTTTTATTTATTTATTTTTATTTATTATTTATTTATTGTTATTTGTTATGGTTATTTATGGTTTTATTTATTATGATAAAATGGCGCCAGAAGAAATCAGTATCCCAATGTGCTATTATGTGGGGGGTTTTCGCGTTATTTGTAACTTATTTTGTACATAATGTTTCTGCAACTGTATCTTATGGCAAAAAAAGAGCTTCTGGATATCAGGACAGCGATCACTCACCTCGGATTAGAGAACGTTTTTTTCTACAACAAAGACGACACACAAGACATTCTCCAAACACCCCACAGGACCGACATCTCCGTTATTTGCAAGAGGAAACGACGCAGGTACAGAACACAAAGAGCCGGATGCCTGGTCAGGACCCTGAGAAGGCGACTGGGAAAGCTGCCCTTACCGTCAATACTACTCGCAAACTTGGAATCATTGGACAATAAATTAGACGAGGTACTTTTGTAAACAAAAGCTGGTGCATGAAATCTAAGGAAGTCTCTAGATTTTGCTCGCCTGAAGTAGAGTATAGTGTGATAAATTGCAGGCCACACTACTTGCCTAGAGAGTTTTCAGCTATACTTTTCGTGGCTGTTTATTTACCACCGTAAATGCTGGCACTAAGACCGCACTCTGTATAAGGAAGCTGTATAAGGAAATAAGCAAACAGGAAACCTCTCACCCAGAGGCGGCGCTCCTAGTGGCCAGAGACTTTAATGCAGGGAAACTTAAATTAGTTCTACTAAATATCTATCAACATGTTAAATGTGCAACCAGAGGGAAACAATTCTAGATCACCTGTACTCCACACACAGAGACATGTACAAAGCTCTCCCTCGCCCTCCATTTGGTAAATCCGACAACAACTCTATCCACCTGATTCCTGCTTACAAGCAAAAATTAAAGCAGGAAGCACCAGTGACTCGGTCTTAAAAAAGCTGTAAGATGAAGCAGATGCTAAACTTCAGGACTGTTTTGCTAGCACAGCATGGAACATGTTCCGGGATTCTTCCGATGGCATTGAGGAGTACACCACATCAGTCACTGGCTTTATCAATAAGTGCATCTAGGACGTCATCCCCACAGTGACTGTACGTACATACCCCAACCAGAAGCCATGGATTAGAGGCAACATTCGCACTGAGCTAAAGGGTAAAGCTGCCGCTTTCAAGGTGCGGGACTCTAATCTGGAAGCTTAAAATAAATCCTGCTATGCCTTGCGATGAACCATCAAACAGGCAAATTGTCAATATAAGGCTAAGATTGAATCATACTAAAGCGTCGGAGTCGGTGGTCTTATGTGGCAGGGCTTGCAAACTATTACAGACTACAAAGGGAAGCACAATTGTGAGCTGCCCAGTGACACGAGCCTACCAGACGAGCTAAATCACTTCTATGCTCGCTTCGAGGCAAGCAACACAGCGGCATGCATGAGAGCATCAGCTGTTCCGGATCACTGTGTGATCACACTCTCCGTAGCCGACGTGAGTAAGACCTTTAAACAGGTCAACATACACAAGGCTGCGGGGCCAGACGGATTACCAGGACGTGTGCTCCGGGCATGTGCTGACCAACTGGCAGGTGTCTTCACTGACATTTTCAACATGTCCCTGATTGAGTCTGTAATACCAACATGTTTCAAGCAGACCACCATAGTCCCTGTGCCCAAGATCACAAAGGCAACCTGCCTACAGACCCTGACTACAGACCCGTAGCACTCACGTCCGTAGCCATGAAGTGCTTTGAAAGGTTGGTAATGGCTCACATCAACACCATTATCCCAGAAACCCTAGACTCACTCTAATTTGCATACCGCCCAAACAGATCCACAGATGATGCAATCTATATTGCACTCCACACTGCCCTTTCCCACCTGGACAAAAGGTACACTTATGTGAGAATGCTATTCATTGACTAGAGCTCACCGTTCAACACCATAGTACCCTCAAAGCTCATCACTAAGCTAAGGATCTTGGAACTAAACACCTCCCTCTGCAACTGGATCCTGGACTTCCTGACGGGCCACCCCAGGTGGTGAGGGTAGGTAGCAACACATCTGCCACGCTGATCCTCAACACTGGAGCTCCACAGGGGTGCATGCTCAGTCCCCTCCTGTACTCCCTGTTCACCCACGACTGCATGGCCAGGCACGACTCCAACACCATCATTAAGTTTGCAGACGACACAACAGTGTTAGGCCTGATCAACGACGAGACAGTCTATAGGGAGGAGGTCAGAGACCTGGCCTTGTGGTGCCAGAATAACAACCTATCCCTCAATGTAACCAAGACTAAGGAGATGATTGTGGACTACAGGAAAAGGAGGACCGAGCACGCCCCCATTCTCATCAACGGGGCTGTAGTGGAGCAGGTTGAGAGCTTCAAGTTCCACATCAACAACAAACTAGAATGGTCCAAACACACCAAGACAGTCTTGAAGAGGGCACGACAAAGCCTATTCCCCTCAGGAAACTGAAAAGATTTGGCATGTGTTCTGAGATCCTCAAAAGGTTCTACAGCTGCAACATCGAGAGCATCCTGACTGGTTGCGTCACTGCCTGGTACAGCAATTGCTCGGCCTCTGACCGCAAGGCACTACAGAGGGTAGTCCGTACGGCCCAGTACATCACTGGAGCTAAGCTGCCTGCCATCCAGGACCTCTACACCAGGCGGTGTCAGAGGAAGGCCCTAAAAATTGTCAAAGACCCCAGCCACCCCAGTCATAGACTGTTCTCTCTACTAGTGGTACCGGAGTGCCAAGTCTAGGACAAAAAGGCAACAGTTTTTACCCCCAAGCCATAAGACTCCTGAACAGGTAATCAAATGGCTACCCGGACTATTTGCATTGTGTTTACATTGTGCCCCCCCCAAACCCTCTTTTTACGCTGCTGCTACACTCTGTTTATCTTATATGCATAGTCACTTTAACCATGTCTACATGTACATACTGCCTCAATCAGCCTGACTAACTGGTGTATTTACAATATTCGGCGCACATAACAAATTAACTTTGATTTGATTTGATTTATTTCCATGATTCCAAAAGTGTCAAATAGCATTTGCAACATTTGGTTAAAAATTAGGCCTAGATTGTTTGCCCATATCGTGTATCCGTACGTGGCAGTGTGGAAATGATCTCAAATGAGTACAGCAAATACAGAAATGTATGAAAATGCTTGAAATTATTTTTGGATAAAGTTGAATTGAACAGTATAAAACAATCAGAATGGAGAAAGACCCATTGAAATCACTTAGAATGTATGTGTTGCCACCCTGGGATCATTCACTACTCATAAAGCAAATGTACAACTTTTATTATTCAAAAACATAAAAAATATAGTCAAATACCGCCATACTATCCAATTCTTTTAAAATACCGTGACATGATATTTGGCTATATCGCCCAGACCTATCTCCGCCCCACCTCTATCCTCCCTCTCTCCTCTCCCCATATCCTCACCCTCCTGGCCTTGCTCTTATCTGTCCTGGGCCCTGTGTGATCCGGTGGCCGTATCTGATTCCCCCTGACTCGTGCTTGCACTCTGCAGTCCGTAGGCTTCCCACTGATCTGGGAAGGTGCTGATGGGAAGTCCAGACACATCCAGAGCCGCTGAAAGCTTCTTTTGGCAACGGGGAAGCCCAGTGCTGATCCTCTCTGTCTGTGTTTATGGCACAAGAGAGATCACACTAATGGGACTCTAGTCCTCTAAAACTATTACCTTTACTGGTTCTTCATGCACTGCAGCACTGTGTGGGGCTTTGTAGGTTAGAAACAGAAAGCAGACCTAAAAGAGATTGATATTGATGTTACTCTTGTCTAAACCGGTTAGTGTCAGAGATTCTTCAGGCACTAGTTTTGTGTATGGTTTTTGATTACATTATTATTAATGAATGAAAAACAAAAGTTCAACAAAAAGAGGTCGCTGTCCCCTGAGGGTATGTAAGTTTGAATAGAGCTAGTTGTTCCACACAAGGTGTGTGCTGCATTGCTGCTCAAAAACCTTTCATGAAGAAACATATTCCCCCTGCACGGATGCAGAGGCAAATCTGGTTCTGATTGGACTTTGCTTTGACTTCTAAATGTAAATCTGATTTATCTCTCTTTTGTTTTTCAGCCCTCCAAGGCCTTTTCGGTTCCCAAAAAGGTAAGATCTGCCAAAAATAATTATCTTTTTAAAATGTTATTACGAAAGCTCTTCTCTCGCTCTCCTTGAGTCCATCAAAACCCTGCCGAGCTGTCATTCCTGTGTAGTGAATCATCACAGTTATCGATGTGGAAAGGGCTCTCTGTGCCTGGAACCTGCTAACCACCTCACATGTTCCTCTACAAGACATGCCTTCCACTGAGTTTCCCTCAAGTCAGAACACTGAATATACTTAAATATCTACATGACGTTTCAATGAGCACCTTATACTCTTTTGGATATTCTACTAGTGTACCCTTCTCTTTTCTGTTTGGTTATCGGTACATATAATATTCGTATAGTTATAAAGCCATCAGCTTTGTGTTCAATCAATACCTGACCTTCATCTCCAGCTATGCAGAGCTGATTGCTGATTGGCCAGTGGTGGTGCTGGGGGTGTGTACAGTCCTCATCGTGGTGTGTGCCCTGGTGGGTATTCTGGTGCCAGACCTGCCAGACTTCTCTGACCCCTTACTGGTGAGTAGGCCATGCCAATCGAAGGAAGGCACAAAACTTTCTCCATAGAAAATTCTGGTCTTTATTTTGATCAAGATTGAAAACCTAGTGTTTCTGACACACCAAAATCATTATATTGAGTGCATGTGAAGAGTCCAATATGTCGAAGGTCAATTTCCTGGTGAACTAATAAATAGATGTCCTCTGTTTGTCTGTTTCTTCAGGGATTTGAGCCACGAGGCACGGCCATAGGCCAGCGATTAGTCACATGGAATAACATGGTGAAAAACACAGGGTACAAAGCAACCCTAGCTAACTACCCATTCAAGTATGCCGACGAGCAGGCGAAAAGGTAACAAAGCCGAGCTCACAGATCCTGTCCATTTAATGTCATCCTTCTAACCCTTTAGTGACACATGTATTGATTCAACATCCCTGATGAAGAGGACTGGTCAGGATCAGGCCTCAGGCCATGAAATGGAGTGATGTATCCTGCTGACAGACAGAAACAGACAAGCACACACACTACATCTCAATCCCATCCTGCAAGAGGATTGGTGGGGGAGATTGTTCAATCCTCGGCCCATCTCCATTACTCATCTTGATCACTGGGGAGGGGGAGGCTCCAGGGTCAGGCCTGTCAACAGGACTCTCTGCATCATTCTGCCATGGCCTCAGTCTCCTCTGACAGACTCCTGATTAAAGGAAGAATGTCTCTTTCAGATGATGTGTCCCTGAAACCCCTGCTCATCACAATGATCTGGCTATTATAATGATTAGAAAAATAAAGATTGCAATCTGATAGTGATCACTTCACCGATTATGATATATTTTTTTATTTTACCTTTATTTAACTAGGCAAGTCAGTTAAGAACAAATTCTTATTTTCAATGACGGCCTAGGAACAGTGGGTTAACTGCCTGTTCAGGGGCAGGAATACAAAAGTATAATCACTGGCTTTGTAATCGCTTAAATGGGTCGGTCTAAACCCGCTTCCTTAGTTTGTTTTAAGAATGACCTTTCAGTACTCTTTGGTTACCATGTGCAAATCTCTGCTGTGTGTTTGCTTTAAGCGGATTCAGTCTCGTTCTGTCATGTGGATCTTCAGAATTGATAGGAAACTTCATTGTAATGTATGAAGTGTTAACAGTGCAATCACACCATTACTTTTGTATTCCAGTCACCAAGAGGACAGATGGGCTGAAGATCACTTTGACAGAGATAAAAGACAAGCTGACTGGGACTTCAGTAAAGACAGTTTCTTCTGTGATGTCCCAGGTACAAACTCATCATGCTTCTCCCGTTTCAAGTGTTTGTCTAGTAAGTGTTTGACTGACTGAATGTTTGACTACGATGAAATGCTAACCGGATGCTCTTAATGTATGTGCAGGTGACAGATACTCCAGATTAGTATTCACATCTGCAGAGGGGAAGAACCTTTGGAATATACAAGCAATTAAATCCATGTGCAATTTGGACAATACACGGGTAAGTGGAACAGCACTGTTGATGATGTGCCTCAGCGTTTGCTCATGTCAAATTGTGCCATGTTAATGATTTTTAAATGCCTGAACTAAGCCCCATCATATTAGAAATTGTATGTTGGGAGTCTATGCTGCCTCAGGCTGGAACTAACCCAACTGATATATTGGCCTTGTCTCCTGTTATGGTCTCCTTGGGTCAATAGTTATGTTCTAGTCGTACTCTGTTCTTATATCTTGTTGTATTGTGTTGTCCCCAGGTGCGCTCCCATCCCCAGTACTGGAGCCTGTGCCAGCGCACCACCGACGCCTCCTGCTGCCCCAGCTGGACCCTGGGTAACTACGTAGCCATCCTCACCAACAAGTCCTCCTGCCAGAAGATCACAGAGCGCGACGTGTCACACACCCTCAAGATCCTGCGCTCCTGCGCTAAATACTACCACAACGGAACACTGGGCCCCGACTGCTGGGACATGACCACGCGCAGGAAGGACCAGTCCAAGTGCACCATCGTCCCCCGCAAGTGCACCAAGTACAACGCCGTTTACCAGATCTTCCACTTCCTGGTGGACAAAGACTTTATGAGCCCAAAGAACACCGACTACCTTATCCCTGTCCTGAAACATGGCATGCTGTTCTCCCCCACAGAGAAAGGGGAGACCATGATGAACATTTACCTGGACAACTTTGAGAACTGGAACTGCTCGGACGGCATCACCACCATCACGGGGATTGAGTTCGGTATCAAACATAACCTGTTCCAGGACTACCTACTGACGGATACCGTGTATCCGGCCATAGCCATAGTGATTGTGCTGTTTGTCATGTGTGTGTACACCCGATCTGTGTTCATCACCCTGATGACCATGATCGCCATCATCAGCTCCCTGATCGTGTCCTACTTCCTGTACCGCATGGTGTTCGACTTTGAATTCTTCCCCTTCATGAACCTCACGGCCCTCATCATCCTGGTGGGCATCGGGGCGGACGACGCCTTTGTCCTCTGTGACGTGTGGAACTACACCAAGTTCGACAAGCCCAACGCTGAGCTGTCGGAGACAGTGAGCATCACTCTGCAGCACGCCGCCCTCTCCATGTTCGTCACCAGCTTTACCACGGCTGCCGCCTTCTACGCCAACTACGTTAGCAACATCACCGCAATCCGTTGTTTTGGCGTTTACGCCGGCACGGCCATCTTGGTTAACTACATACTGATGGTGACCTGGCTGCCGGCCGTGGTGGTGCTCCATGAGCGTTACCTGCCCAACATCTTCACCTGCTCTCAACCTCCCCCACAGCAGAGTGGGTTCTGCACTCTCTGGGCCAACCTGTGCCAGAAGGCCAGCAAGTGCCTGTTCACCATCTCCGAGGCCTCCCGAATCTTCTTTGAGAAGGTGCTGCCCTGCATCGTGATCAAGTTGCGCTACCTCTGGCTCTTCTGGTTCCTGGCCTTCACAGTGGGAGGGGCGTATGTGGTGTGTGTCAACCCCAAGATGAAGCTGCCCTCCCTGGAGCTCTCAGAGTTCAAGGTGTTCCGCTCCTCCCACCCCTTTGAGCGCTACGACGCAGAGTACAAGAAACTGTTCATGTTTGAGAGAGTCCACCATGGGGAGGACCTGCACATGCCCATCACCATCATCTGGGGGGTCACCCCCGTGGACAATGGGGACCCCCTCAACCCTAAGAACAAAGGCAAACTTATGCTGGACAACACCTTCAACATCGCCAGCCCAGCCTCCCAGCTGTGGATCCTCAACTTCTGCCAGAGGCTAAGGAACCAGAGCTTTGTGTTCCAGTCGGAGGAACAGGACTTCACCAGCTGCTTCATTGAGACCTTTAAACAGTGGATGGAGAACCGGGACTGTGAAGAGGCCTCGGTCTACCCTTGCTGCAGCCAGTCAACATTCCCCTACAAGCAGGAAATCTTTGAGCTGTGCATCAAGAGGGCCATCATGGAGCTGGACCGCAGCACCAGCTTCCACCTGGACAGTAAGACCCCCGGGCCTCGTTTCGACATCAACGACACCATCCGGGCCATCGTCCTGGAGTTCCAGAGCACCTACCTGTTCACACTGGCCTACGAGAAGATGCACCAGTTCTACCATGAGGTGGACACCTGGATCCAGGAGGAGCTGAAGAGCGCCCCGGCCGGACTGAATTACGGCTGGTTCGTCAGCAACCTGGAGTTCTACGACCTGCAGGACAGCCTATCGGATGGCACTCTTATCGCCATGGCATTGTCCGTGGTGGTGGCCTTCGTGGTCATGCTCCTTACCACCTGGAACATCATCATCAGCCTCTACGCCATCCTCTCCATCGCGGGCACCATCTTCGTCACGGTGGGCTCGCTGGTTCTATTGGGCTGGGAGCTCAACGTGCTAGAGTCAGTCACCATCTCAGTGGCGGTGGGTCTGTCGGTGGACTTCGCGGTGCACTATGGAGTCGCTTATCGCCTCGCCCCTGACCCCGACCGTGAGGGGAAAGTCGTATTCTCCCTCGGCCGGATGGGTTCCGCTATTGCCATGGCGGCGCTCACCACGTTTGTCGCCGGGGCGATGATGATGCCATCCACGGTGCTGGCCTACACCCAGCTGGGCACCTTCATGATGCTTATCATGTGCATCAGTTGGGCCTTCGCCACCTTCTTCTTCCAGTGCATGTGCCGTTGCCTGGGCCCCCAGGGCACCTGTGGACAGATCCCCCTGCCCAAGAGGTTTCAGTGCCAGGCTTTCAAAGAGGGCACCACCAACGTCCCCTCGCCCCAGGGCAAGCATGGCACCAAGTACCAACTGGACAGTCGAGGAGGAGAGGTGGAGCATGAGCATTACGAGCTGGAACCATTAGCTTCAAACCCTAGGAATGAGGAGAAACCTGCAGAGGAACAGGAGACGTGCACCCAGCTCTATAATGGAATAGCCCCCCACTCTGCCCCCTGCACACACATCCCCTTTAAGAGCAAGGCAGAGCCCGGCAGAGGGCCCTGCTCTGAAAAGGGACTGGGCACACTGGCTACTAAACCCAGATCCAAATGCCAGTACTCTCATAACCCAACCTGCGCATGTGGGGACCCCCCTCCTCCTCAGCAGTCTATGGGTATGCAGTGGACTCCCCACCCATGCACTCAAACAACCCAGGACTCCCCATGCCCCACTCCGCAGTTCCCCCTCACAGGCAGCCATGCCAACAAAGGCCAGAACTTCCTATCCACTCTGGACGCCGTCTACAAACCCATAGATTGCCGTATGAACTATGTACACTGTCCCCCATCCCACTTCCACCACTGCACCCCGGGCAGGATGCCCAGACAGGGCCCTCACAGCTGCCACCTCAGAAGCTACTGTGTTCACACTGTCCCCGTCCTGGGTGGCCTCCCCAGGGACCAGAGCTCTGCCCCAGACCCATCTGGGCTGGAGGATTCACACCGGACTGGAGGGTCCTCTGGCCCTGGTGACAGTCCTAACACCCCAGCTCAGACTCAAGGTCCTCCTCCCTCTCCTCTGGGCTGCACGTTAGCCCACACACACCAAGGCTGCTGCAGGGCCAACCATGGAACGGTAAACGCTCCAAGCGTGGATAATCATGTGTCCACCACAACGCAAAAAGGCGCTTGTCATAAGATGCCCAGCAACCAGGAGAAGCTTGAAACTAGTACTACTCCCATCACACAGGACGAAAGTGTTGAAAAGTGCAAACAGAAGCCCAAAAAGGAGAGGGCATCCTCAGCCTCTCCTAAGAAACTCTACTGTTTTAACAGAACTTTGAAAGTAAAGTGCAATTCTGTCGAGTTTAATGTGCCAAAAGCTGAAGCCAATGTGCCTGCTCTTGCAATAAATTCAAAACCCTTATCTGAAAGTTTATGTTGACAGCAAATAAACTTATAAGATAATTCTGAAAGACTATATCTAAAGAGTAAACGTTTGTCATATCAAGCTATAATGTGCAGTGTCCCTGTGCAATTAAAGTGCTTGGTATATTTCATAGACCAAGTGCCTCATGTCTTTCATCTAAAAGTATGGTCCTATATGTTCTGTGATTACTGTATCTACTGTGCAGATACAATTGGTTTGATCAGTCAGATGTACTGTTTTTGAGTACACAGTAAATATGTGGTGTGTTTATGGAGTTCTAACATGTCTAAGGAAAGGTGAACCATTATACTTTATTCTCTAAGAACCACAGGCCTTCTTAGTTAGACATCTGTTTCACGTTGCCAGATGCCTCTCGGTCCAATATGAAAGATGTACTGTATGATTATAAAGTCATTTGAACCCAATTGTCGTGTTTTTTTCCACACAGCTCCTATAGTATGAAATGAAAGTATCTCAAGGTTTTGTTCAAAGGGCATGGTTTGGAATAACAAATGGCACACCTGTTTCATTGTCTCACTCCCGCTGGCGCCTTGTGAAGATTTGCTCTGTCTGGCCTGAGGCCACAGTGCTGTGCTGGGCTCTCATACATCACACAGACGTTTAATTTCTAATCTCCACTCAAGAGCCTGCATCACATTCCAAGCTGGTCATACACTGTAAGTCAATGAGAAATGCTGACGTCCTACAGCAGGGATCCTCAACTAGATAAAAAATTCAATATTGAGCGGATGGTCAGGGGACCGGAACATAATTACAAATGATTTGTAGACTGCAGATTGACCGCAAGGAGCCCAAACAGATATATATTTGTCTAAAACACAATCATTTGAAACCTTGCTTACATTTGCATATAATCACATCTCTCTATTATGCGTTGGAATACTTGGCAACAGATTTCCAAAAATAAAATCACTTGGAGCTGATTTTCTGGTGTGGGCGGGGGGATAAAACCATCCGCATGCCAAATTCCCAGTATGGGGAACCCTGTTATAGACCATCCACACCCCTCATCCACAGAGTCATTTTCTAACAGTGGCCAAGGACGTATGTGAAAAGGGCATGAATTTCAAAGATAAACTCTGAAACCCAACAATAGTATAACACATATGGGTCCCATGATTTGATCTTGTAACATATCAATGACATGCTATTTTATTACCTTTCTCAGAATCTTTGGCTGCCCTTTGTTAACTCCGTCCAATAAAAAGTATCCTATTCATTTACGAATTCCATTCATTCACGAATCCTGTGTTTTATTTGCTCTTCTGGCTCCTGCCATCCATCCCCCTTCTAACAGGTTTCCCTGGTGGTCCAAGATCCTGGCCAAACCTTCTGCTACAGAGCAAACATATACATTAGACCGGGCTCTGCAGGCAGTATGACTCACTACAGCACGGCATACAGATTTCTAATTACACTTTCAGTCTTGAATTAGTGTCAGATGCGCAGCTCTGAACTTGTATTGTAGGCTACCAGACGCCTGTAATTATCTGTGAGAGAGACACCAAGCTGGCACTGTAGCCCATCTCCCCTTAGTCTCTGACACCATCACCCTCTCAAAAACAAAGATCAGCAGCAACTCTTAACTTTGATCAGGGGTACAATAAAACTATGACATATTGTGAGCGAGGAGAAATTCCTCTAGCGACTGCTAAGTCCTCTCTAATTACTCCCTTCACTCCCTCTCTCTTGCACACTCTCAGGCAAGGGTCATACAGGAACTAGGCATGGACATTTCTTAGCTCTAGTTCCAGTTAATACATATCCCTATCCCTGTTCAGCCTTGCCAATTACTGAGGGATACAGATGGGATTTTAGGTCAATCATAGGTGTGACTGTTCGAACCTCTCACCTCGCGCTACCTGGAAGCTTTTCAAAATGACATATCTCCTGTGTAAGATTGCCCTTGTTTAACTAGCCCCAATGTTTCTGCAGCCCTGACCCCTGCCCTGAGGAATAGCACAGACACATCAGTAAGTGCCTTTGACTGGGGAGGAGTGGCTAGCCACTTCACTGCAAGGAGACAACTACAAGAAATATACACTGTTATACAAAAGTATGTGGATACCCCTTCAAAGGAGTAGATTCGGCTTTTTCAGCCACACCTGTTGCTGACAGGTGTATACAATCAAGTACATGAAATGGGTTTCCATGACCGAGCAGCCGCACACAAGCCAAAGATCACCATGTGCAATACCAAGCGTTGGCTGGAGTGGTGTAAAGCTCGCTGCCATTAAACTCTGGAGCAGTGGAAACCCGTTCTCTGGATTGATGAATCATGCTTCATCATCTGGCAGTCCAACGGACTAATCTGTTTTTGGCAGATGCGAGGAGAACGCTACCTGCCCCAATGCATAGTGCCAACTGTGAAGTTTGATGGAGGAGGAATAATGGTCTGGGGCTGTTTTTCATGGTTTGGGCTAGGCCCCTTAGTTCCAGGGAAATCTTAACGCTACAGCATACAATTACATTCTAGACAATTCTGTGCGTACAACTTTGTGGTAAAAGTTTGGGGAAGGCCCTTTCCTGTTTCAGCATGGCAATGTCCTTGTGCACAAAGCAAGGTCCATACAGAAATGGTTTGTAGAGATTGGTGTGGAAGAACTTGACTGGCATGCACAGGACCCTGACCTCAATCCCATCAAACACCTTTGAGATGAATTGGAACACCAACTGCAAGTCAGGTCTAATCGTCCAACATCAGTGCCCGATCTCACTAATTCTCATGTGGCTGAATGGAAGCAAGTCCCCGCAGCAATGTTCCAATATCTAGTGGAAAGCCTTCCCATAAGAGTGGAGGCTGTTATAGCAGCAAAGGGGGGACCGACTCCATATTAATGCCCATAATTTTGGAATGAGATGTTCAACGAGCAGATGTCCACATATGTTTTGTCATGTAGTGTAGATGGTACAAATTTAAACACTTGTCTCAGAAAGTTAACTGAAGAACTCAAGTCAGGGACAACATTTTGGAGAAGTATAGATCAGGGTTGGGTTATAAAAAAAAATGTAACTTTGAATATCCCATGGAGCACCATTAAATCGGTTATAAAAAAATATGGAAAGAATATGGCACCACAACAAACCTGCCAAGAGAGGGCTGCCCACCAAAACTCATGGACCAGGCAGGGAGGGCATCAGAGGCAACAAAAACACCAAAGATAACTCTGAAGGAGCTGCAAAGCAGACTCCCCTAACATATGAAAGAAGGTACTCTGGTCAGATGAGACTAAAATTGAGCTTTTTGGCCATCAGGGAAAACGCTGTCTGGCGCAAACCCAACACCTCTCATCACCCGGAGAATACCATCCACACAGTGAAGCATGGTGGTGGCAGCATCATGCAGTGGGGATGTTTTTCATCCGCAGGGACTGGGAAACTGGTCAGAATTGAAGGAATGATGGATGGTGCTAAATACAGGGAAATTCTTGAGTGAAACCTGTTTCAGTCTTCCAGAGATTTGAGACTGGGACGGAGGTTCACCTTCCAGCATGACAATGCCCCTAAGCATACTGTTAAAGCAACACTCGAGTGATTTAAGGGGAAACATTTAATGTCTTGGAATGGCCTAGTCAAAGCCCAGACCTTAATCCAATTCAAAATCTGTGGTATGACTTAAATATTGCTGTACACCAGCAGAACTTGAAGGAGCTGGAGCAGTTTTCCTTGAAGAATTTGCAAACATCCCAGTGGCTAGATGTGCCACGCTTATAGAGACATACCCCAAGAGACTAGCAGCTGTAACTGCTGCAAAAGGTGGCTCTACAAAGTATTAACTTTGGGGGGGGGGGGGGGGGATAGTTACGCACGCTCAAGTTTTCAGTTTTTTTGTCTTATTTCTTGTTTGTTTCACAATAAAACATATTTTGCATCTACAAAGTGGTAGGCAAAAAGTATATATTTTAATTCCAGGTTGAAAGGCAACAAAATAAGAAAAATGCCAAGGGGGATGAAGACTTTAGCAAGCCACTGTAAGCTATGTAAGGTGAACTTCAGGGTACAGCTGTGCATCAAGAACTCTGATGATCTTTGCTGATGCTGTGCACAATGAAATACCAGGTTAAATCAACCCAAGTCATGGCAATATACAGGTAACTGCCAAAATAAAGGAAACACCAACATAGTGTTTTAGTAGGGCGTGGGGCCATCACGAGACAGAATAGCTTCAATGCACCTTGGCATAGATTCTACAAGTGTCTGGAACTCTATTTGAGAGATGCGACAGCATTCTTCCACAAGGAATTCCATAATTTGGTGTTTTGTTGATGATGGTGGAAAACACTGTCACTGTACTTGCTTGTTTTGTCAAAAACTGAAATTAGGCAAACTATTAGCAAATGGCGGAGCACATTCTGCATAATGCATCTTTAATTAACTCAGGAACCACACCTGTGTAGAAGAACCTGCTTTCAATATATTGTGTATCCCTCATTTACTCAAGTGTTTCCATTATTTTGGTACTTACCTGTAGGTTTATCACACATCATTCTCTGCCTAATATTCGGAGTATACAGACGAACGGCTAGCCCTTCATGATATAGACTGAGTAGTCTGAAGGTCTTCTTCCTGAGTAATGAGGTGTCAACCCCCGGTTACAGTGTAACCATTTATCAGGCAAAGATCATCAGAGTTCTTTTGTTTGGAGAGCTCCTTGGTCTTCATGGTGCCGCTTGCTTGGTGGTGCCCCTTGCTTAGTGGTGTTGCAGACTCTGGGGCCTTTCAGAACAGGTGTATATATACTAAGATTGTGTGACACTTACATTGCACACAGGTGGACTTTCTTTATCTAACTATTTGACTTCTGAAGGTAATTGGTTGCAACAGATCTTATTTAGGGGCTTCATAGCAAAGGGGGTGAATACATATGTACACACCACTTTCTGTGGTTGTTTTTTTCATTTTTTAATTTCACTTCACCAATTTGGACTATTTTGTGTATGTCCGTTACATGAAATCCACGTAAAAATACATTTAAATTACAGGTTGTAATGCAACAAAATAGGAAAAAACGCCAAGGGGGATGAATACCTTTGCAAGGCATTGTATATAAACTTCCTGGTATCAAAAATGCACTTATTTTCATAAAGTTGGCTGCTCTTGCAGTCTCATATAATGTAGAACTTTAAACTGTAGGTGAGATATAGCTAGAAAAACAGGTGACGGAGGCAGGAATAATATCCTAATCCTTTATCCCTCTGCTCTCTCTCTCTCCTCACGCTGGCAAGGCTACACCAGTGTTTCAAGTGCAGAAAACACCTGTTTCCGAAGGGTCAATTGGGAAATAGGTCCTCTCCCCTTCCCTGCCTTTCCTTTCCTTTCTGGAATGTGAAGGCTGATCCTCTGGCGGAAACATAAGATACGTCCCTGTACCAAACACTTACAGCCGGAGCCCCAGGGGTAGATGGGAAAGCAGTTATGCTCTATTAAAACTCCATGCTCTTGATGGCCACTCAGGCCCGTCTTTCTCTCCGAGGACAGACAGCACTCAGAGAAGTTGACTGTAGATGCTCCATCAACTCCTTTACTACCACAGGGCCTCTAACCTGGGTTGGGTAGGCTACCAGTGCCTAAATGTTTCTGCAGTCAGCAAGTACAGAAAACTGGAAGAAACAGGCCTCTGTGGCTTTAAATGGAAATGTTTCAATATTATTTTCCCTTATCCCCTTCTGAAATAGAGATACAAATCAACGGTACCACTGTACGTCACTACTGACCTCTGTTTTGATATGGGCAATTCCATGGTAACAGAATTACACTGACTTAGATTCTTAACTTGGCATACATTTTAAAGTAAAATATCCGAGTCTCAGCGTAATTCCGTTCTCGAGGAATTGCCCTATGTATCTGCCCACCCCCGCCCTCCCAAATCCCATACACACAAACACCATACAAACCTACAAGCAAACCCTTAAAAACACATTGCGTAAGTTTAACCACCAAGGGGGAAAGTGAGGCGTTAGAGGGATTCGCATGAGAGCTCCTGTTATACTGAACTGATGGGCTTCATACGACCCAGACTGGATGTTCTGTGTTCCCTGGTCTTAGGTCTCCACCATGGGTGCCTTCATACACCAGGGCAGCTCACTGTAGATTGGCCACTTCTCTTGCACGGAAGGTATATTATATTTGTTTTAACAGAGGCCAAATATTGGCTATGGTTAGGGGGCAGTGTTTATTACATTTTCTTGTGAGGGTAATCTGACCGGCGTGCGCCTGTGTTCCACAAATACTACGTATCCCTGAAATAACTTGAAAGGGGAGACCTGCAGTTTATTTACTTGGTAAATATTTGCTAATCTTTTTAAATTGAGTTCTAGGGTCCTTGAAAATAGAGGTCTAAACATGTTTGGTGTTAATTGCCACAGGTCAGGAGAGGTTTCCGTACGCAAGTCCCAAACACTGTGACTGCTGAGAGAGGATGAGTTGATTCTCAGCTCCTCCTTACTTGGATCCCAGATAGAGTTGCTGCTGCATCAGCAACAGCTAATGGGGATCTGAATTAAAATGTTAAAAATGACTTACAGGAGGAAGTTTCTCTGTCCAGTGGCATCCTGTTTTCAGACATACACTCTATATTGAGGAAATAGGGAGGAGATAGGGTGACTGAACAAGTGAAAGAATGCATACAGTATAAAAGTTCACAGAATGATTCAAATTTATAAGAGTAGTGCTGTTGAAGTGTTAATGGTTTTAATTAAAAGTAACACAATTCTTACAATAATTATATTACAATGTGTAAATGTATAATAGGAGAGAATTGCAACGTACACACTATAAAACACACTAAACAGGTCATATTTCACAGGACCAAGATTGGTGAATACAGGTTGAGACTACCATCTAGTGGTAAAAAAATGAGCTATGCCAAAATACAGAGGACCCTCTCCATTCAAATGCAATTTAAATTGATCACATACACGTGTTTAGCAGATGTTATTGCGGGTCTAGCGAAAATGCTTGTGTTTTGACTGTAATCACTATGGTAACAATGATTTATGTTGTACAGTCAAAAAATGATGTCATATTTCAAAATACAGTTCACAATACAGTGAAGGGGCTCCCGAGTGGCGCAGAGGTCTAAAGCACTGCATTTCAGTGCTTGAGGTGTCACTACAGACACCCTGGTTCGAATCCAGGCTGTATCACAACTGGCTGTGCTTGGGAGTCCCATAGTTCAAATTGGCATTTGGCCCAGCGTTGGTTTCCATGTGTTTCTAGCCATTCCATTTGCTTCGTTCTGGACATTATTATGAGCCGTTCTCCCCTCAGCAGCCTTCTGTGTTTGTAACACATAGTAAGAATTGGATTTGTAATATATGATAGGAATTGCAACAACAAAAAATGTGAGCACCACTTTCAAAACTGCTGCCTGAAATTATACAAAAGTTGGAGAGTGCATCTTTAAGTTCCAACTGCTTGCACATTTACAAGTGTGATATCACCATTGTTATCTTTGGCTGTGTCCTTTTTGATCTTCCTGTCGTTAAGAATCTTGGACATAAGCTTCTCATAAAACCATTCTATGTCCTGTGTGTCCTCCGGCCGCTGTAGATACTCCCTCTTCTGGAGAAAGGTCCTAATGGCTTCGCATTTCATCAGTCCGTAATGGGGGACTTTCCCCACGATCACCATGATGAGAAAATCTCTGAGCTCCTCCAGCATCCTGCTCGGAGTCAGGGCCTCCAGGCATATGCTCCCCCATATGGAGTCCCTGATGTTGGACAGGTGATCTTCACCTGGGATGAAGTCTCTGGCCTCGAAGCAGCAGTGGAGGATGTTGCACTCCGCCAACTGAAAGTCAAGCTTCTTCGACAGGGCAGTTTCTACCCACTTGTATTCGTTGTTGCTGAAGCATAAGTAAGCGTCCTACCGGGGCCCATCAGCAGGATGATCCTTCCTAGGGCCCTCCAGGATCCTGGCGATCACCTTTTTGTAAACGTCGAAGAGGTATCCACGGAGACAGGGCTAAAACGATCGTTCCGATGGTGATCAGGGCTGAGCAGACGAAGAGAGAGCCTCAGCTCCTGAACCAGCCCCTCGTCATTCTACTCACACGATATGACTGATGAAATTCAACAGGCTGATGCCATGGAGATTTGAGGAAAAATCCCAGCTGAATTCATCCACGCCAGGGTCTGGAAAAGGCACGTTAGTCCTGTTCAGCCACGTCAGAAAAGTCCAGAAAGACAGAAAGACAGAAGACAGAAAGTCCTCCAGGCCGCAGTCACAGTGGAATCGATTCCTATACAGGTTGATCCAGCTGAGAGAATGGAAAGCCACTGGGTCAGGAGAGGCCAGGAATTGTAAGAGAGGTGAAGTGTTTTGAGAGTCTCTGGGAAAATGTCTGGTTGGAGGTATGTGAGGAAGTTTAAGTGGAGATCTCATCTCTTCCAGAGAGATCAGGCCTTTAAATATACCATCTGGGAGAGCCTGCAGGGAGTTCAAGCTTAAATCCAGACTAAAAAGGTTGCCAAGATTTTCAAAAGCATGCAAACACTCTCCCTGTGCCCATATCACCTGCAGAGCGATGTTTCTTAGCTCAAGCAGCTTTAAATAGTTCACAGCTGGCACTGAAATATTATTGTTAACGGTGCACCACTTTTTGAAGTTGTTACCATACCAGAGAAGCTTAATGTGCATTAATTTAGCTAAAACAATGTATATATACATCCTCTAAATTAGTTAACCTGTTGTTTTGAATATTAAGTATGATCGTACTATCAGCAAAGCCAGCGAGGCCTTCTAAGGATGTGATCTTATTATCAGTCAAACGAAGAAGTTGGATGTTTGGGAGTGGTGCAAGGTAACCATTTGTACCTAGATCACGAATAAAGTTTTCTGTAAGAATAGATTTCCCCTATAAGATTGTGAGACAGGTTCAGCCATTGTAGAAGGCCAAAAAACTCAATCTTGTTCATTTTGTTTTGGGCTATTGTTATGTCCTGTACCTCTCTCAGTGGACTGAATACTGCATATTGCAAAGTAAAAATAAAGCATTTGGACAAATCTAGAATCTTGACGCCACTATTCTTGAAGCCCTCAATGTTTTCCTGTCTGGGTCTTTGACGTCGCTGAAGCAAAATTATTTCCCCATGGTGCTGTGTTCCAGAATAAGATGGGGAGTTTTGGTCCCTCGGATTGCACTGAAAAACAGTTTTGCCTTGTCCACATTGAATCCATTGGACGGTAAGTCAAGTATCTCCATGGACATGTTCCGTAAGGGATTTCTGCATATTTTACAGTCAAAGCCACATTGAGTCATACTATTCAGTTGGATGCTGCTCAAGTCAAGTAGCTGAAAGTGTTTGCCTTGAAAGCCAAGCAAATCAACTTCACATAAGCTTTTCATCCTGTTTAGGGAAACATTTAGCTTTTGGAAATAGGTCATGTTCACAAAGAACAGTGCAGGTTGAATTCCTTTCATCTGGTTACCATACAGATCTAGTGATACCAAGGAGACCAGTGGTCTGAGATAGTCACCTTGTAACACAGATTCAGTCAGGTCACAATTATTTAGAGAGAGAGTTCAGGTTCGACAGTCCCACAAACCCATTTGGTTCAATCTGTAAACCTGAGCTATGTCCTAAATAGAGCTTTGCCAAGTTTGCCAGCCTTTGAAAGGTGTTAGTTCTTACAATAAGCCAATTTACTCGTTGCCAACTGAGGTCCAGTTCCTTTAATCCTTCAAGCCCAGAGAAGGATGTCTCATTGATCTCACTGTAGTTTCCACTCATATACACAATGGTAATGTCTGGAGGCAGCAGAGGGACCTGATGTAGAGACTGGCTGGTGCAAGCTGCTATAGAGCCATATAGTGGGCATGTTGGGGTGTCACCACCTGCAGATAGACTCCAAAGATAGCCAGCAGTATAAGGTTCCTCATCATCCCCCTGACAGAAATAGAAAATAATGCAAATTATTACAAAATAATTTAAATGATTGTTATGATATTACAGGGCTACAGTCCATAAATTAATTTGTTGGCGGTATCAGTCTTAGAGTATCCGCTTCAGATGAGACATCCTTGGCTATAGCGAATTCACATTTAACTGTCTCTTTGAAATATCCATAGTCCACAGTTTCTGTCCCAATCTGATAATGATAAGACTTGATTTGTGTGCTGGGTACACAGCCTTACTCTAGTCAGGTGTCACAAGAGAGTGCCTCGGGCAATATAACTATGGCCTCGTTTTGATGTGGATGAACGATAATCATGAGACCTATTATGTGGCCAGTAAAATTGTTTTAAAGGGGCAATCTGAGATTCAAAAACTGGCAAACAACTGAGGGATGGGGCTGGAGAAATGTAACCACTCTCAAATAGAGGGTACTATGAATGCAAGGACTGACCATCAATGACATTGTAATTACAGTTTTAACCATGTTTTGAAGCTATTTATTTTGGGTTCTGATGGGGTAAGACAACTGAGCTTGTGAGTAATTTCTAAAATACAGTATGTTCTTCAAGAATCAGAAAATGGATGTAGGCCTACCAATCCCGGTTTCCCCCTTTAAATGTACTTAATGAGGCTACAATTATTTGACATTTAATAAAGTTGTCATCTAAAGAACTGTGAGGTCTTAATATGACAGCAATTGTTGCAGACTGGTGCATCAATGAGTAAAGTTGTCTTTGGGCAATGTAACCATTCAAGTAGGCATAGGCCTATAATCTAATTGAAGTGAACTACGACACCCAAAACAATGTTCTCTGATATCTATCAACAACTACACACAATTATGCATTAAGAGTAAACAGTAAGCTAAAGGTAATAGTTGTGGCTTACCTAAATATGCTTTGAGCCTGTGAGCCTGTTTACCGGATAGGCTACTCCCGTCGCAGATACTGTAACTCAAAGCACCGTTTTTCATTTTTATTTTATTTATTTCACCTTTATTTAACCAGGTAGGCTAGTTGAGAACAAGTTCTCATTAACTCCTCCCCTGAAAATGACTGAAATGTTCTTATGCAACCATGTTTGAGAGTTAATTACACAATAATCTGACTGACTTCAAATTCAGTTTTTATAGTCCAGTGGTCTTACAAGTTCAAACCGTCCTCTTGAAACACAAAGGGAACACAAAGATTCCTTGATGCCCTTCCAGACTCCCTCTGCCTACCCAAGGACTTCAGAGGACAAAAATCAGTTAACCAACCACCTAACTGCGCAATACCCTAGTTGCAGTTGCACCCCTAAAAACTAAAAACATTTCTCATAAGAAACTAGCTCCCTGGTATACATAAAATACCCAAGCTCTGAAGCAAGCTTCCAGAAAATTGGAACGGAAATGGCGCCACACCAAACTGGAAGTCTTCTGACTAGCTTGGAAAGACAGTACCGTGCAGTATCGAAGAGCCCCTACTGCTGCTCGATCATCCTATTTTTCCAACTTAATTGAGGAAAATAAGAACAATCCAAAATGTCTTTTTGATACTGTCGCAAAGCTAACTGAAAAGCAGCATTCCCCAAGTGAGGATGGCTTTCACTTCAGCAGTAATAAATTCATGAACTTCTTTGAGGGAAAGATCGTGATTATTAGAAAGCAAATTACGGACTCCTCTTTAAATCTGTGTATTCCTTCAAAGCTCAGTTGTCCTGAGTCTGCAGAACTCTGCCAGGACCTAGGATCAAGAGAGACACTCAAGTGTTTTAGTACTATATCTCTTGACACAATGATGAAAATAATCATGGCCTCTAAACCTTCAAGCTTACCCGTTATTTCCCTTTTCTAAGAACCCGGAAAAGGGAGGCAGTGGGAGAACCTATTCAAGTACTTACATATATTCTTGAAAATGATAGCTACAGGAACTGTGTGCAGGCTAATTCAAATGACCTAACATTACATACTGTATAGCTAACGTAAACCCGTACATCGCCTTGGTCCGTACAATTGCCCTTATTTTAGCGACCCAAAACGTAATACTTCCAGATCATCTGTAATGTCAATACCATTGTAAAGCACAATTTCTCCCCTTTCCAACAGAATCAATTACATGACCTAAACGCTGCCCGTTTCTGCATAATTCAAGCAGGCAATGAGCCCCGTCGGGTCTTTTTAAAAATGGCGGGCAGAGAAGCGAAACTAATGCGTGATAGTGAGAAGGAGAGATGTTGTGTGGGAAAATTGCTTTTTTTCACTCGATCTGTCCAACTTATCACCTTATCGCCTCTAAAATGTAAATAAAACACTATAAAGAGTTTATATAATGTGTCATTACATACCTATTTGAAGGTTTGTGTCGAATTGAATCAGGATTTTAGGGCGGTGCTAAAGTGATCTTAGAAGTAAACAGCGGCTTTGAGAATGATGATTGCATGCGATGAAGATGCAAAAAATGGCTAGGTATCCCCCCTTATCCCATCACTGTCCATTTCTTGTTTTTAAAGGATGAGGGAAGTGCTACACCTGGTGGAGAGAGATTGTAAGACAGAAATAGTTGTTTTATGCGTGCTGTACGTTACGACATGACACGTCTAGATGTAACGGAGGGTCCATTTTTTCAACTTTTCTCCAATATAATAGAGCCATTACCATGTCGATGACACTTGAATAGAAACCGAGTTCACACCCCCGATTTTGTCAACACAGTCGTTACAGTCCCATTCGTTTTCTTTGTAGCCTCGTTTGAATGTTGTGGTTGCGCACATTTGTACGGAATGGGGTGAGATTACGTTAGCCAAAATAATTAAATATTGCTAGCTAGCTAACTTCATGTTAGGCTAGTTAGCTAGCTATCTGGATGTATTTATCGTTGTAAATCAAAATGCATTTATAGCTAACGTAGGTAGCTAGCTAACAGCCATGGGAGAGGATGAAAGGATTAGCTAGAGGTTCCAGCTGCCAGAGAAGGGAGAGTAGGCTACTCTGGAGCAGGTACCTTTGTGGGAGGACGTTATGAAAATATTCTACAGTTTCAGTCCCTAGAGTGAAAAATTGAGGAAAAAGAGATATAGTAACATAATATTCAGTGCTGTCTAATTTGAGTATAATGCTGCCTGTTTCTTTGTGATGTTTTCTGTCCTTGGATACAGAGAGCCGTGATACCCTATCTGCAGACGAAGAGGTCCCAATAAATGTCCTGAATCCGACCGTGTCCAGGTCCTAAATTCGGTCAGATATAATTTTCTTGAGTATGTGCAATTAACCCTGGCCTAGGCTACTATTGATTAGTTAGATGGAATAGTTTTTGTTATTTAGGTAAGACAAAAGTTTGAGGACAAAGAGTATAGTGAAAAGAAGCGGACAAGGGGAATGTCTTTTGGGACATGTGTTTTTAGTGGACAAAGAACGTTGGCGCGGCCAAATGGACTGTGTGAGGTTTGATGCAATTTTCTATCTTTCATGTATTTATTTTTGTATTTATTATAAATTTTTTAGTCATATTACTATTGTAAATCATCATTTTTATTATGTTTAGTATTATTGTAGGAACATTTAATAATTTAAATAGCCTATGCAAAAGGTGTTTTGTTTCATTTTGTTGAGAAAGTTTAATGGGCTAAATTAAGTTCTTTATTTAATTTTGTGCTCCATATTTAGTTTAAGGTTAAAAGTAAAAATGTTGTAAAAATAAATAGCATTAGCCAATTGCTGTCATTTGTTGGGTATGCCTTTGTTGGTAATGAATTTAATGCTGCAATATAATACCCTGTTCGTATTTTCCCGATAAACACTGACTTAACTTTATTAGGGTAATATCAAAAGTAAGCAACTTTTGTGAAGGTTTGGTGTGGTATGGATATTATTAGGCTTACAGTACCTACAGCAGGGCTATGAAGGCAGTACACACCTGCACTCTGACTCCGACAGTTGAACTTGATGTGAGGAAGAATGTTTTAGGACTACCAGAGTTAGCCTACTCCCTTAATCTAACGATATAATGCTTATCTTTTATAAAAATATATTCTATATTCGAAAATTAACGAATTAGCCTCCTTCTGTACGCCTATATGTATCTGTATAGCAGTAGTAGCCTATCTGACAATAAAGAAATCCATGTTAATGTCGGGAACATGGCGCAGGCATATCTCTATCTTTCTCTCGGTCTCTCCAGGGCTAGGCCTAAACTTGTCTCCTTTAATGTGTTTTTATTTCATTTTTAAATATGAATATTATACGTTGGACTCCTAGGCCTATATGCATGCCATGCCTTGATACATTTATAGACAACTATTGTTTTAGTTGGAGGTTTCTTTATCTCTCTTACTCTCGGATCTGAACGGGTCTCTCGGATCCGAACCAGCACGGGTCTGTTTGGGTCTGTTTTCCACAGTCCTTTTCGGAACGGGTCTGACTGTCTTCAGGTCCATTCGGAATGGGTCTCCTTCTTTAAAAAAATGATTTATGCATATTGGGTCTGAAGACATCTACTATGGATTATATGTGTACCTATAACCATGTTTTTATGCGAGTAAAGTCCTACCTTATAAAACAAATACAAATCCTGACAGCTGTAATGAAAACAGGAAGTTTTGGTACAATTTTATAAATGCGGACAGATCATTTGTTCGTTCCATATGTGTGTTAACTTTTTGTCAGTAAAATTAATTACATGAGAAATAGCAGTGCAAACATTGTGTGTGCAAATATTGATATAATAACCCATATCAGCAGGAAGTAGGGGTCCTGAGGGTGCTGCAGCACCCCCTAAAAAATCGGAATAAATAAAAAATAGTAATACATATGTTTTTTTTTACAAAAGTAGTGCACTGGGCCTTTAATAGTCCTGCATTACTGGACCAATGTAGCCATCTGTAGTAAAAATAATAATTCTGCACCGTTCATTAAGTGACAAGTTGAATCAGGTGTACTTGTCCTGTGCTACAATAAAACTGTGTACTGCTGTGCTTACTCGAGGACTGGAGTGATGGCATTAGCCTTAATAAAGGCTCTGCATGGTCAATCCGACATCTGCTGTGGCTGTACAGCATTTACTGTGATGCAGCCACAGCAGAAGTCTGTAGTGACGCCTCTAGCACTGAGATCAAATCACTACAGACCCTGGTTCGATTTGATCTCAGTGCTAGAGGCGTCACTACAGACCCTGGTTCGATTCCAGGCTGTATTACAACCGGCCGTGATTGGGAGTCCCATAGGGCGGCTTACAATTGGCCAGGCAAGTGAATTTATATAGCCCTTCTTACATCAGCAGATATCTCAAAGTGCTGTACAGAAACCCAGCCTAAAACCCCAAACAGCAAGCAATGCAGGCGGTAAAATACCACTAGTGGGAAAATGCAGATATTTTCCTTATGCAGATTCTAGAATATTCACACGAAAATCTGTTGCCAATTGATTGGAAACCTTGCTATAGTCAAAGAAAAAGGGCTGACTATTAAGCATAAGGATAAATAAGCGTCATCAGAAAGCAACCTCTTTCAGAGTCCACAAGGGGTCACACTTCACAAAAGATTGGGTATTGTGGTGAGAACGTAAAAGACTTACAAATAATGACAATTTAATATACACTACCGTTCAAAAGTTTGGTGTCTACACTGTATTTCTGATCAATTTTATGTTATTTTAATGGACAAAACATGTGCTTTTCTTTCAAAAACAAGGACATTTCTAAGTGACCTCAAACTTTTGAACGGTAGTGTATATATAAAAGAAGAAATTATAATTTGCAAGTTATAGGCCTACTTTGTATTGGTTACTTAGACAGGTCTGCATTTTCAGTAATGAGATGCTTATGGAGCCATTACATTTATGATAGGTTTACTACAACTGTATGAAATACAAATATAAAACATTCAAACATCTGATTCTCCTTTGCAGACGTGTAAAAAGGTAATGACAAAGTTATCCAACAAAATATTGATTGTCAAATGATAATGTTTTGTACTTATCCATTGTGACTTGTTGCAAATCGTGATTACCAAAATCTTGACTTTCGAAAGCAATGTCTAAATTACCTCGACGTTTTAGTATCAGGTGAATAAGTACAACCATCACCAAAATAACAATGACAATGCATACTATAATTCCAAGAAGACCCCCAGCCTTTACAGTGGAAGGGCGCTCAGTTGGATGCTTAACAAATGGTGTAAATGGTATGGTAAAACCTGAAACATTTGACGGTTCTCTCTCAACACAATCATTTAAACCAACCAAGTCGAATCCCTCATCACAAGAACACAGGTAACCTCCATACGTATTTGTACAATTATGATGGCACTCATCCATCTCACATTCATCTATGTCAACACAAATTGACTTCCCATTTTTGTCATCGAGTATGTAACCATTTGGACAGTTGCAATGATGTGGTTTACTTGGGTCACATTCTGGGGAACACTCGGCTAAACAAACAAATTGGCACCGGTTGGTGTCTTCGGCCATTCTTATGAATCCATCCCAACAGGAGCAATTGTAACTGCCTATTGTGTTTCTGCATTCGTGGTCACATGGACCCATGGAGCATTCATCTTCATCGACGCATTTGTCATTTTCAAACACATATCCCTTATGGCATTCGCATTTAAATCCACCAACAGTATTGACACACTTAATGTTATGTCCAGGGCACTGTCTGTTATCGATACAATCATCAATGTCTTTGCACTCCTTCCCATCTTCTGCCAGTGCATACCCATGCTGACACATGCAAGTGTAGCTGTCATCTTTTTTTTGGCAGAGATGTGCGCATCCTGAGTCAAGGCAGGGGTCATTTTGCGCATATTCACATGTGACGTTATTGTCCTGGAGAGTTTTTCCAGGTGGGCAGGTGCATACAGGTTTAGTATTAACTGAGGAACAGTCATGCGCACAGCCACCTTTGAATACCTCGCAACTCCACGGTGCTTGTAGCCACTGTTCAGATAGACAGATATACTTCGACCCGATGGATTTGAGCGTTGCAGTGGTTCCGAGGGGTAATGTCAGTAGGTTCTCTCCCTTGAATCCCAACGGAGTCTCATACATAACTGATTCGTCCCCTTTTACAATTACATGTTGGCAGGGACTGTCAAGTTTATATTCACAAATATATCCATCTACTTTACTTTCGCATGGTTGTTCCTTCCACACAAAGTCGTATTTTGATACCGAAATACATTTTGAAGAACAGACATCTTCAAAGCGCCCCCAGTTCTGGAATTTGGTTTCATTATCTCCAGTTATCCACCTGTACCCTCGTAAAAACGATGCTTGTTCGGGGCATTGCCCGCTTGCTAAATGTAAACCAATCCAATAATCTCCTGTATGAATACCAAGTAATATTAAAAGGATGCTATGTGATATCAAAGATCGAACTGTCATTAAATATCCATTATTATTTTCCTCACAACGTTTTTGAGCGGTTCCAAAGTTAGCTTGGTCCTGGAAAACGGCAAAGCACTGCTTCCCCATGCAGTATCCGACGAGGGGGGCTTCCCCGTTCACTCTCAAAAGGAACGTCAGGGCAAAGAGTATTGCTACGGTATCCCCCATTTCTTTTTAAACAATCTCCTACGCCTCAAACTAAATATAAAAATCGCATATAATTTAGATGTAGGCTACTCGTCTATTAGGCATGGCTTGAGTTGCAGAATGAACGTTAAGACTGCCGATAACTCCCATTTATATAAGCCTCCCTCCATGTCTTCGATTGATCAAGGAAGGAAGTTCCTTTCTGGATGGCGTAGTTGCTGACCAAGAACAAACAAGTTCTCTCTGAACCTGCCTATCATGCTAAACAACCAGCCACTGGGTAACAGCTGGGTGAATCAACATTGTTTCCATCTCATTTCAACCCCAAATATCAATGTGTTGAGGTTGAATCAACGTGGGAAACTAATTAGATTTGCAAAAAGTAACATTTTCACCCAACCATTAACTAAATCTAACATGGCGATTTTTTTTCATGTTGAATTCACGTTAGTTGACAACTCAACCAAATGTAAATCAAACCTAGACATTGAACTGACACGTGCACACACAACACACACACAAAATGTATATTTATAGTAAGCTATAGTCAAATTACGCACATATGGCAAAACTAGCATTTAAATAAGAAACACATTGAAAACACATCAATGACATCAAAAACGTAGATAATATCTTTCAGTGATATGCAGCCTAATTTGCTCAGTTCTCTCCTTGTGTTTACATGGTTCTCTCTCATGAGAATGCCTATTGGGCAGCCAAATGGCACATTCTGAGGACACGAGGACAAACACATTCTTCATGGGGTGATTTAAACACGTTTCAGGTTATATTTGAATACATTCATTTGGAATAATATCTTATTATGCTTGATATTCAACAAGTCAGTTTGTCAAATTTCTGCCCTGCTAGAGCTGCCCCGGTCAACTGTAAGTGCTGTTATTGAAGTGGAAACGTCTAGGAGCATCAATGGTTCAGCCTCCAAGTGGTAAGCTTCACAAGCTCACAGAATGTGACCACTGAGTGCTGAAACACTTAGCACATAAAAATAGTCTGTCCTCGGTTGCAACACTCACTACCGATTTTCCAAAGCAACGTCAACACAAGAACTGTTCGTCGTGAGTTTCAGGAAATGGGTTTCCATTGCCAAGCATCTGCACACAAGCCTAAGATCACCATGCGCAATGCCAAGTGTCGACTGGAAAGGTATAAAGTTCGCTGCCATTGGACTCTGGAGCAGTGAAAATGCGTTCTCTGGAGTGATGAATCACGCTTCACCATTTGGCAGTCCGAGGGACGAATTTGGGTTTGGCGGATACCAGGAGAATGCTACCTGCCCCGATGCATAGTGCCAAATGTAAAGTTTGGTGGAGGAGGGATAATGGTCTGGGGTTGTTTTTCGTTGTTCATGGTAGGCCTACAATGCATACAATGACATTCTAGGCGACAACAGTTTGGGGGAAGACCCTTTCCTGTTTCAGCATGACAATGACCATGTGCACAAAGCGAGGTCCATACAGAAATTATTTGTTGAGATCGGTGTGGAAGAACATGACTGGTCTGCGCAGAGCCCTGACCTCATCTCCATCGAACACCTTTGTGATGAATTGGAACACCAACTGCGAACCAGGACTAATCGCCCAACATCAATGCCCGAACTCACTAACATGCTGACCACACCACCTGCGTTACGTGCATGAGCATTGCAAAATAAATGTACACATACATGTTATTCAATAATTTCATCCAAACTGCTCGCTCGCGTCAACTAGCGTTTGCGTTGCCAGGCGCTAAAATAGAACGTGGTTCTATTTTTGACGCTTAACGCATGGCTAGTCCCGCCTCTCCCATCTCCTTATTGGTTTTTAGGAGCATATACCCACATGGGTGATTGCAAGATGAACTGAGGTCCACAGTCCAGTCCAGTTGGTGGTGGTAATGCACCTTAAAGATGTTTGCCAACCACCATATAAAGTCCGAAGAAGAAGACGACGACTGAAGGAGGAGATATTACTAGAAACTAACTAAGTTTCCCCTTTTATCTTTTAATTTTTTTCATTTTTTATTTCACCTTTATTTAACCAGGTAGGCTAGTTGAGAACAAGTTCTCATGTACAACTGCGTCCTGGCCAAGATAAAGCATAGCAGTGTGAACAGACAGCAACACAGAGTTACACATGGAGTAAACAATAAACAAGTCAATAACACAGTATATTTTTTTATTAAAAAAAAGAGTCTATATACATTGTGTGCAAAAGGCATGAGGAGGTAGGCGAATAATTACAATTTAGCAGATTAACACTGAAGTGATAAATGATCAGATGGTCATGTGCAGGTAGAGATACTGGTGTGCAAAAGAGCAGAAAAGTAAATAAATAAAAACAGTATGGGGATGAGGTAGGTAAATTGGGTGGGCTATTTACCGATGGACTATGTACAGAAGCAGCGATCGGTTAGCTGCTCAGATAGCAGATATTTAAAGTTGGTGAGGGAGATAAAAGTCTCCAACTTCAACGATTTTTGCAAATCGTTCCAGTCACAGGCAGCAGAGAACTGGAAGGAAAGATGGCCAAATGAGGTGTTGGCTTTAGGGATGATCAGTGAGATACACCTGCTGGAGTGCGTGCTACGGGTGGGTGTTGCCATCGTGACCAGTGAACTGAGATAAGGCGGAGCTTTACCTAGCATGGACTTGTAGATGACCTGGGGCCAGTGGGTCTAGCGACGAATATGTAGCGAGGGCCAGCCAACTAGAGCATACAGGTCGCAGTGGTGGGTGGTATAAGGTGCTTTAGTAACAAAGCGGATGGCACTGTGATAAACTGCATCCAGTTTGCTGAGTAGAGTATTGGAAGCCATTTTGTAGATGACATCGCCGAAGTCGAGGACCGGTAGGATAGTCAGTTTTACTAGGGTACGTTTGGCGGTGTGAGTGAAGGAGGCTTTGTTGCGAAATAGAAAGCCGATTCTAGATTTGATTTTGGATTGGAGATGTTTGATATGAGTCTGGAAGGAGAGTTTACAGTCTAGCCAGACACCTAGGTACTTATAGATGTCCACATATTCTTTGTCAGAACCATCCAGGGTGGTGATGCTAGTCGGGCGTGCGGGTGCAGGCAGCGAACGGTTGAAAAGCATGCATTTGGTTTTACTAGCTTTTAAGAGCAGTTGGAGGCCACGGAAGGAGTGTTGTATGGCATTGAAGCTCGTTTGGAGGTTAGATAGCACAGTGTCCAAGGAAGGGCCAGAAGTATACAGAATGGTGTCGTCTGCGTAGAGATGGATCAGGGAATCGGCCGCAGCAAGAGCAACATCATTGATATATACAGAGAAATGAGTCGGACCGAGAATTGAACCTTGTGGCACCCCCATAGAGACTGCCAGAGGACCGGACAACATGCCTGTGGATTAATTGTCGGAGTAGAGAACACACAATTTTGTGTGACTCAAAATGGGCCAAAATTCTACAAAGATCCAGGAAAAAAAGGACCTTGGTGCATTTCAAGTAAAATAACAACCCAATGTTTACATCCCAGGACAAATTAGCTAGCAACAGCAAGCTAGCTAGCTAAATGTCCATGTATGTTTCATGTGTTTTGACCTGTCCACAAATTAATATAGTTGGTTCAAAGATATTTCAACCAGTGTGTCCTGATCTCGTCAGGACCAAATCAACATGCAATTGTGCACGCGGATGCACGTACCTGGTCTAGTCAGCATGTTATGCTCTTGTGGCTGAATGGTAGCAAGTCCCCGCAGCAATGTTCCAATATCTAGTGGAAAGCCTTCCCAGAAGAATGGAGGCTGTTATAGCAGCAAATGGGGGACCAACTCGTGATTTTGGAATAAAATGTTCGATGAGCAGGTGTCCATGTAGTGATTCTAGGTCTCTCTGTTTGTCTGGGAGGAGTAGGAACATAATCACTCGCGGGAGGGACCTTCCCAGGGGGAGAGTGTGAGTCATGAGTGACACATTGTGCTACAGGACGTGGAAGGTGGGCTCACTTCCTCTAAGGCCACCCCACAATCCACGGTAGCAGTTGATAGAAACGGCATGCTATTTCAGTGTCTCTGTATTTCCTTTGATAAAAATGGATGAAGTGAGAGAAATGGAGAATGGGGTGGAAGTGAGGTGGCTTTGGCATTCGGGGAAGCAATCTTTTGTTCATGCAATGGAAACAAAATCTGTCTAACCCTCTCATTTGATTAGGCCTACTGTGGTCTTCATGATGAAGAGGTCGTCACGATGAAAACCATTACGCACATTGTATGATAAGTAGTGGCGTTTGTGAATTATTGATGGCTTCTTGATATGCCTGGGAAAATGTTTTCTCTGTTTTGCATATCTATTTGATTAAACTTACTAGTGAAAACTTCAAGATGTGTCTGCAGCAAAATGTTTATTTTGGGAAAATCAAAGATATCCAGAACGGAAGAAACAGTGCCTGTTCTTTCCAACACTTACTTGGCTTGTGTTTGCATAGCCACATTCTGACACAGCCAGTTCTGTCGTTGCTGGTGCCACCAATAACATATCTGAAGCATATCATTGAGTAAGTAGTACCTCAAAAGGGACCAGTTCTTTGTGGCCACAGGGTACAACAGTGTTTTATCTAGATGTAGGCTACTCGTAATGGAGGAAATGGGAGGTCTTCCCCTGCAGGGTGTAGTTGAGCATGAGGAGAAAGGGAGGAGGTCTGTACCGATAACCTTCTCTGTGCCACACACCCTCCCGGGAGTGATTTCTCTCTGAGTAAGCATTGTCAGAAAAGAATATATCATGGGGGAGATGAGATGGCTACCAACTCTACATTGATGATAACCTTTATGGAAATGGTCGAAATGACCTTGAAAAAGATTCCCTCATGTTGTTGTCAATGGAAAACTATAGATTGTGGAGGATGAAAGAAGACATTTATATATTTATTAAAGAATATGTAGACATGCCATATTAAAAACATGAAACTTTACATTTTTGTCTTAACAAAAACATTGCATTTTAGGAGCAGCAATTTGCAATCTTCTCATAACTTGCAGTTATGTAATTTGACACAAATTTGACACAGAAATGTACCATGTGTAATGAATACATGAAAAGTCTTACTCACTCACGTTTATGTTGGGATTGTCCAACCCTGAAACCACGTAATATGATTCTAGTGAAATTATTCTCAAAATTATTTGGCATGCCTCATGCTATTGCTAGTGGACTCAACCCAGCCAGTCATATTTTGGTATTCTGTCTGCCACAGTCTAAGCTTACCTTGCTTTGCTTTGTTGACCCTCTCTGACCCTCTTTGACCCTCTGCCTCAAGGAACTCACTGTGAGGATATTGTATTTCGCTGCCTGAGAGGCACAGATAATAATTGTAGTGTAAATCATGTCCTGTGTTAGAACGGGAGGAAAGGTAGATCCACCGACTCAACGGCAGGAAATGGCCTCACGGGACTCTTAGATCACATCACTCCTCCACTGCTCACTTAAGTTTAAACAAGAAAAATTCCATGCGTCTTCATCGAACCCCCCCACCTAGCAACTGTCCCAAAACTGGTCAATATACTGAGGTAGGTGTAACGTGAAAATATGAGCAAATATTTAATCTATTATATGGTGTAATAGTTATTCTTGACAATGGTGTTTTGAAAGCAATATTTACGGTCATGACAAGTTTCAAGTTTATATTATAGTAATCCTGTATGATTAGCCGAAGTTTAGCAAAAAGTCTAGTAAGTGTGAAAACCTTGTTAGCAACAGAGCTTGCTCAGCATGAAGATATGTTCATCAGAGATGATGAAGTGATTTCAAAAGAAACCAGGACTGACTGCAAGGGTGTCAAACGTGAGCTTAAGCCTGGAGCAGGGTTATAATAATTTTACCCTATGGTCCGGAGCCTTCTGGTTTTCTGTTCTACCTGATAATTAATTGCTCACTCGTGTCCCAGGTCTAAATCAGTCCCTGGTTAGAGGGGAACAATTAAAAAATGCAGTGGAACTGGCTTTGAGGTCAAGAGTTGAGTTGGAAGGGCTTAGAGATTAGTTTTCAGGTCTCAGGCAATGTTAATCATCAAGTGAGTGAACTTCACCTAACTTAAACCCATGGCGGCATTCATACACATGTTTATTAGTTCAAAATACACAACCTAGACTCAAACAAAAATGAGTTTTGAAAAACTGTGGTTAATGGACAACAAATTCCATCTCTTGGGTAGGCTGAGTTCAAATGTTATTCCTGGGGGTTTGAGTCTCAGAATCCGGTCATTATGAATCTTTTCCTAGATCTCAGAGTGAGACTGTTGATTGGAAGGAGATGGACGGGGAGACAGTGGATGTTCAGTTAGAACATATCCTGTGGTGGAATGTGTTTTCAGAGACAGACAGCCCTAAGTTTGTAAAATAGGGCTTCTCCAATAGGAAATCACACAGAGGCTCTAGTTTTTGACAGATTTCATTTACTACTGAGAAAATAACTGAGAGGTTTGGTGTACAACAGGATGGTTTATTGACCTATGTATAAACACATTGGAATGTGTTTCCAGCAATTGTTTTGTGTCACTCGGTACATGCAAAAAGAAGGGATATTTAAATCAGGCTGATAGAACTCCAGGGACAGGAAAACAAACCCTGACATGTCGTAGCCTTTGCCTTCATCCTACCTACACAGACTACTGGTAGTTTTTATTGATTTATTTTTATTTCACCTTTATTTAACCAGGTAGGCTAGTTGAGAACAAGTTCTCATTTACAACTGCGACCTGGCCAAGATAAAGCATAGCAGTGTGAACAGACAGCAACACAGAGTTACACATGGAGTAAACAATAAACAAGTTAATAACACAGTATAATTTTTTTTAAAAATTAGTTTAAAAAAAAGAGTCTATATACATTGTGTGCAAAAGGCATGAGGTAGGCGAATAATTACAATTTAGCAGATTAACACTGGAGTGATAAATGATCAGATGGTCATGTGCAGGTAGAGATACTAGTGTGCAAAAGAGCAGAAAAGTACATAAATAAAAACAGTATGGGGATGAGGTAGGTAAATTGCAGGCAAACCCGTGTAGTAACTTTGAGAGTGGAGTCGGTAGACAAGTAGATAGAGGTGTAGGATCTTAATTTGATCACTCTTTTGTTGCTCAGAATCTTCCTGCACCACAGAAAATGCAAGTTGTTGTGTATTTGAGTTTTTATAAAGCTTCTAAAGTTTGTAATTTTCACTTGATTTACCCTAACGAAAAATGTATCAATCCCTGCAAAAATGTCCATTATTTATAATCCACATAATAATTCACATTATTTTCCTGTTGTAGCAAACTGGCTCAAATTAAGATCTTACATCTGTTAAACTGAGTTCCGAATAATTTAGTTTGTGGTCTCGAAGTTAAAGCGCCAATCTGCAGTTCAAACGATGTAACCACTCTCCAATTCATAGATAGAGCTATGGATGCAGCGACTGGCCATCCATGGTATGATAATTATAGTTTTAACCATGTTTTGAGGCTGTACAGTGTTTGTTTGTTTACATGCACATGTAACAGTATAACTTTAGACCGTCCCCTCGCCCATACCCGGGCGCGAACCAGGGACCCTCTGCACACATCAATAACAGTCACCCACGAAGCATCGTTACCCATCGCTCCACAAAAGCCGCTAAACACTACTTCAAGGTCTCAGAGCAAGTGACGTCACCGATTGAAACGCTATTTAGCGCGCACCACTGCTAACTAGCTAGCAGTTTCACATCCGTTACACACACACACATAAAACGCAGGCAGACTGACACAACACAAACACACACCACACATTCACACTCACACAGACACACTTTTACACTCATCATTTGCTGCTGCTGCTCTATTCTTTATTTGACTCTTATTTTTATCTATCCTGATGCCTAGTCACTTTACTCTGCCTTCATGTACATATCTACCTCAAATACCTCCTACCTCTGCACATTGATCTGGTACTGGTACTTCCTGTATGTAGCTCCATTCTTGTGTATTTTATTCCTTGTGTTACTATTTTACTTTTAAACTCTGCATTGTTGGGAAGAGCTGGAAAGCAAGAACTTCATGGTAAAGTCTACACCAGTTGTATTCGGCGCATGTGACAAATAAAATGTGATTTCGTTTGGTTTGCATTTACATTGTTTACACACATTTGAGTAAAACAAGCTTATATTTTGGATTCTGATGGGGTATGACAGTTGAACTAGGCGCAGGAGGCATTTATAAATTAGATACTTCAAGAATCAAGGGGTATAAATAATTTATTTAAAAGTTTTTAAAAAATGATGTACCAATCCCAGCTTTCCCCTGGTATGTTTACTAGCCTCTTCAAAGGACTTTAACTTGCAACCTTAAATCAATGCTTACTAGAGCCAAGCAGTGTCACACCACGTTCAGGTTTCTCTTGCATTAGACATGACTAAACCCTGAGATTTTCCCGACCACATAAACTGAACAGGAATGGCCTATAACTAGGGCCCTAACAATGTTTTTCCTGGGCAGGCAATTCTTTCCCCATAGACATTCATTTCCCTGGACATTACTTAGTCATCATTAAGGATAATTTTTCTCCTCAGCCTTCCTTGCTGCACACCGTTCCCATCCGCCCTGAGCCCTGCGCACAAGGGACAGGAATACACCTACTGTAAAAAAAAAAAAAAAATGCCTTCCTCAGGGCTGGCCAGTCTGGCGTGGTGACAGGAATATTATTAACTTGAGGCAACCCCTGTTACAATAACAAACACATTGTGTATACAAAAGTATGTTGACACCCCTTCAAATTGGTGGATTTGGCTATTTCAGCCACACCCATTGCCGACAGGTATATAGAAATTGAGCACACAGCCATGCAATCTCCATAGACATACATTGTCAGTAGAATGGCCTTAGTGAAGAGCTCAATGACTTTGAAAGTGGTACCGCCATAGGATGCCACCTTTCCAACAAGTCAGTTCGTCCTGCTAGAGCTGCCCCAGTCTACCGTAAGTGCTGTTATTGTGAAGCGGAAACATCTAGGAGCAATAACTGCTCAACCGCGAAGTGGTAGGCCACACAAGCTCACAGAATGGGACCGCTGAGTGCTGAAGTGCGTAGCACATATAAATCATCTGTCCTCAGTTGCAACACTCATTAATGAGTTCCAAACTGCCTCTGGAAGCAACATCTGCATAAGAACTGTTCGTCGGGAGTTTCATGAAATGTGTTTCCATGGGAGAGAGACCACACACAAGCCTAAAATCACCATGCGCATGCCAAGTGTCGGCTGGAGTGATGGTAAGCTTCCGCCATTGGACTCTGGAGTAGTGGGAATGCGTTCTCTGGAGTGATGAATCATGCTTGACCATCTCACAGTCCAATGGACGAATCTGTGTTTGGCGGATGCCAGTGCCAACTAAAGTTTGGTGGAGGAGGAATAATGGTCTGGGCCTGGCCCCTTAGTTGCAGTGAAGGGAAATCTTAATGCTACAGCATGCAATGGAATTCTAGATTATTTGGTGTGGAAGAACTTGACTGGCCTGCACAGAGCCCTGACCTCAACCCCATCGAACACCTTTGGGATGAATTGGAATGCCAACTGCGAGCCAGGCCTAATCGCCCAACATCAGTGCCTGATATCATTACTGCTCTTGTGGCTGAGTGGAAGAAAGTCCCTGCAGCAATGTTCCAACATCTAGTGGAAAGCCTTCCCAGAAGAGTGGATGCTGGCATCACATGAGGGACCAACTCCATATTAAGGCCCTTGATTTTGGAATGAGATGTTCGACGAGTGGGTGTCCACATACCTTTGGCCATGTAATGTATGACTGGACCTCAGCTGGACCCTGCACAACACTTCAACTCAAAAGTAGGAGATGAGGGGCACTCATAGTCCAAACAACACATAATTTCAGTCTGTGCAGTCATGAGTGAACAGGGAGTACAGGAGGGGACTCAATACACACCCCTGAGGGGTCCCAGTTTTGAGGATCAGCGTAGTAGGTGTGTTACCTACCCTTACCACCTGGGGCGGCCCGTCAGGATGTCCAGGATCCAGTTTGTCCAGGTGAGAAAGGGCAGTGTGGAGTGCAATAGAGATTACATCCTCTGTGGATCTGTTGGGTCGGTAAGTGAATTGGAGTGGGTCTAGGGTTTCTGGGATAATGGAGTTAATGTGAGCAATGACCAGCCTTTCAAAGCACTACATGGCTATAGACGTGAGTGCTACGGGTCAGTAGTCATTTAGGCAGGTTAGCTTAGTGTTCTTGGGCACAGGGACTATGGTGGTAGTCTTGAAACATGTTGGTCTTACAGACTCCGTCAGGGACAGGTTGAAAATGTCAGTGAAGACACTTGCCAGTTGGTCAGCGCATGCTAGGAGTGCACGTCCTGATAATCCGTTTGGCCTTCTGAATGTTGACCTGTTTAAAGTTCTTACTCACATCGGCTACGGAGAGCGTGATCACACAGTTGTCCAGAAAAGCTGATGCGTGTTTCAGTGCCTTGAAGCAAGCATAGAAGTAATTTAGCTCGTCTGGTAGGCTCGCGTCACTGGGCAGCTCTCGGCTGTGCTTGCCTTTTTGTAGTCTGTACTAGTTTGCAAGCCAATCCACATCAACAAGTGCCGGAGCCGGTGTAGTACGATTCAATCTTAGTTCTGTATTGATGCTTTGCCTGTTTGATGGTTTGTCGGAGGGCACAGTGGAATTTGTTATAAGCTTCCAGGTTAGAGTCCCGCTCCTTGAAAGCGGCAGCTTTACCCTTTAGCTCAGTGCGGATGTTGCCTGTAATCCATGGCTTCTGGTTGGGGTATGTACGCACAGTCACTGTGGAGACGGCGTCATCGAAGCACTTGTTGATGAAGCCAGTGACTGATGTGGTGTACTCCTCAATGCCATCAGAAGAATCCCGGAACATATTCCAGTCTGTGCTAGCAAAACAGTCCTGTAAAACAGTCCTGTAGCTTAGCATCACTTTTTAATTGATCTAGTCACTTGTGCTTCCTACTTTAATTTTTGCTTGTAAACCGGAATCAGGAGGATAGAATTATGGTAAGATTTGCCAAATGGAGGGCGAGGGAGTTTTGTACGCATCTCTGTGTATGGAGTAAAGGTGGTCTAGAGTTTTTTCCCCCTTCTGGTTGCACATTTAACATTGCTGGTCTACTAGCCATGGCCGAACCACTTTTCATGTTGTTCATGTTGTTTTGTCTTTGTTTCTACTGTTTTTCATTCCCCTAATTATTGTTGATGTAATTAACCCTCTGTTTCCCCCATTGTCACATCCGTCAAAAGGAGCGGACCAAGGCGTATTGTGTGTAGAGTTCCACATACTTTATTACTAAGTGAAACTTAACAAAAACAACAAAGAATCAACGAACGTACAGTACAGAGCAGACTAAGACACTAACTGAAAACAAAACAATATCCCACAAACGCTTGTGGGAAAAGGACCACATTAAGTATGATATCCAATTAGAGGCAACGATAATCAGCTGCCTCCAATTAGGAACCATACTCACACCATCATAGAAATATAGTACTTGAACACCCCTAGTCACACTCTGACCTACTGCACCATAGAGAACCCCAAGGGCGTGACACCCATGGTGTTGTGCGGGATTGTTATTGTCATGTTTTTGGTAATGTTGGTGACTGGTTATTTCGACGGGTGCTGTTTTTTGCCCGTGCGTAAAAATTGATGTTCGTGTGTTTGTGTTTGGGCAAGTGTAGTGTTGTACCTTGCACCATTCATTATTCTGAGCGAAGTTACGTTGCTCCCAATTCTCTGCTCTCCTGCGCCTGCCTGCATACACCAGCTACACCCACCATTATGACAGACGGTGATTTGGGCCCATTCCCGGGAAAGCAGTATATCCTTCACGTTGGACTCGTTAATGGAAAAAGCTTCTTCCTGTTCCTGGTAAGTAATCGCTGTTCTGATGTCCAGAAGTTATTTTTGGTCATAAGAGACAGTAACAGCAACATCATGTACAAAATGAGTTAAATAATAAGTCACGAACAACGCAAAAAAACAAACAAAATAAAACAGTTTAAACAACTGTTTTATTATTATAATATTTTTTGCGTTGTTCGTAACTTATTTTTTAAGCACGTAAAACATCAGCCATACTTTCCGGCGCCATTCTACTATAGAGTAGACTATTGTGAAGGCAACGTTTACAGTTACCTTCAGACAATAAACTGAAGTCTTAAAAATGTCTATGTTTGATGGCAATATTCCATAAATGAAGACATTCTGGAAATGGTCCATAGGCTTGTTACTGGGAATGTTGTGGTTATCTGTAAGCATTGTTGTAATCAGGGATTGCTTCTGTCTGCCATGCATCATCTTGCTGTGTTCCAGTGGGCACATTTCGGCTGATCGTGTCTGATCAGGAGCAGTGAGTAAATAGTGATTATGTATCTGATGATGTCACAGAGGAGGAAAACCCACAGATTGCATGTGTTACTAGCCTATACAGACATATTTGAGACGTCACAATGTGGATAAATCATTCACGAAATGATCATCATCATCAGAATTTGGCAATTACAGCCATGCTTATTCTCCTACTTTCTCACTACAGAATATGTCACAATGCCCTTTGCCACAATGTTCTTTTCCACTCTGCTGGCGATCTTGTAAATTTATGTCACACAAGACTCATAGTAAGATTAAGATAGTAACAACAAGAAGTTTGTGGTCCAACTGTGGCCAAACGACTCCTCTCACAGACCAATCCTTGGTTACAAGGGATTGACATTTCAACATTAATCCAATCTTTTAGATTTAGGGATCTACACCGTCTCACATTTGGTCCAAAAACATGACTGAATAATTACGTAATTTTCGTCTGCATTTGGGTTGGTCAGTGATTCAGTATTGCTTTGGGCACTAGGAGGAAAATGTGATTAGGTACAGTATATATGTTTGGTGTGCCTTAGACTTAATAGATTATTACACTCAAAGTTTGTGACAGAAGAGCGTTGTATATTCACTTAACCTCAAATGACACATCAGGTTTGGTTTGTCTTTTTAATCATAACATATGGTATTGTCTTATCTCACAAATATCATGATATACAATAACGACAGAACGAACCGATTTATTTTCCATCACTGTGGCTTGTCCAAATCCAACAAAAAAAAACTTTTTCAGAAAAAGGCCATTCATTTTGTTGTAGAAGGTGAGGCGAGACTTACAAGTACACTTTATCTGTTGATTATTCCGTTATTAATTGGTCTGAAACTATCAAACCGTTATCTTATCTACCATAATGACTATAATATTTATTATATCGTCTTATAGCAATTCGAAACCGTTACGACACCAGGCCAAGTCTAGTCATTTAAACCCTATGCCCTCAATCTTCCTCAGAGATCATCAGCCTTTTAGTAGCAAATCTTGTCTCAATTCGATGTTGTGTTAATTTGTAGTTTACAAAACTGTTTTGTGATATCAAGGTAAGATCTACTTGTGTTAAACTGCCATCATTTAATTTAACATTGGGATTAATAATGCATCTGTGCATATGACTATCAAATCCAAACGGATGAGTGATTTATCTGATGTCATAGTTTCATAGATTATCCTTTTATCAAAATATTGTCACGAGCGTCGTCTTGAAAATGACTGGACCAAGGTGCAGCGTTGTGAGCGTACATTTTCCTTTATTTTTTAAAATGTCGCAAACAAAACAATAAACAACAAACTAACGTGAAGCTCCGTAAGGCTATACATGCATTAAACGAAGACAACAACCCACAAATGAGAAAAGGAAAAAAGGCTGCCTAAGTATGATTCCCAATCAGAGACAACGATAGACAGCTGTCCCTGATTGAGAATCATACCCGGCCAAAAACAAAGAACCAGAAAGCATAGACTTTCCCACCCGAGTCACACCCATACCAAACAAACATAGAGAATAAAATTATCTCTACGGTCAGGGCGTGACAAATATAGTAGTATGGCTCAGATTTTCAGACGGTGGCTGAAAACTTGGCCGTTTTGTCTTAGAATCAACAGTAGAGGTTTGAAGTAAGTAGCCCAACTTGTTGAATATTGTAGTCGTACTATATCAAACTTTTAATACACAATTAATGAGTGGAACAAATTAAATTTTGCTCAATTGTTCCAGGTATTCTTAATGAACACTTTTATCATGTTTAATAATGTATCCACTGAATACTTTTTTGTTTACCTCACAGCTGGAGAGCTATACCACAGCAGGTACAAAGACACCTCCCGTGCCTTTCGGACAAAGGTAGTCTGGTGTGCTGAGGAGGCCAACATCTTTGTTGAGTTCCATGCACCAGCATTGGGACTCCTTGTGGACAAAAAAACAAGATGCAATCTCAAAAATATTTTATTGGCCAGGGATGTCCGCTGACATAGATTTATAATTACCTGTTTGTCTAACTTCCTCTTATCTAAATGAAACTGGCTATTCTATTCTGATACTTCTTGTGAAAAAATATGCAGATGTTTTTGCGTTTGTTTTAATAGTTGGCAATTGCTATTGAAAACTATTGAAACATGTTTGAAAACTATAGCTCTATCAGTCCTAATATTTTTCCTCCTTCAATCAGGTGTCACAATGTGTACCTTGCCTGGCCAGCATGACATCTATAAAACAGGAGGTGGAGTACACTCCAATAGTGGTATGTGCATTTACAAAATGTCATATATTTATTTTGAGAATATAAAGTCATAATGTTAACATTGTACATTTATTGTACATTTATTGTACATTTGTTACTATGTTATTACATAACTTTAGCTTACCTGTCAAAACAACATTGCAGTTACTCAGAAACAGCTATATAATTGCAGTTTAGCAGTATAGGTTATAGGTGGATACACGGTATAGGACTGAGTAAAATCTGATTGGTGCCTCTGCTGTGCCTCACATTTATTCAAATTGGACATGGATAGTTTTCCAGGTGGTAATGTCTGGACCCGGGGGCTAGAAATCCTGTGTACTTTCTTGAGAAATTGACTCAAACAATAGTGTGAAGGTGTCAGGTTTCACAGTAGAACTGTGAGGGATTGTGTGTGTGCGGAGACCTCTCCCCCTGTCACTCTTCTGATTTATCGCCCTGGTTGCCTGGAGAGAGCCACTAAAGCCAGTTGTTTTTCTGTGTGTGTAAGTTTGTGCGTGTCTTAGCACATGTGATGTAGGTGACCCTAACCTAACAGATAGGTTAATTACATAGCAATTCCATCTACAGTGTTGTTACTACAGGTGTTGATATATACTTACAGCATAGCTAATACACACCTAATGTAAAGTGTGTTCAATGTTTCCTCAAGGTCACTCAGCCATTTGAACTACTTGGGATGGACCTTATCGGCAAACTGACACAAACAGACAGCGGACACCAGTACATCTGTGTTATGATTGACCACCTCACTAAATGGCCACAGGCATACCCCCTCCGCACAAAGTCTGTTAAGGAGGTCACAGACCTCTATCATTTTGAGGCACCAAAACGTATACTCACAGACCAAGGGAAGGAGTTTGTCAATGAGGTAAATAGTAACTGTGTTACTCAACTTAAATATTGGTTTAAATGTCTTCAGCTTTCTAAAAAAAAATCCCCTTTTATAAAAAAAAATCAACTAAAATGTCTGCAAGGATCTGGCGATCTGAAGAAGTCTCTGCTCAACGTAAAATCCCCAGATGAATGGATTGGTAGAAAGGATGAACAGGTGAAAACAGAGGTATAAGCAACATCTGTAGACTGATGTTATAATATTATTTAACAGGCTGTGGTGGTTTTGAGTTCATCAATTGTAATGTTCTAAAAACGTTCACATTCTAAGAATAACTTGTGACATATAATTTTCAATTCAATCATATTTTCAGAGCCATCTCTAAATTAGTGGGCCAAACACCAAAATAGTGGGACAGGCACCTTGATGGCGTAATGTTTGGTTTAAGAACCAAGAATCAAATGACAACAAAATACTCCCCCTTCGACCTGATGTTCGGTAGAGAGGCTCGCTACCCGTCAGAGGTTCCAGAACATTACAGGGTTGGTGTACATCATTTTACATTCTAATTGATTTGAGAAGTGTAGACTGTATCTTTGTAAGTTTAAATTAATATCAGAAATGTATGTTATAGATTGACAGCAGTGTCGAGGAGGTCTTAGCAGTGGAAGACTTAACAGAAGATATGCTGAAGCTCAATTAGGTTCTCCAGACTGACAGAGTGTGGCAGGTAAAAATCCGCAACCAGCAGAGGAAAGGGGGCACACTAGATCACAACTATCTCGGCCAATGTACGATTCGAGGTCTCAAAGGCAAAAGTGGGGGTTATCTTCCCTAAAATAAGCATGGATCACCTGAGGCCTCATGTAGAGGAGACTCCTCAGATCCCTCATAAAATAAAGGCAGCAGCCTCCAGAACCACTACACCAGCAGATGCAGCCTCCACAGCCACTACACCAACAGCCTCAACCTCCAAAACCACCACACCAGCAGGTGCAGCCTCCACAGCCGCCACACCAGCGGCCTCCACAGCCACCACGCCAGCAGATGCAGCCTCCACAACCACCACACCAGCAGGTGCGGCCTCCACAGCCACCACACCAGCAGCCTCCACCTCCTCAGCCACCACACCAGCAGCCTCCACCTCCACAGCCACCACACCAGCAGCCTCCACCTCCTCAGCCACCACACCAGCAGCAGCAGCAGCTACTGATATAAACAAATGTATGTATGTAATCTTAGCAGGTTGATCCATTTATATATCGCAGTACACCTACAGGTACATTTTCCAGGTGTTGCAGAGGCTTGAGGAGGAACATATGTATACAGTTGAAGTCGGAAGTTTACATACAACTTAGCCAAATACATTTCAACTCCGTTTTGCACAATTCCTGACTTTTAATCCTAGTAAAAAATTAGCTATCTTGGGTCAGTTAGTATCACCACTTTATTTTAAGAATGTGAAATGTCAGAATAATATTAGAGAGAATGATTTATTTCAGCTTTTATTTCTTTCATCACATTCCCATTGGGTCAGAAGTGTACATACACTCAATTAGTATTTGGTAGTATTGCCTGTAAATTGTTTAACTTGGGTCAAACGTTTCAGGTAGCCTTCCCACAATAAGTTGTGTGAATGTTGGCCCATTCCTCCTGACAGAGCTGGAGTAACTGAGTCAGGTTTGTAGGCCTCCTTGCTCGCACATGCTTTTTCAATTCTGCCCACAAATTTTCTATAGGATTGAGGTCAGGACTTTGTGATGGCCACTCCAATACCTTGACTTTGTTGTCCGTAAGCCATTTTGCCACAACTTTGTAAGTATGCTTAGCGTCAATTGTCCATTTGGAAAACTCATTTGCGACCAAGCTTTAACTTCCTGACTGATATCTTGAGATGTTGCCTCAATATATCCACATAATTCTACTTCCTCATGATGCCATCTATTGTGTGAAGTGCACCAGTCCCTCCTGCAGCAAAGCACCCCCACAACATGATGCTGCCAACCCAGTGCTTCACGGTTGGGATGGTGCTCTTCAGTTTGCAAGCCTCCCCCTTTTTCCTCCAAACATAACGATGGTCATTATGGCCAAACAGTTCTATTTTTGTTTTATCAGACCAGAGGACATTTCTCCAAAAAGGACGATCTTTGTCCCCATGTGCAGTTGCAAACCGTAGTCTGGCTATTTTATGTTGGTTTTGGAGTGGTGTCTTCTTCCTTGCTGAGCAGCCTTTCAGGTTATGTCAACATAGGACTCGTTTTACTGTGGATATAGGTCAAGGTCCTTTGCTGTTGTTCTGGGATTGATTTGCACTTCTCGCACCAAAATACGTTCATCTCTAGGAGACAGAACACGCTTCCTTCCTGAGCGGTATGACGGTTTCGTGGTCCCATGGGGTTTATACTTGCAAACTATTGTTTGTACAGATGAACGTGGTACCTTCAGGCGTTTGGAAATTGCTCCCAAGGAGGTCTTGGCTAATTTCTTTTGATTTTCCCATGATGTCAAGCAAAGAGGCACTGAGTTGAAAGGTAGGCCTTGGGGGGGGACAGCTGTCTCTGATTGAGAATCATACCTGGCCAAAAACAAAAAACCAGAAAACATAGACTGTCCCACCCGAGTCACACCCTGACCAAACAAACATAGAGAATAAAAGGATCTCTACGGTCAGAGCGTGACAGTACCCCCCCCCCCCCCCCCCCACAAAAAAAGTGCGGACTCCGGCCACAAACCTGACACTATAGGGGAGGGTCCGGGGTGGGCATTCATTGTGGTGGCGGCTCCGGTGTGGGATGCAGACCCCACTCCATCTCGGGCTCCCCCCACTTTGGTGGCGCCTCTGCTGCGGGGACCCTCGCCGCAGGCCCCGGACTGGGGACCCTCGTCGCAGGCCCCAGACTGGGGACCCTCGCTGCAGGCTTCGTGCCATGGATTATCAATGGAGGCTTCATTCCATGGATCATCACTGGAGGCTTTGTGCCATGGATCATCACTGGAGGCTTCTTGCTATGGATCATCACTGGAGGCTTCGTGCCATGGATCATCACTGGAGGCTTTGAACGTGGAGCCGGAACAGGTCTCACCGGTCTGAGAAGACGTACTGGAAGCCTGGTGCGTGGAGCTGCCACAGGGCTTACCAGGCTGGGGAGACATAATGGAGACCTTGTACGTGGAACTGGAACAGGTCTCACCAGACTGGGGAGATGCACTGGAAGCCTGGTGCGTGGAGTAGGCACCGGATACACTGGGGCGTGGAGGCGCACTGGAGGTCTCAAGACTAGAGCTGGCACAACCCGTCCTGGCTGGATGGTTACTTTTGCCCGGCAAATGCGGGGCGCTAGCACAGGACGCACTGGGCTGTGCAGACGCACCGGAGACACAGTGCGCAGAGCCGGAGCAGGATATCCTGGGCCGAAGAGACGCACTGGAGGCCAGGAGCGCTGAGCTGGCACCATCTGTCCTGGCTGGATACCCACTCTAGCCCGTCCAATGCAGGGAGCTGGAATATAGCGCACCGGGCTGTGAACGTGCACTGGAGACACCATGCACTTCACCGCATAACACGGCCAAAAACAAAGAACCAGAAAGCATAGACTTTCCCACCCGAGTCACACCCTGACCAAACAAACATAGAGAATAAAAGGATCTCTACGGTCAGGGCGTGACAGCTGGTGAATAGTTACAAGGGAGAGCTGATGAATGAGCCAATTGGAAGCCCTACATTTGGATTTCCTAACAAATCAAATCAAAATCAAATCAAATTTATTTGTCACATACACATGGTTAGCAGATGTTAATGCGAGTGTAGCGAAATGCTTGTGCTTCTAGTTCCGACAATGCAGTGATAACCAACAAGTAATCTAACTAACAATTCCAAAACTACTGTCTTATACACAGTGTAAGGGGATAAGGAATATGTACATAAGGATATATGAATGAGTGATGGTACAGAGCAGCATACAGTAGATGGTATCGAGTACAGTATATACATATGAGATGAGTATGTAGACAAAGTAAACAAAGTGGCAACAAGAGTGCCACCATGTGTTATTGTGGGGATTGAGGCACTTACTGGAAACTTAAGTGTTTAATGAGCATAGTAATTCCATGTAAAACTATAATTGCACTCAGGATAACATTAGATCAGCATGAAATTACTGCTTGGTGCAGTAGATATAGGGACTAGAGCAAGAGTTTTGTCTGCTCAGGTCACATGGTCAGGAAACAAATCCTGGCCCTATAGTGCAGGTTCACCATGTCATTGGCTGTGGTGTTAGAAGAGATGACTCCTCATTGCTATTTCCATGGTTAGGCCTTTCATACCCTGAACCAAATCACTGAAGCCAACAGAGACAGATTAAATTCAGAGAAGCTGGATGGACTGCAGTGATATAACAGATTCTGATTGACTGTGGCTGATTGTGAGTGTGGCAACGGCCCTGAGAAGCAAAGGAAGGAATTTCCTGTTTCAAAATGTAAATAAATAAATAAATAGTGGATGTAACTTCTCATGAATGTTTACAAGAGCTCATTCTACCGTCTCTCTCTCACACACACACCCTCTCTCTCTCTCTCTCTAGAAGAACATAGTGTCAACGCTAATGATGTGCGTATGTGACTTGAGGAGTGTCTGCAGCTGTTTCTAATGTCATGCTATTATTACCTCATTGCATGTAAGAATTCATATGTGAATGTACTGTGTAGTGTAGCGTATGTCCAATGAAACACGCACAATATGTCAGAAACTCACTGAGCAGTGTAGTAAGTAAGGGTGAGTTGGAGTTGTTATGACCTTAACATCAAAGACCATAATTGATTATTTATAATTGGAGGTAGGGGAGGGCATAAATGAAGTGCTCTTTTGGCATTTACATGGAAGACAGAGCAAATTCTGCCTGCCACAGTATCCATGTCTCAAGGAGGCAGCATGGAAACAACAGTATCAGGAATTCAACCATAATCGCTCCAGTGAAGTTGTAGTTAAAAAGTCCTTACAAGAAACGTTAGGGTGCTGATCTGAAGTCTGTCATTTTTTAAAATAACTTCATGAGAGCAAATAGCAGGTTCCAGACTCAAATTGGCTGATACTACCATGTTCTAGTTTCAAACACGGTATTAGGGAAAATTCTGTTATTGGTCTCCACCGTCCCCTTACTGATTTCTTAATCACAAAATGAAACACAGGGATGAATGAAGCTCAGATATGCATCTAGACTGCATGGAATCATTTCCAAAGCTCTGGTATTTTGAACCTTTTATATGGGGACAATTTTGAGCCAAGTCACTAACCTCTGTTCTTCAGAGTTTTTTTTTCAGTATAAATAAACAGACGGTAGACTAGCAGGAGACTGCTCGGTGATTTTCTACTCCTGTTCACGATCGTAATTTTTTTTGTTTTTTGAAAAATAAATCATTTACATTTGAACACCCTACTGTAAGTGTGTTAACATTCTGTCAATGCAGTTGCAGGATATATTACATGAAACATATTCTGATGGGGGGGCACAGTAACAATGGTCAACGTTTTAAGCAATGGGGACTCAATCATCCTGTCAGCTCCTGGAAAATATCTGTAAATATTATGAGTACAAAACGTAAATTTATTGAGTTGAGCATTTTATTTTCATCTTTATCACCCCCAATACAGGTTGGTTTCCAAGCCCATGCAAACAATACCTTGGCATAGGGATGCTTGAGGATGTGGTGTAATATGTACAAAACACAATGTCCTCTCCAATCATCAGTCAATAAAGCACATCCAACTTGCCAAGTTTATTGTGACTGGAGACTTTGTGAGGAAAGAGGTGGCTTACTTCATTAACTTTCTGACCCTTAGCATGTTGACTAACAAGTATTGAAATACTATTGTCACTTTTTGTATTGCCAGAAATGGCACAATCACTCAGGCTTACAGGCTCAAGGTCGTTGGCACTGGGCAGCGAGTGACAGGGTTACTTTTCTAACATTTCAATGGGTTTGCTTGTCATTGCCAAAGACAACACCCAAAGGACATTAATTGGAAATTAAAATGTGATTGTCAGGCCAAGATGGCCATTTCCCTCCACACACACAATATAACGGAAATCTCAAGTCAGAGCTAAAATAACGAGAGCATTGGGGGAAATCATTGTTTCAAGTTTTAATGGGGTTTCAATCAAGTCATCAAGAAATAAACCATTTGGGAGTACAACATATTGTGCACTTAACTGAATTTAGAAATAAGGACAGGGGAAAATAAAGAGGATCAGGGGAGAATCAATGTACCTTTAGCAAATCTAATTCATTTAAAAGTTATCAGTTTGTACAGTATATGCTGAAACCACAAATACATGTTATGGTCGATGGCATATTACATGATGGAATCTACCATATTCTAAAATGTAACATATACAGTATATTATATGCAATATGATAAGTACAAAACTGCTACCTAACCTGTTCACTGCTAGAGTAAAAGCTCAAACAACATATGTTTTTAATATAAACACAGAGCAACATGTAGAAGTGTATTCCTAGTATAAAAGTAAATCAGTATCAAAGTGCTTTTTGAATTGGTGGTTATATAATCAGCATTTACAAACAGCAAAGGACTTTGCAGTTATGATGCCTGCAGTTCAACTCATTCAACCAATTAGGCAACAGTACACAGCGAAGTCTTGGTGGTTGCCCACTGAATCCTTAAAGAGAAGACAACTTCAAGAATTTCGCAATTGTAGATCGCAGAGAAAGAACAACAATGCAGCACTTTATCCAGGCTGAGAGGTATTAATGGCCCTGTAGGCTAGAATTAGAATCCTGAACATAACAGCATAACATAACATAACAGCTGCAATAGGGAGCCCGTCCAGGGTGCAAATCAGTGGAGGGGAATCTGAGAATGCAGTGATTCCAGCAGGGTGTGAGTTGAATTTGTCAAATCTGGAGCTGACAAGGGCTTCAATGTAAATGGCGTGATCATCTTGGATTATCTAACATCTGAGAATGGGAAGGCATTCCCTCGGATGACGAGCATCTCCGTCTTGCTGATTATGTGCTGTCATCCAGGTGGAAATGTCACCTGCATATATATATAAAAAAGCTAAGAGAGCTAAGTTGAGTGTCCTGTAAATATGTTTATGAATATGTACTATACATGTGTGTATGTGTATATATCTTGGTATATACACATATATATATATATATTTTCTATTTTATTTTCTATTATTATTGTCATTATTGTGTTTTGTGGTTGAGGGGTGGGGGGAGGTGCCGGGGGTGTCCTATTGAGGGCGAAGGGACCTATTGGAGAGAGGATTCTTCATGGAGGCACATTCAGTCATAGTTTTGTTTATTATACTATTATACATGTATTTATTTTTTAATGATTAATTTTCTATTATTATAACAGTTTACTGTGATTATGGATATGCACTCATGTTAACTTATACATTTGAACTTTCTTTTTCGAACAGAGTACAAATTTTAGATTTATTGTTATTATTATTTTATTATTACTACTGTACCTACACATGTAGGAAAAGCCATAAGAGGGAAAAGCACAATGGGATTGGGGATTGAGGGATGGGTAGAGAGAACAGTAGAGGGCTCTGAAAACTATTGTTGACTAGAGTCTAATACTTCCTGTGCCACACATCAGAGGGTATGATAGGTCACCAAAAATGATTCTGAAGTGTGCCATGCCTTGCAGTCCCAAGATAGAAGGAGGGGGGGGTTCGGCAGGCAAGGAAATAGCCTTATATTTATTTTGTTGCTCTAGCAAATGTATTCAAAGTTAACAAAATAGAGTGATTGTCACGTTCTTTCAAAATCGAACCCAGAAGCAGACCAGGACAAGGAGAGTAGGAAGAAGGTGAGTATTTATTTACAAGTGAATGTGAATGGGTAGATATATCCAGGTGGCGTAGCGGGCAGCGGTGGTGAGTTGATGGGAGTAAATAGGTGGATCCAATGGGGTAGCGGAATCCTCCGACGACCAGGCGGGAATGGGATAAATGATCCGGGTGAGTAACTGAAGACAGAACAAACGGAGGTAAGTTTAATGCAAGCAATACGTAAAAAACAACAAAACAAATTCTATCCCACTTGAGGCTGATACTATGGCACAACATACTGTTCATGGCTAACGATCCGGCAGGGAATGGATGTCAGGTCCGGGCTTATGAAGAGGAGAGATGATGATCAGGACCAGGTGTGCAGATAGCTGATGGGATACAGGTGCGGGTAATCAGAACTCCCAACTGGCTACATTGCCCGGCAACCAGACAGGGTGCGTTCCAGGACGCCGGAAAAAACACTCCAGGACAGAACACAGGCAAAAAACAGACTCAGGAAACGGGATTCGTGACAGTGATAGGAAAACATATCTATACAATGAGACTGTCACACAGGCCTGAAGTTTCATAGGGCTGTAGCCTAATGTGATTAGTGAGAGATTAGCTTTACATGAAGTGAATACATAGTGATTTGCTAATATTTACATAGGGTAACATGCTGCTATGTAGTCTTGAAGTTATGTCTGTGATGTCGACAGACCTAATGAGTACTCCCCCCCCCCCCTCCCCACTTTAGTTGCAGAGATTCAGAGAGTGCTACAGTCAGTGTGCTGCACAGATAATTAGAAGAGCAGATATAGACCCAGACATAGCAGAGTTGCTGAAGGAGGATGAGGATACAGATATAGACCCAGACATAGCAGAGTTGCTGAAGGAGGATGAGGATACAGATATAGACCCAGACATAACAGAGTTACTGAAGGAGGATGAGGATGCAGATATAGTCCCAGACATAGCAGAGTTGCTGATGGAGGATGAGGATACAGATATAGACCTAGACATAACAGAGTTACTGAAGGAGGATGAGGATACAGATATAGTCCCAGACATAGCAGAGTTACTGAAGGAGGATGAGGATGCAGATATAGACCCAGACATAGCAGAGTTGCTGAAGGAGGATGAGGATACAGATATAGACCCAGACATAACAGTTACTGAAGGAGGATGAGGATACAGATATAGACCCAGACATAACAGTTACTGAAGGAGGATGAGGATACAGATATAGACCCAGACATAACAGAGTTGCTGATGGAGGATGAGGATACAGATATAGACCTAGACATAGCAGAGTTACTGAAGGAGGATGAGGATGCAGATATAGACCCAGACATAGCAGAGTTGCTGAAGGAGGATGAGGATACAGATATAGACCCAGACATAACAGTTACTGAAGGAGGATGAGGATACAGATATAGACCCAGACATAACAGAGTTGCTGATGGAGGATGAGGATACAGATATAGACCTAGACATAACAGTTACTGAAGGAGGATGAGGATACAGATATAGACCCAGACATTACAGAGTTGCTGATGGAGGATGAGGATACAGATATAGACCCAGACATAACAGAGTTGCTGATGGAGGATGAGAATGCAGATATAGATCCAGACATAGCAGAGTTGCTGATGGAGGATGAGGATACAGATATAGACCCAGACATAACAGAGTTGCTGATGGAGGATGAGAATGCAGATATAGTCCCAGACATAGCAGAGTTGCTGATGGAGGATGAGGATACAGATATAGACCTAGACATAACAGAGTTACTGAAGGAGGATGAGGATACAGATATAGTCCCAGACATAGCAGAGTTACTGAAGGAGGATGAGGATGCAGATATAGACCCAGACATAGCAGAGTTGCTGAAGGAGGATGAGGATACAGATATAGACCCAGACATAACAGTTACTGAAGGAGGATGAGGATACAGATATAGACCCAGACATAACAGTTACTGAAGGAGGATGAGGATACAGATATAGACCCAGACATAACAGAGTTGCTGATGGAGGATGAGGATACAGATATAGACCTAGACATAACAGTTACTGAAGGAGGATGAGGATACAGATATAGACCCAGACATTACAGAGTTGCTGATGGAGGATGAGGATACAGATATAGACCCAGACATAACAGAGTTGCTGATGGAGGATGAGAATGCAGATATAGATCCAGACATAGCAGAGTTGCTGATGGAGGATGAGGATACAGATATAGACCCAGACATAACAGAGTTGCTGATGGAGGATGAGAATGCAGATATAGATCCAGACATAGCAGAGTTGCTGATGGAGGATGAGGATACAGATATAGACCCAGACATAACAGAGTTGCTGATGGAGGATGAGGATACAGATATAGACCCAGACATAACAGAGTTGCTGATGGAGGATGAGGATACAGATATAGACCCAGACATAACAGAGTTGCTGATGGAGGATGAGGATACAGATATAGACCCAGACATAACAGAGTTGCTGATGGAGGATGAGGATACAGATATAGACCCAGACATAACAGAGTTGCTGATGGAGGATGAGGATACAGATATAGACCCAGACATAACAGAGTTGCTGATGGAGGATGAGGATACAGATATAGACCCAGACATAACAGAGTTGCTGATGGAGGATGAGGATACAGATATAGACCTAGACATAACAGAGTTACTGACGGAGGATGAGGATACAGATTTAGACCCGGATTTTCCTCAGGTTTCCGCCTGCAATATCAGTTCTGTTATACTCACAGACAATATTTTGACCGTTTTTGAAACATTAGAATGTTTTCTATCCTAATCTGACAATTATATGCATATTATAGATTCTGGGCCTGAGAAATAGGCAGTTTCAATTGGGTATGTTTTTCATCCAAACATCAAAATACTGCCCCCTACACTCAATGGTGTTTAAAAAAATATATAATTCCATGAAATGACAATATTCTGTAAAGTCTGACCATTGAGTGTCTTATCACAACAAAACAAAAATAATTCTGCCTTGAAGAAATGTTTAGGAAAAACAGATTCTCAAAATATGCAAATTAGCACATATTTATGGACGGTTTGCCACATTTGCATATTCAATTGTTTTAATAAATTGAACTTGTAATACAATAATATCTTGTATTTATGCATACTTTCAACTGGTAAAGTTTCAGTCTAATGAGAGTAAAGGGAAAAAAAATCCCTGTTAGCCTGTGTCAAGCTCTTGATTTTGTTGAGATTGACTTATTGGTAGTCATGATGCATACAGTAGTTATAATTCCTTCCATATTACTAAAGTCTATAATCAACTTGACCATCAATTCATTTAAGTGAATTTTCATAATCAAAACGAGCTTAGGGTTTTTGGATACCCTCCAGACCATGATGAATTATGAGAGTGGAGCTGTTGATGTTCAGTAACCTTGGCTGGTCTGGTAACCTTGGCTGGTCTGGAAAGATTTCCTAGAACCTCTCCACAGCAGCCGCTGGCCTACCACGCTAGTGTTGTGTTCTCACACAAGCCATGCATGTTCTGTAGAAGCTGGCGTTTCCTCAACAGGGCCAGATGCTTCCTTCAGGAATCCTCCATCATCTGTCTCCTGATTTGCTGTTGAAACATTTGGCAAAATATCAATCCTAGGAAAGAGCAATGAGTTTACCTTCGCATATCCCATTAACTCAAAGTAAACTCTGTTGAAGTGCCCCATGTGATGACACTTCACAAATTTACTGAGAACTTGTATGTTTGTGCATTTGGTTCCTCAGGCCAACTGCAAGGAGAAATCACAAACACTTAATCAATATGTGTATCCATAAAAGACACTTCTCTATATAAGGAAATAGGACACAGGTCCTCAGGGTTAAAAGGTGGCCGGTCTCAAGATTTTACTGTCTGGCACAGTGGTAGAAGCTGTAACTAACTATACATCGGCCAGGCCTATTTAGTGAACCTCTCCCACATACATACTGTATCTTAAAGGACCATGGCATGATTCATTGTAGCTACCTCAGTTCCTCCCTCTTTATCTAAAATATTGGCTAGATGGATGCAGAAAAAAAGTCCCCCAAAACATACAATAGCCTGTCAAAAGGAGACAAATTGACAAGTGGTCTATGAGGTGTTTTAAATCTGGTTAGGTTGAACTTTTCTGTTATGTAATGTGACAGGTTACTACACTCTTTGGAAAGTCTGCTTGCTTGCCTACCCGTTGTGAGAGCAAAATTGCAAGATTATATTACAATGCTGTAATTGCATCAAATGGTTGTTTTCTGCAACATAATAGAGGGTTCTTATAACTCTATTGTATCTGTGTGAACTGAAAGTGGACCTCTGGGAGATTTAACATGGACAGGAGATTTACGATGTCTTTGGGTGATACCGCATTCCAGAGCATGAGTTAATGTTTCTGTACTGGGTTACCAGGGGGAGATGGCTCCTGTATGGAGTTGGGGGGGCAAACCCTGGTCTCTACACAATGAGGACAGTTTTTACAGCAGATACTGTCTGCTGTGAATTATAAGTATATTTCATACAATTCTTAACCTTGTGACCCATTCCATACATCTGTTTTTTTGTCATGTAGACTGAAGGAGGATGGACTTTGCTATAAAATGCTGTGGCTCAAACCAGCAGGTTGAGTTCTCAGTGATCACCTCCAGGGGTGATTACCGACCAGCTCCATTACTGCACTAATTAAATAATAAAGTTGGATTGTTTTGAAGAAATCTAAAAGTTTCTCATTTTGATTACAATAATTCCACCACACCATCCACATCGCTCTGGCCAAACTGATGTTTCTTCTCCACAATGAGTCTGGATTTGCCTCCCTCCCTTTTTACGCACATTGGCCAGAAGATCATGGCAGAGGTGTTGCATTTGAGACTGACCAAGTTTGAACACAGATAGTCTTGTGGCGAGCAGACTATGTTATCCCACTCCCACACAGAAGTAAAGCTTAAAGTTTCCAGGTCCAGACAAAAGTGACCTATCACGTGTGGTTTACTGAACCAAAATGCTAATGTATTTATCATATTCAATATGTTCAACATGTTAATTGAATTGAATGTACTTAATACATGTCTAAAACCTCCACAGTTCTTATTGGTCCTTCATTATGCCATCTCTAGAGTCTAGACAAATACTCAGTATTTGTACAGTACACCTGGATGAAGCTGTGTAAACACACAAAAAACAAACTACACTTTTGTTTAGCTGTTACCAAGGAGTGTAACGGTTTTCACCTTCCTCTGACGAGGAGTATGATGGATCGGACCAATATGCAGCGTGGTACGTGTCCATGTTGATCATTTATTAACATTGAACACCAAAAAGAGGGGAAAAGAGGCTACCTAACTATGATTCTCAATCAGAGACAACGAACGACACCTGCCTCTGATTGAGAACCATACCAGGCCAAACACCTAAACACAACATATAAAAAAGAACATAGACTACCCACCCCAACTCACGCCCTGACCAAACTAACACAAAGACATAATAAATGAACTAAGGTCAGAAAGTGACAAGGAGAGTCACCATGGTCAACATTTGTCTTCTGTGACATCCGTAAGTGGATCTTCTTCTCTCAAGAACTGCTGCTCTCAATCCCCAAAATGTAATGTTCTTGTTTTCTTCACATTAGTCACACTGCTCCTATCTGCTGGCTTTTAAACATTCCTCCCCCTCTGTGACTCATCAACATTGCTGTCTCACAGCTGTAGTAGTTTTAGTTGACCAAAGAAGACCCATCTTGATAACAAGCCTACATGGCCTCATGTAGGGAGAGGGAGCAAATTCAAACTACATGTACCATCTCCATAACTCAGTACTCAGTTCTCTCTCTCTTTGTCTCTCTCTCTCACCCCAATTATACCTGGTTCTAACATGCGTCCTTTGTCTTGATCTTGTCCACATTCAGAATTTTCATTAAATAGCTTGTTAAATATGCATATATTTGTATATAGCACAACTACATTTTTCTGAACACTGGATGAAGTCAACAAAATATTTATGCTAAGACCCGCAAGGACTGGATTTGTCCAGATCAGATTGTGGATGAATACTTTTTTCATTTTTCTATCTGTAAAATACTAAAGAAGTAGGTAAAATGCAATTTTGGTGATTTTTTTCAAATCAAATATTATCTAGAATACACAATTCACAACATTAACATTTCTCTCTGGGCAAGTCTGGAAATGTATTGAAGGATAACCACACAACAGTTGATGAATGCAGATGCTGTCACACCCTGATCTGTTTCACCTCTCCTTGTGATTGTCTCCACCCACTCCAGGTGTCGCTTAATTTCCCTGGTATTTATCCCTATGTTTCCTGTCTCTCTGTGCCAGTTCATCTTGTATGTTTTCAAGTCAACCAGCGTGTTTTCCCGTACTCCTTTTCTATTCTCTTTTTTCTAGTCCTCCCAGTTTTGACCTTTGCCTGTTTTCTGGACTCCATTCCCGCCTGCCTGACCATTCTGCCTGCCCTGACCTCGAGCCAGATAGAATTTGTGCCACCCAGTTTTGTTTCCCGATAACCATAACAAATGGTATATGAGTTACCCTGCCCCATTTTGCCAATGTAACGCTGCCTGGCCTGCCAGTAACACAGACAAGGACAAAGGCTATTTGCCAGGTGTGTGTTCATGATCTGAGGAGGGGTGAGGGAGGGGGGATGTAATAATTTAATATTTAGTAGTTAAAATCCCAAAATATATTTTGATTGGGCACCTAGCCATGCAATGTCATAAGGTACCGCCTTCATTACCTTGTTTAGGAAGTTCATTGGATTCCTAACTACAGGGGGTTTTCCTCACAGAGAGGGATTTTTTTCTTCCCTTTTGCAGACAGCTACAGCTAGCAATAGGCTAGCTAGTATCTACTTGCTTCGTTAAGTTTTGGTAGCGACGCGCTGAATAATTATAGTTAGTTGGCTAACTTTGATCAGCATGGATATCCGAAAATGGCTGGGCACTGTCAAAAAAAAAAAAAAACTGAGGACCACCGTGTCAAGAGCTACCTGCAGCAGGCCTGACCACCGAGGTTGAGGAGCCTAGCATCAAATGTAATACCCGCCCACCCGCTTCACTGCCTGCTGACCAACAATATGGAAAAGAGCCAGAGTAACATCACAACAAGCACCTGCACCTCCGTTACCCCAGCAACTAGCAACTAACGAACTGAACCAGTGGAAGCAGAGTTTATTGTGGCTCGCACATTCTTGCGAAGTGAAGCCAGCAACAACCACAGCCAGCAACAACCACAGCCAGCAACAACCACAGCCAACAACAACAACAACAACCAGCAGCCACCACAGCCAGCAACAACCACAGCCAGCAACAACAAAATAACCCCACTCAGTGTTCATCAAAGATACAACGGGCGTTTGTCCAGCAATGCCAACTGTTCTATTGGCACTGAAACATGATTAACATTTTTGGGGCACCTACAGCAATGTGTGAAATTAATTACTTAAAAATCATACAATGTGATTTTCTGGATATTTGTTTTAGATTCCTTCTCTCACAGTTGAAGTGTACCTATGATAAAAATGACAGACCTCTACATGCTTTGTAAGTAGGAAAACCTGCAAAATCGTCAGTGTATCAAATACTTGTTCTCCCCACTGTAAGTACTACTAGTAGAGAGAAGATCATATATATATATGAATATTGCTAATCTGTTTGACTTGTTTCAGTCCATGCATATCTGGAAACAAAAGAAAGACAGAAACATTTTGGGATAAAAGGCCTTCATTTGTTACCTTAAAATTGGGGTTTGGTTCAACTAAAAACAAAATGATCAAGAGAGCCTTTATACACAATAAAATGATTAATGGTCATTAAGTATGACCTGTTTCATCTCTTGTCCGCACAATAGCAGAATGTGGCATTAATATAGGCATACAAGTGTTAAGATGTATTTGGTTTGGAAAGACTAGCATAAAGAATTCTGGTGCCTCTGAGGATATCATGACACAAGGCGACACCCAGATGCAGACACGAGGCAGATGGTTGGAGTCTAAGATGTTTAATAATACAAAAAGGAGTAGGCAAGAGAATGGTTGTGGACAGGCAAAAGGTCAAAACCAGTTCAGAGTCCAGGAGGTACAAAGTGGCAGACAGGCTTGAGTTCAAGGCAGGAGGGTACAGAGTCCAAAAACAGGCAAGGGTCAAAACCGTGAGGACTAGAAAAATGAGAATAGCAAAGGCAAGAGAATGGGAAAAAATGTTGCTTGACTTGGAACATACAAAACGAACTGGGACAGAGAGACAGGAAACACAGGAATGAATACACTGGGGAAATCAAGCGACACCTGAAGGGGGTGGAGACAATAACAGGTGAAACAGATCAGGATGTGACAGAGGAAAAAAATGCATTTGCAATTTGGCCCCAGAGTCAGTGAAACGATTGCTTCATACCCATGTAAATAGAGATACAGGATTACATAATTGGGAGAAAAAAATCCAACATAGGTTTTCTCTTGATTAATGCTATGTTTACTTGCTTTGGGAGTTAGGAGGTGAAATCACATTATTTTTGGCAGAAGGAAGTCGTGCATGATTGTGGTGATTGTTCGATGTGTTTTCTCAAAAAGCCACGGGATAGAACTGCCTTTTGAACAATGAAAACAGTTAAGCTTTTTCCAAAACGAAAACTCAGAGAGAGGTAGAGAGAGAGAGATGGAGAGGCAGAGAGAGAGAGAGACGTGGAGAGGTAGAGAGAGAGAGATGGAGAGGTAGAGAGAGAGAGAGACGTGGAGAGACAGAGAGTTTCCAGCTTGTTCATATTTACAATGTGTAGCCAAACTGCAAGTCACTTGTCTGAACCCCCTTACTACAAGTGCTTGCAGAATTTGGCTTGAAGGAAAGCCATAAACCATCCATCATCATTTGTTTGAATGTATTTTAAAGCAAGCACATGATTAACAGATTACGCAAATTATTTTTACAGTAGCAGTAGAAACTAAACTAAAACATATCAAATGTTATAATATGTGAAGCCTATAACATGCCTAAGTAGAAATATATGAATGACGTTAATCCCCAATCTGCTTTAAAGCACAGCCATGTTCTTCATTGAGTAGTTCCACCGTCCTCCTGGTAATAGTCAGGGGACATTGTGTACTTATACATTTAGATGTTTTTTTAAATGTAATGTCTTCCTGCTGCGTAGATATACGGATATCCAATCTGATGTGAGAGGTTATTGTCCTTGCACCTATTGTACCAAGAAAAACATGACATGTTTCATGCTTGATTGGTTATTTGTTTCAGTTCCTTATTTCATAATCGACATAATCCCAATCGTTACACACAAAGCTTACTGTCTATGAGATACATTTGCTACCTTTTCACCACCATTTCACCTTTATTTAACCAGGTAAGCTAGATGAGAAGAAGTTCTCATTTACAACTGCGACCTGGCCAAGATAAAGCAAAGCAGTGCGACAGAAACAACAACACAGAGTTACATGGAATAAACAAGCGTACAGTCACTAACACAATAGAAAAAAGAAAGTCTATATACAGTGTGTGCAAATGGCATGAGGAGGTAAGGCAATAAATAGGACATAGTAGGCCAATTATAGGCCAATTTAGCCAATAGCCAATAGGCCAATTTAGCAGATTAACACTGGAGTGATAGATGAGCAGATGATGGTGTGTAAAGTAGTGATACTGGTGTGCAAAAGAGCAGCAAAGTAAATAAAAACAATATGGGGATGAGGTAGGTAGATTGGGTGGGCTATTTACAGATGGACTATGTACAGCTGCAGCGATCGGTTAGCTGCTCAGATAGGTGAAGTTTAAAGTTAGTGAGGGAAATGTAAGTCTCCAGTTTCAGCGATTTTTGCAATTAGTTCCGGTCATTGGCAGCAGAGAACTTGAAGGAAAGGCGGCTAAAGGAGATGTTGGCTTTGGGGATGACCAGTGAGATATACCTGCTGGAGCGCGTGCTACGGGTGGGTGTTGTTATTGTGACCAGTGAGCTGAGATAAGGTGGAGCTTAGACTTGTAGATGACCTGGAGCCAGTGGGTCTGGCGACGAATATGTCGAGGGCCAGCCGACTAGAGCATACAGGTCGCAGTGGTGGGTGGTATAAGGCGCTTTGGTAACAAAACGGATGGCACTGTGATAGACTGCATCCAATTAGCTGAGTAGAGTATTGGAAGCTATTTTGTAGATGACATCGCAGAAGTTGATGATCGGTAGGATAGTCAGTTATTACTAGGGTAAGTTTGGAGGCGTGAGTGAAGGAGGCTTTGTTGCGAAATAGAAAGCCGATTCTAGATTGGATTGTAGAAGTTTGATATGAGTCTGGAAGGAGAGTTTACAGTCTAGCCAGACACCTAGGTATTTGTAGTTGTCCACGTATTCTAGGTCAGAACCGTCTAGAGTAGTGATGCTAGTCAGGCGGGCGGGTGCGGGCAGCGAACGGTTGAAAAGCATGCATTTGGTTTTGCTAGCGTTTAAGAGCAGTTGGAAGCCACGGAAGGAGTGTTGCATGGCATTGAAGCTTGTTTGGAGATTAGTTAACACAGTGTCCAAAGAAGGGCCAGATGTATACAGAATGGTGTCGTCTGCTAGAAGTCGATCCCCAATGAATCACCTGCAGCAAGAGCGACATCGTTGATATATACAGAGAAAAGAGTCAGCCCGATAATTGAACCCTGTGGTACCCCCACAGAGAGCCAGAGATCCATACAACAAGGCCCTCCGATTTGACACACTGAACTCTGTCTGCGAATTAGTTGGTGAACCAGGCGAGGCAGTCATTTGAAAAACCAAGGCTATTGAGTCTGCCAATAAGAATACAGTGATTGACAGAGTCGAAAGCCTTGGCCAGGTCGATGAAGACGGCTGCACAGTACTGTCTTTTATCAATGGCGGTTATCATATCGTTTAGTAGCTTGAGCTTCGCTGAGGTGCACCCGTGACCAGCTCGGAAACCGGATTTCACAGCGGAGAAGGTACGGTGGGATTCTAAATGGTCAGTGATCTGTTTGTTGACTTGACTTTCGAAGACTTTAGAAAGGCAGGGCAGGATGGATATAGGTCTGTAACAGTTTGGGTCTAGAGTGTCACCCCCTTTGAAGAGGGGGATGACCGCGGCACCTTTCCAATCTTTAGGGATCTCGGATGAAATGAAAGAGAGGTTGAACAGACTGGTGAACAGACATTTTAGAAAGAGAGGGTCCAGATTGTCTAGCCCAACTGATTTGTACGGGTCCAGGTTTTGCAGCTCTTTCAGAACATCTGCAATCTGGATTTGGGTGAAGGAGAAGCTGGGGATGCAAGTAGCTGCGAGGGGTGCGGTGCTGTTGGCCGGGGTTGGGGTAGCCAGGAGGAAAGCATGGCCAGCCGTGGAGAAATGCTTATTGAAATGTTCGATTATCATGGATTTATCGGTGGTGACCGTGTCGCCTAGCCTCAGTGTAGTGGGCAGCTGGGAGGAGGTGCTCTTGTTCTCCATGGACTTTACAGTGTCCCAAAACTTTTTGGAGTTAGAGCTACAATATGCAAATTTCTGTTTGAAAAAGCTAGCCTTTGCTTTCCTGACTGACTGTGTATATTGGTTCCTGACTTCCCTGAACAGTTGCATATCACGGGGACTATTTGATGCTATTGCAATCCGCCACAGGATGTTTTTGTGCTGGTCAAGGGCAGTCAGGTCTGGAGTGAACCAAGGCTATATCTGTTCTTAGTTCTACATGTTTTGAAAGGGGCATGCTTATTTAAGATTGTGAGGAAATTACTTTTAAAGAACGACCAGGTTAGATGATTAGAAAGGCCTGCTCGCAGAAGTCTTTTAAGGAGCGTTTGACAGTGATGAGGGGCGGTCTTTCTGACCATGGACCCATACCGGATGCAGGCAATGAGGCAGTGATCGCTGAGATCCTGATTGAAAACAGCAGAGGTGTATTTGAAGGGCAAGTTGGTCAGGATAATATCTACGAGGATGCCCATGTTTACGGTTTAGTGTTGTACCTGGTGGTTTCCTTGATAATTTGTGTGAGATTGAGGGCATCTAGCTTAGCTTGTAGGACTGCTGGGGTGTTAAGCATATCCCAGTTTAGGTCACCTAACAGAACGAACTCTGAAGATAGATGGGGTGCAATCAATTCACATATGGTGTCCAGGGCACAGCAGGGAGCTGAGGGGGTCTATAACAGGTGGCAACAGTAAAATACTTATTTCTGGAGAGATTAATTTTTTAAATTAGAAGCTCAAATTGTTTGGGCATAGACCTGGAAAGTATGACAGAACTTTGCAAGCTATCTCTGCAATACATTGCAACTCCTCCCCCTTTGGCAGTTCTATCTTGACAGAAAATGTTGTAGTTGGGTATGGAAATCTCAGAATTTTTGGTGGCCTTCCTAAGCCAGGATTCAGACACGGCAAGGACATCGGGGTTTGCGGAGTGTGCTAAAGCAGTGAGTAAAACAAACTTAGGGAGGAGGCTTCTGATGTTAACATGCATGAAACCAAGGCTTTTTCAATTACAGAAGTCAACAAATGAGAGTGCCTGGGGACACGCAGGGCCTGGGTTAACCTCCACATCACCCGAGGAACAGAGGAGGAGTAGGATGAGGGTACGGCTAAAGGCTAGCAAAACTGGTCTTCTGGTGCGTTGGGGACAGAGAAAAAAGGAGCAGATTTCTGGGCGTGGTAGAATAGATTCAGGGCATAATGTGCAGACAGGGTGGGGTGCGGGTACAGTGGAGGTAAGCCCAGGCACTGAGTGATGATAAGAGAGGTTGCATCTCTGGACATGCTGGTTATACTGGGTAAGGTCACTGCATGTGTGGGAGGTGGGACAAAGGAGGTATCTATGGCATGTACAGTGGGACTGGGGGCTCCGCAGTAAACTAAAACAATGATTATTATCCTAAACAACAGTATACAAGGCATGTTGACATTTGAGAGAGACATAAAGCGATGCATAAAGCAATCACAGGTGTTGATTGGGAGAGCCAGCTAAGTCAACAACGGGTAGGACAACAACAGCTAATCAGCTAAGTCAACAGCAAGGTAAAATGGCGATGAATGGGCAGATAAAGCAATAGATGAAACAGGGAAGCAGCTAGGTAGTCGTTACTAGGCTAGCACGCGGGAGACATGGCGTTTAAAGTTAGCAGTCCGGGGTAAGTAGAAGTGTCTGCTCCGTCGTCCGGCAAAAGCCGGTTGAAGGCACAGCTGATGGAATTATGTCTGCGGACCAGTCGTGGTGGTACAGCGGGGCGCCGTGTCGACGACGGGACCGGGCCAGATGGCGAAAGAGGTATTGTAGTTGTGGGAATTTGTTTGCTAGACGGGAGATGCGCCTGGCTCAGGGCTAGCTTCTGGGCTGGGTCACTCAGTTGAAGATATCTAGCTGTGATGATCAATGGTCGGCAGGAATCTGGCGTTGTAGTGGAGAAAAAAAGTCAGAAGCTGGCAGGCATTATAAAGGCTAAAAAAACGGCTGGTGCCTGAGCAGAGGGTAAAGGCTGCTAGCAGTGGCTAACAATGACTAAATGGCTAGTAACTTAGATAATTAGCTGGCTACCTTCTGATGAAAGTTATGGCTATAAGGTCTAAAAGAATAGCGGCTCCGTGTCACATTGAGTGAGGTGGGTTACCGGAAGGTATATTTAATTAAATTGGAATATATACAAAAAAATACGAAAAATATAAAAAGTAAATGAGAGGACAACAAACCACGTCTGCACTGCTACTCCATCTTGGATGTTTTTTTAAATAACCTATAAGTAGGTTCCTTGAAACATGATGCACATATTTGGTAAAACAAACATAAAACTACAACATTGTGAGATGTTGTGTCTGATCCCATGCTGTGTGTAGCTCAGAGAATGTATGTGATCATCCAACTTTTCAGTGACTGAGACCACAAATTAGCCTGAAACACTGGTCCAACCTTTAGATTAAAAACACCAGCATCATGTCTCATGTGGTTAAAGTTACAGGCACAGAGGGATTGTGAGCTTGTTTCATGTGAAGTACACACTTTACCCCTAATAACAAAGCAAAAACAGGTTTTTAGAAATGTTTGCAAAATCCCCCCGGAAATATAACATTTACATAAGTATTCAGACAAAGGGTACTTTGGCAGCGATTACAGCTTTAAGTCTTCTTGGGTATGACGCTACAAGCTTGGCACACCTGTATTTGGGGAGTTTCTCCGATTCTTCTCTGCAGATCCTCTCAAGCTCTGTCAGGTTGGAGGGGAATCGTTGCTGCACAGCTATTTTCAGGTCTCTCCAGAGATGTTCGATCGGGTTCAGGTCTGGGCTCTGGCTGGTCCACTCAAGGACATTCAGAGACTTTTCCAGAAGCCACTATTGCATTGTCTTGGCTGTGTGCTTAGGGTCATTGTCATGTTGGAAGGTAAACTTTAACCCCGTCGAGGTCCTGAGGGCTCTGGAGCAGGTCTTCATCAAGGATCACTCTGTACTTTGCTCTGTTGATCTTTCCCTCGATCTTGACTAGTCTCCCAGTCCCTGCCGTTGAAAAACATCCCAACAGCATGATGCTGCCACCACAATGTTTCACCGTAGGGATGGTGCCAGGTTTCCCCCAGATGTGACGCTTGGAATTCATGCCAAAGAGTTCAATCTTGGTTTCTCATCGGACACGAGAATCTTGTTTTTAATGGTCTGAGTCCTTTATGTGCCTTTTGGCAAACTCCAAGCGGGCTGTCATGTGCCTTTTACTGAGGAGTGGATTCTGTCTGGTCACTCTACTATAAAGGCCTGATTGGCAGAGATGGTTGTCCTTCTGGAAGGTTCTCCCATCTCCACAGAGGAACTCTGGAGCTCTTTCAGAGTGACCATCAGGTTCTTGGTCACCTCCCTGACCAAGGCCCTTCTCCCCCGATTTCTCAGTTTGGCGGGCGGCCAGCTGTAGGAAGAGTCTTGGTGTTTTCAAACTTCCTCCATTTAAGAATGATGACGGCCACTGTGTTCTTGTCAACCTTCAATGCTGCAGACATTTCTTGGTACCCTTCCCTAGATCTGTGCTTCGACACAATCCTGTCTCGGCGCTCTAGGGACAATTCCTTCGACGTCATTGTTTGGTTTTTGCCCTGACATGCACTGTCAACTGTGGGATCTTATATAGACAGGTGTGTGCCTTTCCAAATCATGTCCAATCAATTGAATTTACCACAGCTGGACCCCAATTATCTCAAGGATGATAAATGGAAACAGGATGCAACTGAGCTCAATTTCGAATTTCATAGCAAAGGGTCTGAATACTTATGTAAGTAAGGTATTTCTGTTTTTTATTTTTAATACATTTGAAAAAATGTCTTAAAACCTTTCTTTGCTTTGTCATTATAGGATATTGTGTGTAGATTAAGGCTGTAACATAACAAAAGTCAAGGGTTCTGAAAACTTTGAATGCATTGTATATCATTACAAATCATTACATTTTTATTGCAGAGTCGATTCCTTACTGCTGTTTAACCAGCTAGGTTATAACAATTTTTTTCTGTTGGCTATGATAACCAATGCAGTTGATTAATGCACATGAATGAATGTTTATAATGAGAACAATAAGTCATAGTACAGAACACAAGGAGCTGGATCCCTGGTTAGAAACAAAAAGTAGAGTAATGGGGGAAGTGGATAACAAAATGTGACACAGCAGTGCATAACGGGTCTAGATACTGTATTTGCTGTCTACTGTTGCCATCTACAGGTGAAAGTTATGAACAACTTTACTTAGCAACTTGTGATTCATGTAAATGTTTTAGGCTTTTGTCTGACCCAGAAAGTTGGTTATATGGGCGAGGGCTGGTACCTCTGGTGTGTGACCATGCTGATTTGGTCTGGGTGGGGGAAAGAGACAAATGACAGCGGTGCCAGGTGGGGTTAGGCGTTAGCAGATCCAACCCAGATCCCCTTTCTGTTATGGGATCCAAAACAAAACTCCATGTAAATGTTTGTGTGGTTATTATCATATGGATATGGGTGTTTCTCTGCCCTCTGGAATGTCATCAAACTGTGGAGAGAATTTCACAGCCGCCTGGTGGAATACCCTATGTTATAAACTATGTAATAGACTAGTGTGGAAGGCTACAAGGGCACAACAGCATACATATACCATGACATAGTTGAATGTTGGATTGAATAGTTAAAGGCGATTCTAGTTTGACGAGAGAAGCGTTTGTCTTTGGAACATTTCGTGACAGCTTAAACAGTTGTGTTTTCATTTTGTAACTCTAACAAGTATGTTTCGGCACCTAACTACTGTAATCAACAACCCCTAACACATACATTCCATGTGAGTGTGGCACGTCTCATTCATACCAGCCAGGCAGCTTTAACCAGTCCAACCTGATTGAAGAGATCCTTGCACAAGCCATAGCCTGGACCAGTGGCGACCTGTCATTTAGAGCATCACATATAAAAAGAGGTGGGGAAGAGCCTGTTTTGAGCCCCATCTCTTTGGTTTGTTGTTGCCTATTTTGCATATTGTTTTGGCATTAATATGTGTCACATATCAGTTTGCAAACAATGTAATATATATATATATCATTGAGTTAATAAAGCTGCATACAAACATGGTCTCTTATTTGTTTTCTTGAGTAAGTAAGCTCCACAATTCTGGTGTTTCAACCATGTTCAGTGCTTTCTTTGGTGGTGCCAGAAGAAAATACGGAGCATTGCGCTGTGATTGTCTCAGTGTTCTGTCACTCATGGGGACACTATGTCACCGCCTAAGGGTAGACCTTTAAAAGATTCTAGCCCCTTGGGGGCTGCCATAGAGTTACAGTAGAAGTGTCCATCCAAGAAGGCTCAAGGTCATTGGCCACAGATAAATCATCTAATCACGTGTAAGGTCATTGGCCACAGATAAATCATCTAATCACGTTATATCTACAGTAGCTTTGATTGGACTGATCATGTCAACATCATACTTTCAAAATCTTAGCTATCAGTCATCATCATGAATCAAGTCGACAATCTACTGGCAAATCCTTTTTAATCCTTGTCATATGAAGAGAAATAATCAAGAGAAATTATAGATAAACCGTATCGGTGCTCATCGGCCATTCAACATAAACATTACACAACAAGTTGGAAATCGCAAATTCAACAATGAGTGGTTTGGAAGGAATCAGTGGCTAACTGCAAGCATAGCAAACAATCATTAGCCTGCTATTCAGTGGAGTGGCTGTGTGGTCCCAAATCTAAGATTAAGGGTCTCTTTTCCTAGTTTAAAATTCAAGTTTAACATTCAAGATTGGCCATGCTGTCAATGAAGCATGATTAGTGCCGTGCTCAAAACAACTGTTAACACAGAACTGAAAAATCTAATTTTTGTGAGTTCAAGACAACTGAGAACTAGGGAAAAGTGAGCTATGACTGGGAAAATACGTTTTGAACTTTCATCCAACTCGGAATTGTAAATTGGGAACTCGGGCCTCTTTCTAGAGCTACGACCTGAAGATCACTGACGTCATCATGATTCAACCTTCTGTTTTTCTAGTTACCAATTGTCTTGAAAGCACCATAAATCCAGAGAATGCCAGACTTCGATGACAAAACAGTTGTGTTTTCGTCGCCAGACCCACTGGCTCCAGGTCATCTACAAGGCCATGCTAGGTAAAGCTCCGCCTTATCTCAGTTCACTGGTCACGATGGCAACACCCATCCGTAGCACGCGCTCCAGCAGGTGTATCTCACTGATCATCCCTAAAGCCAACACCTCATTCGGCCGCCTTTCGTTCCAGTACTCTGCTGCCTGTGATTGGAACGAATTGCAAAAATCGCTGAAGTTGGAGACTTTTATCTCCCTCACCAACTTCAAACATCTGCTATCTGAGCAGCTAACCGATCGCTGCAGCTGTACATAATCTATTGGTAAACAGCCCACCCATTTTCACCTACCTCATCCCCACAGTTTTTATTTATTTACTTTTCTGCTCTTTTGCACACCAATATCTCTACCTGTACATGATCATCTGATCATTTATCACTCCAGTGTTAATCTGCAATATTGTAATTATTCGCCTACCTCCTCATGCCTTTTGCACACATTGTATATAGACTCCCCTTTTTTTCTACTGTGTTATTGACTTGTTAATTGTTTACTCCATGTGTAACTCTGTGTTGTCTGTTCACACTGCTATGCTTTATCTTGGCCAGGTCGCAGTTGCAAATGAGAACTTGTTCTCAACTAGCCTACCTGGTTAAATAAAGGTGAAATAAAAAAATAAAAAAATAAAAACAATGTTTGATGACAAAATATACCCACAAATGACTGCCTTCCCGTTCAAGTGGCAACAGCACAAGGTCTTGTATGTCCAAAAATGTCTTGTATTGTAACGATCGTTGTCCTCCTTGGATGAGGAATAGGAAGGATCAGAACAAAACGCAGCGTGGTAAGTGTCCATGTTGATTTTAATAAATAAACTAAACACTGCAATAACTAAAAAAACAACAGCGAGAGAGTGAACAAAACAGTTCTGTAAGGTGAAGACACACAAAACAGAAAACAACTACCCATCACCCATAGTGGGAAAACAGGCTGCCTAAGTTTGGTTCTCAATCAGAGACATTGATTGACAGCTGCCTCTGATTGGGAACCATACCAGGCCAAACACATAGAAATCTAACACACAGAACAAAACATAGAATGCCCACCCCAACTCACGCACTGACCAAACTAAAATAGAGACATAAAAAAGGAACTAAGGTCAGGACGTGACATGTATGCTGCTGCATAAATTATGTAATATGCCAGAGAGATATGTATATGGTAGCTAAGAAAGTAATACTAAGTGTATATTGTGTAGTAAGTTGTTAGTAGCCCATGTGCTTCACCCTAATCATTTGGTCTATTTTCTCCTCTTAATTTCCCTTCATGTTCTGACATTTTGAGAAATGTAATCATCGGATATTGTAAGAGCTTTCATTGTCTGCTTATATGTCCCTTTTATTTATCCTACGGTTCTGACTTGGTGTACAGTGAGAACACTATAGGAACAGCCCGTGTTCTGAATTCTGTCGATGTACATTTCAAAAGTGCTGAACAAATAGTTATATTGACTATGTCCGTCCTAACTTGCTCATGAAGGATTTAATCGAAATGACGGATTGATTGTCTCTTATCCGCTTGTCGTCCCCTTATGCCATAGTTTGTACATCTCAATTGTCAGTAGAAACCACATTTGTTTAAGCAAGTCAGCCATATCAGCTATGTTTTTTTTTTTAAAGGCAGTAAATGAGGCTGAATGACCTGTTTTGCTGCCAGACAAGGCTCCGCTGATAGCCAGGTGTAGCAGTGGGATAGTGCAATTCATGTATTGTTTAGTGTTGTGTTGTGGCTTTGCTGGCATGGATCCCACATATTTTTGGGGGGGACCCCACCAAGATGTACATGCTAAAATCGCCACTGGCCTGGACATAAGAAAGAACATGCCCGAATTATACAAAATGTAATATTCTGATTACTGGAAACTCATTCTTAATTGAATTAATATAACACTGAATAGCATAAACTATACCATTACTCTCAACAGATCTTCTCAAAAGTCATGGATGTAGCCTATAGTGGAGGTCCCGTAATACACAAGCATAGATAGGCCACTGATTCGTTCACCAAGAATTCTGCCTGTTCCTGTTGGCTGAATAGGACACGTCAGCACTCAATTTTGTTACACGTTCATTATATGGCAGTCCAAAGTCCTAAAACACTCTTCCGGATAGCCTTGTAGTGATACATGACACCTCGCTCTTGGTAAGTCAACTCAACCACTGTAAATTAACTTCATGAATGGAAACAAATCTAAAATGTCTGACATAGAGAATACTACATTATTTCATAATCTTGTTACTTTTCACAGGCGATACACCCGATCGCTAAACTTCTAAACAGCAATAGCAACAGATGATATCGATCAACCGAACTGACAGATCCGTGTCAGCAAAAAGAGTCCTCATCAACGAAGGATTTCTTCGCGTACCAGTGTGTAACGTTCTGTGGAAACTGCTGCATTTGGGTTCCATCGAAAATGGCAAATGCAAACAAGATGAGGACGCTTTCAATAGTCAGGTGATTCAAACCATCATTATTGTATCCAACGGCTGCCTTTAACGTTACGAAAATGAGGTTACGATTTCTCAAAAAGAACCTGCTCATTATCCTTGGTGTTTCTTTTATTATTGCCACTGTCATGATCACAACACGTGTATTCATTTCTGATGAAGTCACGGGTGTTGTCGCTCAGGAAAACATGTTGCCTGATGACAAGGCAACGTTTCATTACAGTTCTGTTCCAGAATTGATAAAGTCTATTTACAATGCCAATTACAAGCAATACGTTCAGAATGCGAACAAGTATCCTGGGGAGACTCAATTGGTCCTGGTTATTCAGGTTCACAACAGACCAGACTACCTCAAAATACTCATCAAGTCATTGGAAAATGCAGCTGAGGTCCACAACTTACTGCTGATTTTCAGCCACCACTATTTTTCAGAGGAAATCAATTACATAGTGCAAGGGATAACTTTCTGCAAGGTCTTGCAAATATACTTCCCCTACAGCACACAGCTCTATCCCAGTGAGTTTCCTGGGCAGGATTCACGGGACTGTCCACGAGACATATCCAAGGACGATGCTTTAAAAACAGGATGCCTCAACGCTGAGCATCCAGATTCATATGGCCACTATAGGGACGCCTCCATCACACAGACCAAACACCACTGGTGGTGGAAACTTCACTTTGTGTGGGAGCGAGTGCAAGCTCTGCAAGGTTACAGTGGCTTTGTTGTCTTCCTCGAGGAGGATAACTTCATCTTGCCCGACCTCTACCACCTCTTCAAGGAGATGGTTAAATACAGGAAGAGCAGCTGCCCTGACTGTGACATGTTGGCACTAGGCAACTACAACGGCCTGGCAGAATTTGATAAGCTCAGCAACAAGGTGCAGACTGCCGGGTGGATGTCTACCAAGCACAACATTGGCATGGGCATCTCCAGAGAGGTGTACTACAAGCTAATGGGGTGCAACAATGACTTCTGCTCCTACGATGACTACAACTGGGACTGGACCCTCCAGCACCTGTCAGGGACTTGCATCTCCAAGCCACTCAAAGTGCTGGTGGCCCAGGGGTCCAGGGTTCTCCATACTGGTAACTGTGGGCTGCACCAGAACAAGGAGGCCTGTCGCCCTGAGCTGGCCCTAAAGAAAGCACAGGTGTCCCTTAAGCTTGCCAAAGCTTCCCTCTTCCCTCAGTCCCTGGCCCTAACAAATGCAGATTCAGTGGAGCACAAGGCTCATATGAAAAACGGAGGGTGGGGTGATATCCGTGACCATGTCCTTTGTAATAACTATGCCAAACGTCTATGAACAAAGGACTTCTCATTCTCATCTTTTTGATGTACTGAGAGGGTTGAGGAAATAAGTGCCATTTAAAATGTTCAGGGTTCCAAAGGCTGCAGTGTGTTATTTTTTAAAGTTTTTTTTAATGAGGTCTTCCAAGGGGTTAGCAAAACATTTGGGGGGTTTGTTATGGTGTGTATGCAGCAGTGTGATTTATAGCTTGGTTGTTATTACTCTTATTACCAAAAGTAACATGATCGCCAAATATATTTCTTTATTTTTCAAAACAGATTATAAACAAGCTGATTTATTTTTGCTTTCTCTTTTTATGTAACTGGGTTTTCTTTTTATTTCTTAAAAATGAAGACACGTTTTATTTAAAGTAAAGCATTACGATGTTATACTTCATAAAAAAATAACATACAATGTTTCAGCACCAGCAGCTAATTATTATGGTGCACATAAATTACTTTACATAGAAAATAAAACTGAATCAGCGTTATACATCCTTGACTTCTATTACATGTTAGATCGTTGCCATTTGTATACATTCTTCAGAACAGATAAGAGAGTTGAGCCGTTTGCCCAAATGGGGTGACGCTTGTCCAGCTTCAGAATCCCTTACCCATCCACAGTTATAATCGTTGTGCTTTAAATAATATGTGGTGCATACAGTATAAATAGAAAAACAACAGCAAAAGTCATTGTTTGATATGTAATGCACACAGCTATAGGTTATATTGTATATAGAAAGTGACAATCATGAAATGTCTTGTTATATATATGTCACTAAACCAATGATCACTTTGTAGCTGACAATTGGTTTTACTGGGGAATTACTTACTGTACATAAACTACAGTATGACATTTGTTTGACTGAAATGTGTGGTTTAAAATGTTTTTTTAATTATTTTTTTTTACATTGGAACAACAGGAATTTACTGATATTGGTGTGTTTAATTTCTCATCATTATGACCTTACAAGGATTACCTATTTTTGCTTTAGCAAATATTTTCATAGCCTTGCACGATATTCCTCTTCCCTCCCCCACACACAATTTGCCTAAAAGGGAAATCTGTTTATTTCCTTCTCCTATGCCTTTGCATTTGACAATTTGCACCGATTTTCTTTTTTAAACCAGCTGACATCCTTGGATCTGTTTTAAAATACAGGTATAAATGTAACCTAAGGTGCATTGAAGAGTTTCCCTTCAGTAGTGAAAATGTATAGGATGCAGTTGCTTTTATTTTTCATATTTTTTGAATCAGTGCCTTGTAGACATTCCCCTTTCTGCTGGTTATACCATGTGTAGTTTAAGATCTCATATGCAATATACACTGAGTATACCAAACATTAGGAACAACTTCTTAATATTGAGTTGCCCCTCTACCCCCCCACTCCCCCTTTGGCCTCAGAACACCCTCAGTTTGTCGGGGCATGGACTCCACAAGGTGTCGAAAGTGTTCCACAGGGAGGCTGGCCCATGTTGACTCCAATGCTTCCCACAGATGTGTCAAGTTGGCTGAATGTCCTTTGAGTGGTGGGCCATTCTTGATACACCCGGCAAACTGTTGTGTGAAACCCAGCAGCGTTGCAGTTCTTGACGACTTCTGCACCAGGCACCTACTACCATACCCCTTTCAACGGCACTTCCATCTTTTGTCTTGCCCATTCTCCCTCTGAATGGCACATACACAATCCATGTCTCAATTGTCTAAGGCTTACAATTACTTCTTTAACCTGTCTCCTCTCCTTGACGTGGATTTAACAAGTGACATCAATAAGTGATCATAGCTTTCTCCTGGATTCATCTGGTCAGTCCATGGAAAGATCATGTGTTGTTGATGTTTTGTATACTCATTGTATATTTATATGACAAATGAATGCTGAATATCATTGAATGGTTACGCCAATGGTTATTCCAATCTGGATTTCAATTGCCATGTACTCTTATAGTCCACCTGGCACAGCCAGAAGAGGACTGGCCACCCCTCAGAGCATGGTTCCTATCTAGGTTTCATACATGGTTCCTGCCTTTCTAGGGAGTGTTTCCTAGCTACCGTGCTTCTACATCTGCATTGTTTGGGGTTTTAGGCTGTGGTTCTGTATAGCACTGTGTGACATCTGCTGATGTAAAAATAGCTTCATAAATACATTAGATTGATACTCCCCCACCTTTTATTCTAAAGCACAATCTTTTGCAGGTATTTTTGTTAGAACTATTTCATGTTGGTTAACTGATCCAAATGACGCATTCACATGCTAGTCGGAACTAGGAAACTCTGAAATGTCCGACTTGCTAACTGATTGAACGTGGCACCCGTATAACTACAACCAGGTAGCAAGTTGGCCATTTCTGAGTTTCCTAGTTCCGACTTGCACGTGAACGTGGCAATATTCCTATTGGGAAATGTTAATTTGATTTGTGAAATTATGTTCAAACAAAAGCTTGAAATAGTGTTTCTGCCCATGTTTTACTTTAAATTACAATAGTCATACATAAGCATTTGGATAGCATATCTGTCTATTTGCTCTAGCGTTGGTTTTTATTCTCCAAAGAAATTGAACTACAGTATGAGATGGTAAGACAAAATGTAGGCTGTGATGCCAATCTTCAGAAGTGATGGTTTGTAAATGGGCTGGTTATGAATGTGATATGTTCATGTGAGGAAATTAAATGCTCAAAGCTCTCCAATCAGTGGGTTTATTTGGTACAGTCAATAGTTTTAACTGGTCTGTGATCAGTTATACAATTTTAATTAAAATGTATTAACATTACAGTTAAAGCAGAAAAGCGGATACTAGACCTGTCCCAAGAAGCAGCAAGTTGTCACATGACTCAATACGCTTTTTCCACTGGTCAAGATCCATTCTGTGCCTTTATTTCCAGAAGTGCATCTTCAGATTGTCAGATCCAAGTTTCGTAAATATCACTTCCATAATATTGTACAAACTAGACTTGTGTTTATAGATTTTCTTATTTGTCCATTAGGTAATTCGAAAGCTAGGTCGCTAACGTTAGCTACAGTACTGTAATGACCTGACTAGATCATAAATGAACAATTGTCCAGACAGAGGCTTGAGTTTGCGAATTGACGGTTTATTGAACCAACTTTACACAGGCTACTGTTTGGGCCGTAGCACACGCCAAATAGATGACAGATAACCCACAAGCCAATCGTGACCTTCTCTTGTGAAGCCCAGACGTAAGAGAGAGAGAACAAAGGCTGAACCTGGTCTTAACTTCCAATGCCCAACCCCCCTCCACGCCACTCCGCCAACCACCAGGATGCCCGGCATCAGAACATTCCAGGCATTCCCGTGATTGGCAGATAGCAGGTTGATTGACATGTCGGACCCCGCGAACACCGGGTACTGGTCAGTACAACACAACCACCTCCTAGCCTAGCACATAACACACAGCTGTCTGTGCGGGTCGCTACACAGCCCCCCCCACCACAAAGTCCCTCGTCCCCGAGGGAACAAACAAAGTCTCTGAAGCGACCCAGAGGTCTCCTTTGCCTGCGTGGCCGTGATGGTCGCAGAGTGCCCTCTGGGAACCAGGGGATGAAGGCAGGGATATGGGGGACAAGGAAGCGGGAACGGGTAATACAGTCCGTGGTTCTGGGGAACCACGCGGTGACACAGGGGGAGACAGGGGAGTGGGCTGTCTGGAGCCTTGTCTGCGGCACCTGAGGGTGGGTGCCTGGAGAATGTCATTGCCAGAGAGGGGAATTGTGGGGGTTCCTGGGGTTTGGGGAGAACAGGCCCCTCTGTATGGGGCTAACCTGTCCCGGTGCAGTGCCACCTTTCTCCCCCTGGGAGGAAGCTGCACCCGGTACACAACCTCCCCTACCCTCTCCAGGACACTGCAGGGTCCCACCCAGTGACTGTCCAACTTGGGGCCTTTTTTCCTTAGGGGGCTGTAGACCCAGACCAGCTCCCCAGCCACAAAGTGCCTTCCCCGGGTGTGCACGTCATAGTTCCTTTTCTGCCTCATACCTGCATTCACCAGCTGCTCTCTGGCGAAGGTGTGGGCTGTCTCCAGGCGGTCCTGGAGTCTCCGGGCATACTCCGGCCCCGGAGGAACATGAGGGCTATCCAGGGGCCGACCAAACGCCATCTCCGCAGGGGTGCGGATCTCTCTCCCCAGCATGAGGAGGGTAGGCGTGCAGGAGGTGGAGTCTTGGACAGCGGAGCGGCATGCCATGAGGACCATAGGCAGGTGCTTGTCCCAGTCACGCTGGTGTTTGGAAGAGACGATGGCCAGCTGCTGTCCAAGCGTTTTGTTGAAGCGCTCCACAAGGCCATCACTTTGAGGATGGAGAGGAGTAGTGCGGGTCTTGTGCATACCCAGCCTCTCACACATGGTGGCGAACACACGGGACTCTGCCTTGGTCGCTGTGGATGGACTCTGCAGCTCCAAACCGGCTGAACATCCCCGCTGTCAGGGCGTCGACGATGGTCTCTGCCTCCTGGTCAGGCAGAGCATAGGCCTCGGGCCATTTTGTGAAATAGTCCATGGCCGTGAGCACCCAGCGGTTTCCACTGTCTGTGGTGGGGAACGGCCCAACTACATCCACTCCCACCCTCTCCATGGGAGCCCCCACTGGGAACTGTTGGAGCTGAGCATGAGAGCGGCCTGGGAGGCCCTTTCTCGCTGTGCAGTTGTCACAGCGGCGACAAAAGTCCTCCACATCCCTCTTGTGCTGCCCCCAGTAGAAGCCCTGACGGAGACGGCGCAGTGTTTTTGTGACCCCAAAGTGTCCAGTCCCCACCCCCATGAGTACTCTGGAGCACAGCCTCCCGCAATGCTTTTGGGACCACCACCTGCCACCTCTCCTCTCCCGTAGCTGACTCCTTCCATGCCCGCTGTAGCACGCCATCAGCCAGCCGCAGTCTCTCAAACTTCGACCACAACCCTTTGGTCGCGAGTGAGAGCGCTGTCACCTCTTCCCATGGTGGCCTCACCTGCGCCTCTACCCACTGTAGCACTGGCTGTAGGTCTGTGTCCCGTCCCTGCTGCTGCCGCCATTCAGCCACGCCGACAGTCTGCAGCTCACAGCAGACAGGCCCGCTCGCCCAACACACTGTGGCACAGACACCCTCCTCTGCCCGCAGCTCTCTCTCCCGTCCCTCTCTCCGTTCACAGTGGCGGCAGCCGTCTGCAGTACAGGGCCGACGGGACATGGCGTCGGCGTTGGAGTGGCGTGCCCCTGCCCTGTGCACCACCGTGAAGTCATACGGCTGAAGCTCCTCCAACCAGCGTGCCACCTGCCCTCTGGCTCTCTGAAAGACATGAGCCACTGGAGAGCAGAGTGGTCAGTCCTTACAGTAAAGGGCAGATCACCCAGGTAGTACTTGAAGTGTTTGACGGAAGCCACAACAGCCAAGAGCTCCCGCCGGGTGACACAGTAGCGGCGCTCATGTTTGTCAAATGTTTTGCTGAAGTACGCCACCACTCTCTCCCCTCTGGCCCCACCTGGGCCAGCACCCCACCCATGCCCACATTGCTCGCGTCTGTGTCCAGGATAAAGGGCAAGGTGAGGTCAGGGGGGCGAGCACGGGGCCTCGATCAGTGCACGTTTGAGGGTGTTGAACGCCTCCTCACACTCCACTGTCCAAGTGAAAGCCTTGTCCTTCGGCAGCAGGCGGTTCAGTGGAGCAGCAACGCTGAGAAGCCCCGTACAAACCTCCTGTAGTACGAGGCCAGGCCCAGGAAGCTCTTCAGCTGACGCTGGTCGGTGGGGTGGGCCAGTCTCTGACAGCCCCTACCTTGTCCTCCATGGTGCTGATCCCCTCCTTCCCCACTCGGTGGCCCAAGAAGGACACCTCTCTCCTCATGAAGTGGCACTTCTCGGGGTGGAGCTTCAGACCTGCGGCAGCCACCCTCTCCAGCACATGCCGTAGCGCCCCAGGGGTGACTGGAAGGAGCTGCCATGGGCCAGGATGTCATCGAGGTATACCAGACACTGCTGTCGGGGATGCCATCCAGCACCCTGTCCATCAAACGCTCAAAAGTAGCTGGAGCGTTGCACAGGCCAAAGCACAGGACCTTGAACTGCCAGTGTCCTCTGTTAGTGGAGAACGCAGTTTTGGCTCTGGCCTCTGGGGAGAGGGGCACCTGCCAGTAGCCGCTGCGGAGGTCTAGTGAGGAGAACCAGGAGGACCCCTAACCAGGTCCAGCGACTCATCGATACGTGGTATGGGGTATGAGTCCTTCCTGGTTACCTCATTCAGCCGCCTGTAGTCCGCACAGAACCTCAGCTTGCCCCCCTTCTTCGGAACCATGACGACTGGCGCCGCCCAGGGGCTGTCTGAGGGCTCAATGAAGTCTGCCCGCTGCATCTCCAACACAGCCTTGTCTGCCGCCTCCTGGCGTGCCAGCGGGATACGGCGGGGACGCATCTTGATGGGTCGAGCATCACCTGTGTCGATCTCATGCTGCACCAGATGGGTCTGACCCACCTCTTCCTCACTCAACGCAAAGCTGTCTCTGAATTCAAACAGCAACTGCCACAGCCGTTCCTGCTGCTCGGGGTCAAGACCAACACAGTTCCTCCCCATATCTCCCTCACTGCAGACAGTGTCCTCTCCTCTCCCATCTGGGGTAGCTGGGCTGGGGGGTGCGGCCCGGGCTCACAGAGGGCTGTGTCATGGAGGTAGCTGGGGGAATGTAACACACCGCCGTAGGTGACAGGGGGACTGGGGAAAAGGCACACTCAGCTATGGGGGAGGGGGCGCAGCCATGAGTCTCTGCTGCTTTAACTGTTGGAGTAAAGGGTTTGTTGGGTTGAGTGAATGTGACATTAGGGGGGGCCATGGTGACTTCCGTCCCTCCCTGGAAGCTCAGTGTGCCCCTATTTAGGTCTAACTGGCAGCCTGTGCTCCTAAGAAAGTCCAACCCCAGGATACAAGGGTCCTGCACAGCCGCCACCCACACAGGATGACGCACAGTCCTGCCCCCTACTGTCAGAGTCATTATTCCCTTCCCTTTCATGGGTGCCAGCTCACCTGTGACTGTGCGGAGCTGCACAGTTGTAGGCTCACACTGAGTCCAACCTGGCACAATATCTGGCCTCACCAGGGTTACTGTGGACCCAGTGTCCACCAGGGCGGAGCAGGGCACCCCCTCCACAGTGACAGGGACATGACAAAAGTCCCCAACACAGGTCCGGCCCACCACAACAACAGGCTCCATCCGCTTGCCCTTGTCTGCTTCTGGGGAAGTGGAGCCTTGCTTCCCGTCTGTGCCGGTGGGCTCCTCCTGAAGATGATGGTGGTTGGGATAGAAAGCCAGGGGTCCGCACTACCCGGTCTATGCGGACCCCGAGCCGTTTCCCTGAGCTCTGGGGGACATGGGGCAATCTCGGCGCAGATGGCCTGGCTGGCCACAACCCCAGCAGACCCTGGGACCAGGGCTTGTGTTTCGTGCCGCCTGTAGCGACACAGCCCGAATGAGTTCTGTCATTTCGGCCACCCAAGCAGGCTTTTCCGGCTCCGGGCTGCTCTGCCCCCCAGCTCGCACAGAGGGTGTGTCTCCCTGCACCCCCACCAAAGCCCCAGCTGAAGCCCCAGCCCACACCAGCTCCCTCTCCAAAGCCATCTCCAAGGCTGTCTGCAATGACTCAGGATGAGCCAGCTGGGTCTGTATGCGCAGCTCCGTAGGGGAGAGCGCCTGTATGAACTGGTCCCGTGCTAGCTCGCTCTGCACGGAGGGGGGCATGTGAGCATATGCCCGCCGAGAGAGGCTCTCAATGTCATTAGCTAGCACCCGTAGAGGCTCTCCAGGCTGCCTGCGTCTATTACTCAGTTCGGAGCGCAGTAGCCCGGGCTGTACACACTGTCCATAGCGCCTCCTCAGTGCTCCCACTAGAGCACCATAATCGTGAGCATGAGCATGAAAAGAGCATGAAAAGCTTCCCAATCCGCCTTACCGGAATACTTCGGGGTCTTAACAGATACGGACGCAGCCGGGAACTGGGCGCCGCCATGTTTGTTTACATCCTGAGCCCCAGATTCCTCGTCACGCCGCGTCGACGTCGCCACTTCGGTCCGCCCACCAGAATCCGCGCGAAATACACTCGACGAAGCACTCATGCCCGCTTCAGCGGCCATCACTCTAACGTCCTCCCTCAAGCGGCCTCTGCGCTCCGACGCCCTGGCGATCTCCTCAGACAGAACCCCCGACGTCCATTCACACGCACCTCCTTGGCCATAATCGTCCCCTACCTCCACCTTCACTTTCGGATTCCCTCGAAGCATTTTCAATCCCCGTTCTCACCTACGGTAGCTAGCCACATAAGTCAGCTAGCTAGCTGGCTAACTTGTATCAACGTTTTTACTTCTGACACCAATGTAATGACCTGACTAGATCATAAATGAACAATTGTTCAGACAGAGGCTTGAGTTTGCGAATTGACGGTTTATTGAACCAACTTTACACAGGCTACTGTTTGGGCCGTAGCACACGCCAAATAGATGACAGATAACCCACAAGCCAATCGCGACCTTCTCTTGTGAAGCCCAGACGTAAGAGAGAGAGAACAAAGGCTGAACCTGGTCTTAACTTCCAATGCCCAACCCCCCTCCACGCCACTCCGCCAACCACCAGGATGCCCGGCATCAGAACATTCCAGGCATTCCCGTGATTGGCAGATAGCAGGTTGATTGACATGTCGGACCCCGCGAACACCGGGTACTGGTCAGTACAACACAACCACCTCCTAGCCTAGCACATAACACACAGCTGTCTGTGCGGGTCGCTACAGTACATTAGCTAGCTAGTTGGGAGTTGCTGCTGTCACATTTGGGTGGGTATTCATTAGTCGTATTCCGTTGCAAAACGTCTTTGCAAACAGAACCGTTTACTCCAAACGTGGAACGTTTGCAACGAAAACGAGAGTTTCTATGGGACATTTTCAGTAAATACTGTCCTCGTCTCGTTCTGTTTGATTCCCAGAGTAAACCAACGGAATCCGACTAATCCCCCCCATAATTTAGTTTGGGTTACAGACTAGCTCCTTAGTAATATTCACGTCTATTTAGTTGAGTTGGTAGCTATCTAGTAACATTATACGAACAATGTAGTGTGGAAGAGGTTTACAATACGTCTTCTAGCAATATGCCCACCCGTCTAGCCTACATAGTGAGAAGCTAGCTGCTAGGCCATCAGTGTACACGTCAAGGCAAGACCGTCATTGATTGTTGTCATCAAGCCACAGCCAACAAGTAAGATACGTTTACTATCATATCACCAGTCTTTTATTTGTAGATAATCAGGCCAATTTATATGCAATTATGTATGTTTGAATATTGTTAATTGATGTCCCTTTCCCTTTGCTTCATCTATCAGACATCCAGCTTTTACCATCCAAGCCACAGAATGACTCATTGGTTCCACCGAAACCCATTGAAAGCAACTGCACCTGTTTCCTTCAACTTCTATGGAGTTGCTGGTAGCCCATCAGCAAATAAGATATGCAAGTATGTACATGTGTACACTTTGTAATTGATATCCATTCTATGACAATTGACCCTTCGCTATGCCCTGCCCCCCTCGGTTACTCTTACAACATTTTTCCCAGGAAGCCCAATAGAGCTTGCCAGCTTGCAGGAAATTAGTTGCCTCAGGTTCGTTCAGCCTATCCTAAGGTGGACTCGGGTTTTGGGATAAATGCAGAAAATAAGTGAGGTTAACACAGGCTTAGGAGATCTTATACGTTTTGTCCTATGAGATAATATCAATCAGTTAACCTGGCCTTTAGGAATTATGAAGCCTTTATGTGCTTTTTTTTATTATGGAACATCACGTTTCTCATGGAACATCACGTATAAGATCTCCTAAGCCTGTGTTTAGCACAGACCTTATTTTCTGCGTTTATCCAAAAACCCTCAAAAAATGGCATTAATTTCCAAATAGGCTTTGTCCAACGAGCCATGGTGGAGTTTAGTGCCCACAAAAAGATGCCATTACTATTTCTCTCTATTCCTGAGTCAACCGCTGGCGAAATCCCCTGACAATGATCTCAAACAGTATTTCTAATACACAATGAAATTGAACTCGGACTACCCCTTACTAATCAGGAAACATTTGGGTATGTTGTGTTGGACTGGTATTACAAGTGGTTATACAACAGGTGGGTCTAATCTTCAATGCTGATTTGGTTAAAAACGCATTCCAGCAGGTGTCTATTCCACAAGTTACCACCGGCTAAAATGTTTACTTTAAATTGCCTATTTACTCTGTTCCATTTGACACTGCAATCCACTCTCTCATCAGCCCAGCCAGGCAATTTATAAACTTGATCTCCACTATAAAAAGCCTCTAGACATTATCTTACATTTATTTTTTTACTAACATTTAGTTTTCAACAGCGGAGGTTTGTACAAATCTTGCTGTCTGTCTCTCCGACATTTACACGTTTCAATATTCAAATTCGATCTCCAGCTGTCCCGTAGTAATGAACGTGTCGGGAGGAGACAGACCGACAGACAGGTAGGCAGCGTTAGTCAGCCAGTCGAAACCATGAATCATCATAATTTTATGGGTACATATAAAGAACTATCAATAGAAAACAGGTCAAACGAAATGAAGTGCAGGTAGTTTAAAGTCTTTCCAGCTTTAGTTTGAAGTGATTGTGTTAGCTGTGTTGTAGGTTAGCTCTCGGTAAATACCCATTAAATTGCTGGGAGATTACACATGGAGTGTGCAACTTTCTTTATTTTGATAGTTTATAGTTTATTTGACGTTAGTCACCACCTCCACACAAACTATTTTCTGGGTGTCCGCCAGCTCATGTTTTTTTTTTGTAGGCTAGCTCTCGAACAAAAGTGTCCGGACGAGAGAGCACATTTTATATGCCGGGGAAATCGCACATCATTAGCTTATTGTTATGGATGTATCCAAATAAATGTCACTTGGAAACTGCTCATGCAAATGCAGCTACTGTTCTGGCTGCACTGTTTGATGTGACTGTAAGTTAGCCATAGTTGGCTAGCTAGCAAGCAAGGGATAAGAACGTTAGCAGCCAGTATTGCAATGGATAATTTAGAATGAACAACTGGGTCACATCCATAGATACAGAACAAAAAGACTGAACGACTGGGTCACGTCTCTGGCAATGGAATCGATTGAACAAACTACCAGCCGGCTTGGGTAGCATCCCTAGATTTGTGTCGGGACTACAGTACCAGTTAAAAGTTTGGACACACCTACTCATTCAAGGTTGTTTTTTAAATTTGTACTATTTTCTGTATTGTAGAATAATAGTGAAGACATCAAAACTATGAAATAACACATGGAATCATGTAGTAACCAAAAAAGTGTTTTAAACAAATCAAAATATATTTTATATTTGAGATTCTTCAAATAGCCACACTTTGCCTTGATGTCATCTTTGCACACTCTCTCTTGGCACTCACACTCGCTCTTCTCTCAACCAGCTTCATGAGGTAGTGACCTGGAATGCATGTCAATTAACATGTGTGCCTTGTTGTCTGTCCTTCTTAATGCGTTTGAGCCAATCAGTTGTGTTGTGATAAGGTAGGGGTGGTATACAGAAGATGCCCCTATTCTACAATGTAGAAAATAGTAAAAATAAACAAAAACCCTTGACTGAGTAGGTGTACAAACTTTTGACTGGTACTGTATATCTTGTGGAAGGATGAAATAGTATGAATACATTCATAATAATAACGTTTTTAATAGAAAATATATCAATCATTATTATTTTGAATAAAAGTGATAATGCCCTCGAAGCCGGTGTTTGGAGGATATATTGGCACCGTTTGTCGGCCCTCAACTTCGCCTCGAGCCTAGAAACACCCGTGCCAATATATCCTCCAAGCAACGGCTTCTCTGGCATTATAACTTAAGTGGAGCTAGTAGATGTCGACCAATTATGATTTTTCAGTACCGATTATTGGAGGACCAAAAAAAGCAGATTTTGTTTTTATTTGTTTTAAATGTATTTTTTTCTTTTCTTTATATATATATATATATACGGAAACTATCATTTCGAAAACAAAATGTTTATTCTTTCATTAAAATACGGAACCATTCCATATTTTATCTAACGGATGGCATCCATAAGTCTAAATATTTCTCTTAATTTGCACAACCTTCAATGTAATGTCATAATTAATTACGGTCTTTGTTTGAAAGAAATGGTATTCACAGAGTTCGCAACGAGCCAGGTGGCACAAACTGCTGCATATACCCTGACTCTACTTGCACAGAACGAAAGAGAAGTGACACAATTTCCTTAGTTAAAATAAATTCATGTTAGCAGGCAATATTAACTAAATATGCAGGTTTTAAAAAATATACTTGTGTATTGATTTTAAGAAACGCATTGATGTTCATGGTTAGGTACTAGAGGTTGACCGATTTAATCGGAATGGCCGATTTAATTAGGGCCGATTTCAAGTTTTCATAACAATCGGAAATCGGTAATTTTGGATGCCGATTAAATTTGATTTTTTTGTTATTATTTTTTACACCTTTTATTGAACCTTTATTTAACTAGGCAAGTCAGTTAAGAACACATTCTTATTTGCAATGACGGCCTAGGAACAGTGGGTTAACTGCCTTGTTCAGGGGCAGAACGACAGATTTTTACCTTGTCAGCTCAGGGATTCAATCTTGCAACCTTACGGTTAACTAGTCCAATGCTCTAACCACCTGCCTCACGAGGAGCCCGCCTGTTAAGCGAATGCAGTAAGAAGCCAAGGTAAGTTGCTAGCTAACATTAAACTTAATTAATCATAATCACTAGTTGTAACGACATATGGTTGATGATATTACTAGTTTATCTAGCGTGTCCTGCGTTGAATATAATCGATGCAGTGCGCATTCGCGAAAAAGGACTGTCGTTGCTCCAACGTGTACCTAACCATAAACACCAATGCCTTTCTTAAAATCAACACACAAAAGTATATTTTTAAACCTGCATATTTAGATAAAAGAAATCCAGGTTAGCAGGCAATATTAACCAGGTGAAATTGTGTCACTTCTATTGCGTTCATTGCACGCAGAGTCAGGGTATATGCAACAGTTTGGGCCGCCTGGCTCATTGCAAACTAATTTGCCAACATTGAAGGTTGTGCAATGTAACAGGAATATTTAGACTGATGGATGCCACTTGTTAGATAAAATACGGAACCGTTCCGTATTTCACTGAAAGAATAAACGTCTTGTTTTCGAGATGATAGTTTCCGGATTCGACCATATTAATGACCTAAGGCTCGCATTTCTGTATGTTATTATGTTATAATTAAGTCTATGATTTGGTAGAGCAGTCTGACTGAGCGATGGTAGGCACCAGCAGGCTCGTAAGCATTCATTCAAACAGCACTTTCGGTGCATTTTTCCAGCAGCACTGCTGTTTAACTTCAAGCCTATCAACTCCTGAGATTAGGCTGGTGTAACGATGTGATGTGAAATGGCTAGCTAGTTAGCAGGGTGCGCACTAATAGCGTTTCAAACGTCACTGGCTCTGAGACTTGGAGTAGTTGTTCCCCTTGCTCTGCATGGGTAACACTGCTTCGAGGGTGGCTGTTGTCGTTGTGTTCCTGGTTCGAGCCCAGGTCGGAGCGAGGAGAGGTACGGAAGCTATACTGTTACATTGGCAATACTAAAGTGCCTATAAGAACATCCAATAGTCAAAGGTATATAAAATACAAATGGTATAGAGATAAATAGTCCTATTATTCCTATAACTACAACCTAAAACTTCTTACCTGGGAATATTGAAGACTCATGTTAAAAGGAACCACCAGCTTTCATATGTTCTTATGTTCTGAGCAAGGAACTTAAACTTTAGCTTTCTTACATGGCACATATTGCACTTTTACTTTCTTCTCCAACACCTCATTTGCATTATTTAAACCAAATTGAACATGTTTCATTTTATTTGAGGCTAAATTGATTTTATTGATGTATTATATTAAGTTAAAATAAGTGTTCATTCAGTATTGTTGTAATTGTCATTATTACAAATACACGTAAAAAAAATCGGCCGATTAATCGTAGCGTTTTCTTTTGTGTCCTCCAATAATCGGTATCGGGGCGACAGGGTAGCCTAGTGGTTAGAGCGTTGGACTAGTAACCGAAAGGTTGCAAGTTCGAATCCCCGAGCTGACAAGGTACAAATCTGTCGTTCTGCCCCTGAACTGGCAGTTAACCCACTGTTCCTAGGCTGTCATTGAAAATAAGAATTTGTTCTTAACTGACTTGCCTAGTAAAAAAATTAATTAAAAAAATTGGCGTTGAAAAATCATAATCGGTCGACCTCTATTAGGTACACATTGGTGCAACTTGCACTTGTTAAATCATTACCCGTTTGGCGAAGTAGGCTGTGATTCAATGATAAATTAACAGGCACTGCATCGATTATTTGCAACGCAAGATAAGTTAGATAAACTAGTAATATCATAAACCATGTGTAGTTAACTAGTGATTATGTTAAGATTGATAGTTTTTTTTCTAAGATACGTTTAATGCTAGCTAGCAACTTACCTTGGCTCCTTGCTGCACTCGTGTAATGCCTGCCACGCCGTCTCCTCGTGGATTGCAATGTAATCAGCCATAATCGGCTTCCAAAAATGCCGATTACTGATTGGTATGAAAACTTGAAATCGGCCATGCCGATTAATCGGTCGCCTTCTAGTAGCTAGCCATTGCTCTGAATTCACTGTCAGCATACAGTCAAAGCTAGCTACTGTCGTGTCTTTGGCATCATTAAAGTGAAGACTGTTATTTTTTTTTCAAATCAATTTTCTGTAATTATTGTTACGTGATTAAACTAATCATGTAAATGTAATTAACTAGGAAGTCGGGGCACCAAGGAAAATCTTCAGATTACAGTTATAATTTTCCTAATAACTTTTTAGTCTTCTAATTAATTACTTATTCTTTACCTCACGTTAGTCTCATTCTAAACGTCGTAAATTGTTGGTTATCTGCACGAACCCAGCCTTCACTATGAATCATCCATACATCAATTTTCTTAATCATTTATTTACTAACTAACTAAATAATCACAGAAATGCATAAACAAGCAAACAAAGTAGATGTGGTTACAAGGAAATGATAGGGGATGTGCCCTAGTGGGCTAAACTGATATGACGCTTGGTAGACAAAGCGGCTGAGAAGGGCACAAAAGACACTACACAGTTGATAATTATAATTGAAATGCTAATCCTTTGCACATGAACGCTCACTCATTCGGCAATAATTGCAATCAATAAATTATATATTTACACTCAGTGTGTTGTCATGATCTCTGTTGGAATCATCCTTATTTCTGTTGGAAAGTTCATCTGAAAGTCTTTTGGATACTTCAGAGTCCCATTCAGAAATGTTCTTATAGTATAGATGTTTTGTCGGTCTTCGCATTCAGTCAACATAAATTCTAGCTGCAGACTAGTAGTTCGTATCGAAGATTTGCTCTTATTCTGTCGGGATCGATAGTCTCAGAGTTGTACCATTCCCACCATTCCCAGGAATTCAAAAACCGAGGAATGCATGGTCTCTACTCAAACCTTAGCCCTCTCGGTAATCGAGGTACGCTTGGTCTGAAGTGGGCTTCTCCAGGTGGGGTTTATATTCGGAACAGCAGAAATGGGCTGACCCATGACGCCAGATCAATGTCTGTGTTCATGGGGCGGGCCAATGACTTGGAATCCAATTCCCTTTCAAATTTAACTCTTTCATTAAACAGTTTAAAATCGCATTACATCATTTCGCAAATAGTTTAATCTTTACTCATTCATTTTATACAATAATTAGATGCAAATCTCATAACGGAGACTCTTGTATAAACAGAGTTATGGTATTGTGGCTGTATTGTCTATCATGAGGTCACAAACATTAGACAAAATGGACCAGTTGTAGCTGGATTCTCCACCGACCGTTTACACATTCTCAAAAACATGGATTTTGTTCAGTTCTCAAGTTCTGTGAGGTAGACGAAGTTCCTTTGTTCTACTGTGAACCCTCTCTCTATACTGCATGGCCGGGAGGGAAGAGGGTCTCCTCCAGGAATTTACGACCTGAGATAACAGAGCCTGGGTGTAAGGGGAAGAGAGAGGTGGTGAGAGAGAGGGGGATGATACTCGCTATACCCAAAGAAAGCCACGTCATGACACCACTTTTGGAGCCAACTAGTGCTCTCAAATTGTATTATGATGTCGACAACATGGGAGTTGTATTCATAACATTTAACTTAGCTAGCTAACATACATTTTGAGAAAACAAGTTATATTAAGTGGCTCTCTAGCTAGCATTAGCAATGTTTGGCAGTCAATGAGACAGCTAGCTAACCAGCTGAGGTGGCAAACAATGTAACAAGTATAATTTTGGATTAAAAAAATACTCCAACCACAGGCTCTGCATTTCAGGAATCAGAGTAGCAAGTACTCCTGGTGCACTGTTCAACTATTTGGCCATTTAAACATTTATTTTCAAAGAAAACTCTCCGGTTTTGCCATACCCCTCACTGGCTTTCATACAATTTAAACATGAGCGCATCCAAGGTGTCTGACTCGACAACAGTTGCTATCCATTGGAGCACTGCGATTGGTTGCCCAAAATTCTGCTGCGGGGCTTAGCGAAGGGTCAGTTGAGAACACATAATTGCTTGACCGTTTATATTTCTCTCCTCAATAGTGACTTGAGGACATCGAGGGCAAGACTCTTGGAGATGTTCACAGATACCACCTGCGATCCCGAGATCATGAAAAATGCCACGGATACTTATTTCTCACTCTTACAAGGTGAACTTGTGCTGTTTGTTTATGCCTTTTCTCCTCTGTCTTTAGCAGTGCTCACTGTTTTTTATAGTGTTTTTGTTTGGTCTCTACACGCTGCTCATCATGCATCACTATTCCTTTTTTTTCTATTAATAATCCGTTTCTGGTCTTTTGATTGCTTGACATGACATAGGATTCATTGCATCTCTGGATGGCACCAAACAAGAGAACAAGCTTCGGTTCATGCAGAACTTCAAGTGGACTGACACTTTGCAAGGAAACACCCCAAGGTAAAGCCTTCTAGCCCATAGGTGGTTTCACAGATGTGGTTAGTTACCCCCATCAGCCCCACAGTCAGAGCTCTACACATACAACATACAGTAAATGTCAGTCAAGGTTTTAGTTACAGTACAATACGTCGTTATCAATAAAACGCCACAATACGGTGCAGAGTGTTCAATTTGCCTGCTGCAGGGAAAGGAGACTCCCAGCTCTGCTAAAAACATTGACAACTGTGTGTCATTTAATGGATTGTTTAATAAATGTTCACTATTTTGTTGTAATATCACCTCTTGAAGAGCATAGTCAGAACTACACATTTCCGATTATTCCATGCAAAACAACTGTGCAAATTTTGCTCTGTCATCAGAGTTGTACAACAAGTAACTGCATGCTTTTCATGGTCAGTAAACATGAAATGATCAAGTAATTTCAGATACATCAGTGTAGCCTCACGATATACAGTACCAGTCAAAATTACGGCCTTTGTTAGGAATAAATGGACTTTACACAGTTCGCAATGAGCCAGGCGGCCCAAACTGCTGCATATACCCTGACTGCTTGCACGGAACGCAAGAGAAGTAACAATTTCCCTAGTTAAAAGAGATTCATGTTAGCAGGCAATATTAACTAAATATGCAGGTATAAAAATATATACTTGTGTATTGATTTTAAAGAAAGGTATTGATGTTTATAGTTAGGTACATTGGTGCAATGACAGTGCTTTTTTCGCAAATGTGCTTGTTAAATCATCACCCATTTGTCAAAGTAGGCTGTGATTCAATGAGAAATTAACAGGCACCGCATCGATTATATGCAATGCAGGATATGCTAGATAAACTAGTAATATCATCAACCATGTATAGTTAACTAGTGATTATGTTAAGATTGATTGTTTTTAATAAGATAAGTTTAATGCTAGCTAGCAACTTACCTTGGCTTCTTGCTGCCCTCGTGTAACAGGTAGTCAGCCTGCCATGCAGGCTCCTCGTGGATTGCAATGTAAGGCAGGTGGTTAGAGCGTTGGACTATTAACCGGAAGGTTGCAAAAACGAATCCCTGAGCTGACAAGGTAAAAATCTGTCGTTCTGCCCCTGAACAAGGCAGTTAACCCACCGTTCCTAGGCCGTCATTGAAAATAAGAATGTGTTCTTAACTGACTTGCCTAGTTAAATAAAGGTGTAAAAAAAAAAAAATCTACAAATCGGTGTCCAAAAATACAGATTACCGATTCTTATGAAAACTTGAAATCGGCCCTAATTAATCGGCCATTCCGATTAATCGGTCGACCTCTAGTCTATATAAGGTTCCGCAGTTGCCGGTGCATGTCAGAGCAAAAACCAAGCGATGAGGTTGAAGAATTGTCTGTAGAGCTCCGAGACAGGATTGTGTCGAGACACAGATCTGGGGAAGAGTACCAACAAATGTAGCATGGTGGTGGCATCATGTTGTGTGGATGTTTTTCAGCGGCAGGAACTGGGAGACTAGTCAGGATCGAGGGAAAGATGAACAAGAGATCCTTGATGAAAACCTGCTCCAGAGTGCTCAGGACCTCAGACTGGGGCATAGGTTCACCTTCCAACAGGACAACGACCCTAAGCACACAGCCAAGATAACGCAGGGTTTCTGATTGACCTTGAGTGGCCCAGCCAGAGCCTTGATTTGAACCTGATCTAACATCTATGGAGAGACCTGAAAATAGCTGTGCAGCGACCTTCCCCATCCAACCTGACAGAGCTTGAGAGGATCTGCAGAGAAAAGTGGGAGAAACTCCCCAAATACAGGTGTGTCAAGCTTGTAGCGTCAACCCCAAGAAGACTCGGCTTTAATCGCTGCCGAAGGTTCTTCAACAAAGTACTGAGTAAAGGGTCTGAGTACTTATGTGATATTTAACTTTTTTATTTGTATTACATTTGCAAAAATGTCTAAAACGGTTTTTGCTTTGTCATTATGAGATATTGTATGTAGATTGAGGGGGGAAAATTATTTAGCATTTTTTAGAATAAGACTAACGTAACAAAGTGGAAAAAGTCAAGGGGTCTGAATACTTTCCGAATGCAATGGATAGGCTATCCTCACAAATCAAAGTTTACAAGATCAATTAATGTTTACTGAACATGAAAAGCAGGCAGTTGCATGCTCTGATAGAGCTAAATGTAGAATAATTGTAAATGTGTAGTTCTGACAATGCTGGGGTTCTCCTTCCCACCCAGCAACTAAGTCAAATGCTCTGCACTGTATTGTGACGTTTAATTGAGAACTACCTATAGCCTTGTCTTGGTTCTTTTGTATTTCCAGCTGACATTTTATAAATGTGTTATTACTTCATTACTCAGGCTCAATATTTTATTTAGTTCTCTCACCTCAAACAGATGTTTCCGTCCATTATTGAAATACACGGTCTCTCTCCAATACTATTATTGTTATTAACATCCTGTCCCTTTAGTGCCCAACAAGATGCTATTTTTGAACTGGTCTCCATGGCCTTCAATGTTGCAATTTGGCACGCCAAGTTTGCCTCAAGACTTGCAGGAAAGGAAAAGTATGTTTATTTTCTGCTTTACTAATTTATTCTCATACAATATATCTCATTATGCAAGAAAGGTAAATTATGACCTTGATGTCATTTCACACTTGTTCCATTGACATATCAATATTGTAAAGGGAACATATTAACATTCTAATATTTACCTTTTTTCAGTGTAACTGAGGTAGAAGCAAAAGATGTCCACAGGAGCCTGAAATTTGCTTTTTCAAATTTTCAAGCACCTCAAGGTGATTAGCTTATTTTGTCTCTGTATAATGACAATAATTATATTAATATGTTTTATTTTAAATGCTTTTCAAGACACCTAAAGTCACTTTGCATAGTGAGATAATCAGCAAGTAAAAAATAAAAAAACACACTGATAAACCTATCAACTATGGTTCCCATATTGCCCACTTTACATTAACCTCAACACATGGTGAACAATGTGAATACATTACAGTATCATCAACCTGAACACAAGTTGCTGGTTGTTGGTGCATGGTTGTGTCTGGTAGCAGACCCGTCCTCCTCTGGTCTCTCTCCTGTAGGAGGTCTACATCCCCCGCCTCATCACCCCAGCGGAGAAGGGCCGGGACCTACACCCCAGAGTCATGGACACCTACATGGTCCAGTGCAAAGCAGAGGCACAGGAAGGTAGCTACACTGGACTCAGTCCACTTCTCTGCATAATTATTAGGGTCAGGAGCTGACAACGTGTCTTGGCAGGGAAAACTGGAGTCTTATGACAATCTCATGGCAGTGTGTATGTGGGATTACACTGAGTGAGAACAGGACTTACGATATCATAATGCTGTAAAATTATATCAGCAGTTGTTAACTTAATTTTTGATGTTTGCAGTGACGATTGCCAGAGCGATTGAACTCAAGCATAACGCCACTCTCATTGCAGCCTTGGCCTTCGAGACCGCAAACTTCTACCAGAAAGCTGGTAAGTATTTAGGGGTTTCCTGTCACATCCTGACTTTGTTTCATTTTTTGTAATGATCTTATATAGGAATGTCTTGATCTAACCACTGTTTGTCCTGCTGATCACTCAAAATAATGTTATCCTCTCGGTCTTCACAGACCACACACTGAACACCCTGGAACCAGAGTGCAGCAGTAAGTGGAGGAATTACCTCCAGCTGAAACAGCACTTCTACATGGCCTATGTATGTCCTTGAGCAGTCTAGACAGTTGAGTTTGTTTGTTTTGATTGTTCTGTAAATGCTAAGATACTAATTCTAATGATGCTATTATTCGTCACTTCCAGGCATATTGCTACCATGGACAAACTCTCCTCGCGAGCGACAAGTGTGGCGAGTCAATAAAATCTCTCCAAGAAGCAGAAAAGTGTTGGTATTTCTGTGCTAGATTGTGTTTTGCATTTTTGAAGCACTACACAGATGTCTCTTCATCTTAACAATTGTAAACACTTATACCGCATGCTTGCTGTGTTTAGGCTACTCCAGAGCCAAGGCTCTGTGCAAAGAGTACCGTCAGACCAAAGGGCCGGGTAGCACAGCCAAGCCCTCTGAGCAGCTCTTCTTCACCACGCTGGGTGGCCTGATCAAAAATACATTGCAAAAGTGCGAGAGAGAAAATGGATTCATGTGAGTCACACACACATCCAGAATAACATTTATTTGTGTATAGTAAATAACAGTAAGTAGTTGTAGCATTTATACACAAATTTCATTGCTCCAGATACTTTCACAAGGTCCCAGCCGAGGTGCCCCAGCTAGAGCTGAAGGCTAGCTATGGCCTGGCCGAGCCAATATCCTTTGAGTTCCCAGCCGTCAGCGAGCAGTGCACCCTGAAGTCTACACCACTTTTGACCTCACCAAGGGGGCCAAAGCTGAGAAGGTAATGCTGCTCAGACATTTGGCACTGCAACAGATAATTTGGTTACTATAGCTTTGTCTTCACATATTTTGTTATGTTACTGATAATAATCATGTAAAAACACAAAGGATTTTGTTCATTTGCTTGTCTGGTTCTGGAACAAATGGTTTCACATTTTTCTCTCTGGCCATTTTGATTGCAGGCCAAACCCAAGCAGGAAGAAGAGGTTAAGCCAATGAAGGAACCAGATTTGAAGCCTCAGAAAGATACAGGCTGCGTCATATCATAAACGGAGGGTGGGGTGGGGGGGGGGGGGTGACAAGAAAAACATGACTGCATGGATTTATTGATGCATTGGTTTGTTTTATCTGTAGTGTTTTATGATCAGTGATTTACAGTAGCATGACCATCTGTTGTAGTTCATTTTATACATAGAAAACAACTATTTTTTTATGTTCATGATCAAATATTATTGGGTCAGACTTTATATTTGAAATGTTCTCTCACTAGTCCTGTTGGGGATTTTGGATCTTTATTTTTTGCTGTCATTTAAGAAACGGACAATTAATATAGTAAGAACTTATAACACTCCACGATGATTATCCAATCATTTGTATGTTTTCAATTTTATTTTTCAATTGCTGAGATTCTCTAATTGAATCACAGTTTTTTTTGCAACTGAAAAGACACTGTACACACAGGATCACATTATTCATACCCAAGGCTAGTCATTGCTGGGTATGGCCTGTATTTATGATAATAACCATTGTTTAATATTCCCCTCTTTATTGGAGACTTGAGGAATAGGCGGTGCTTGTATTGGGTCAAAATAACCTGAACAAGGCTGGCTGTTCAGTAGGAACATGGAATATCATCTTGGAAGTTCTCAGGAAAGCTCGATGTTCTAAATATAAATGTCACGAATGACGACTCTGCATGAGAGTGGAGCAGGCCTGTTTTACATGAAACCTTTGAACGGTCCATAACATTGTGCCCTATGGAAGGTGATGTAGGTCTTCCTGACGCTCAGAAATGTGTTGTAAAAAAAACTCTGACTAGTGGCCATGGTTGCTGGTCTAAAGGATCAACTTCCGGTGAAACTGGAGGGCGCGCAATTCAAAATATTTTTCCACCGGCACAGGTTTCATATGTTCACATATAACGATTAAATATTCACTACCTTTTTGAAAATCATCCTCTGATTTGTCATCTAAAGGGTCCCAGCTATAACATGTAGTGTCGTTTTGTTAGATAATATCCTTCTTTATATCCCAAAAAGTCAGTTTAGTTGGCGCCATCGATTTGAGTAATCCACTCGTTCAACTTGCGGAGAAAATAATCTGAAAATCTACCCCTAAACTTTGTTTCAACGAGTCAAAATACGTTTCTATTTACTCCTCAGATACCGTAAAATGTAATCAAGCTATAATATTTATTTCGGAAAGAAGTATGTCCAATAGGAAACCGGTTTTAGCAGGTGTGTAATGTCTTCATGTTGCGCCCAAACACAAATTTCCAAGACGTGTCCTTCTAAAACTGATATTTCTCATTTGTTTTTAGTTACAAGCCTGAAACCTTGAACTTAAACTGCTGACACCCTGTGGAAGCCATAGGAATTGCATCCAGGGAGCTAATATTCAATATGACTTTTCTCTTTCATTTCTAAGAAGATGGTCTCTCTCAAAAAAAAATCAGTTTGGTTTTTCTTTGGATTTTCTCCTACATTATTTGAACATTTCCACAGACTTCAAATGTTTTTTCTTTCCAATGGTACCAAGTATATGCATATCCTGGCTTCAGGGCCTGAGCTACAGGCAGTTTGGGCATGTCATTCAGACAGGAAGTGGAGAAGAAATGGGCCTATCCCTAATTAAGACTGGATTTATTAGTGATTGACAAGTGCAGGAACACTAGAGTAATGGTTAATGAAGAAAGAAATGGACTTGACAATCTGATGTCATTCAAATATGATGTCAATCATAACCTGCTTAAACCATTTCAGTGAAGGGGGTAATGTTGTACTATGGCACATTTTACATATGGAAAATTGTATGTAAATTAATCAAATGAATTACAAATGTTTGTTTTATCTGTAAATGACAATGATATACATATTACTGTAGTTTTTAGAGTACTGATTCGCTGTAATTGCCTAAGAGTTGTTTTTGAAAATATGTTAATGACAGCTAGCATCTACTGAGGAGGTACAATAGGGGAAAACGTAACCTCTAGTATGGTATACTAACTTGCCAATCAATTAAGAAAATTGTGCATTCTTTCTGTTCAACCTCAAAGCACATTATAATGCCTTTGCACTTTAAATCTTAATAGTCACACAGAAATTAAGACATATACAACATGTATGTTTTCTACAATACCTTTTTATTATTGGAACAATTCATTTTCACATTTAAGGACCAATTAGATTTATTTTTAATTAACACATTTATGAAAACAGTTTGCTGTATCATAACAATGTTTACACAAGTCAACCTGAAGGTCATTACTCTTCATCTAATGGTGCCTTTCATGGAAAATGTTTAAAATGAAATGTCAAGAAACCTTGGGTTACTATTTTATGTCAAAATCAAACACTTATTTTCCTGATGTAAGAACAGGGTGTGTGTGTGCTGCACTCAAGTATCATTAGCCAGAGGAACAACTTCACTGCATATAGCGATTAACAATAAACCTTGAAATTCTACACAGTGGAATAAGCCCAGCCCTCAGCCTTACAAGAAAACTGAAATTAGTAGCCTGTCATCCAATGACCGCAGTCTCTGACTGGTGAACACAGTAAGCATGTTTCTGGTGTGTTGAGTATCAGGTTTCAAACTAATGTAGGACCGAGTATCTTGCTTTTTTTCTGTTGCCTTGATTGACCATTCCAGTGCCATCAGAGTGGAGGAAATGTATGTACTCTGAGCTGAGAAAAAATTTTTGCTCTACAGGCAGCAGCACAAGGAAAGGAAAATCATTTATCCAGTGTGAAGAATGAGCGACAGTTTCCAGGAAGTAAGTGCTGTTCATATGTAGGCTAAAGGGTTTACCTGTCATAAGGTTACAGACATTTCTTTATAAATACGTCTTCAGTATCCCAATTCAGAGCTACTTTTATGATTGCTTCCTGTATGGAACATACTAATAGCCCTTTAAGACTATCCCTTGGCAAATAGATGGCGTCTGTAGAAATTGCTTATCATAAGCTAATGTAGTGCGCACACACACCATTATCAAGCACAACCACAGACCTTATGTTTTATGAATTGTTTATGCAGGACAGGTATGAGAGGATATGGGGTCATTAACAGTGTGTGTCTCTCGGGGTCCTGACGTTCAGGAGAGACAGTTCAGAGGTCTTTCACTGTCCCTGCAGAGGAGGGTCATCCATTTCGCCAGCGGTGAGACTCTGGAGGAAGATGACAGTGAGGAGGAGGATACATTACAAGAGGAGGTGTTTAGGGAGCCTGAAGACATGGTAGGGAAGTGTTCAAACAGTTAAGATTTTGATTCTTAGTATAAATAATGTTTAGTCCAAGAGCACAGTTGGAATGCAGCACTAATCTGTGTGTGTGTTTTAGCCCAAACTCCCATGGAGAGCTTTTACTTGGTCTCTGGGCAGGAAGTCATTGCGCAGTAAGTTGCATTCCATTCATATGTGCTCTTGAAACAATTTTTTTGAAAGCATTGTCTTTACATAACATGTTTTTTTCCTTCAGCTTGTGATTTTCTTGGGGAAAAACTGGCTGGTCTACTTGGTCTCAACACTGCCAAATACCAGTATGCTGTAGATGAACATCAGCGTGATAACAAGGTAAGGTACATAAAACATTACACACACATACGGCCAGGAGTCTTTCTTGATCACATAAGAGTCATGAGTTTTTCCTGACCATGTGAGTTGACTAGGTACAACCTGGTGATAGGTTATCACTAATCCCCGGAGTTGTTTTCTGGTTAGGTAAAGTGGTCAGGAAAAGTTTCTGGACCGACACATAAAGCCTGCACAACATAGTCAGAAATGTAGACCACATATGCATTTGTTTCCAATCTTCAGTCAAATTCTTGGTTAAACATACACTAACTTTAATAATTTAGCAGTCACACTCAAACAGAACTCTTTTTCTGAACCGAATTGAAAAATGTTTAAGCTAGCGGTTTTGTTCCCTTCTAGAACATAGGCAGTAAAGACACTGAATGCTCCTATGAGAAAAGAAGGGAGAGAAGTCACCTTTCTTTGAGGATGAGCAGTGAATATGGTGCCACAAGCTCCCAAGGAGTCCCAGCTGGTTCTCAAGCCACTGAGCACAGAACGACAGGATCCCACAACATGGGTTATCAAGATGATAATAAGAACTGAAAAAGAACTAGGCTAATAAACAAATCAAATGTTATTTGTCATATGCGCTGAATGACCGTGAAATGCCTACTTACATTTTTTTGCATTGTTTGTTGAAATGTAAGTTTAAAAAAAAGTTAAATAAACTAAAGGAAAAATAGTAAAACAATAGTATGCATTGAACTTGTTGTGCTAACAAACTAAGAGAGCAAATATTTATATTGCTGTGTGTATTTGTTGGTGTTCCTCTGTGATTTCTACTGTATTGCACTTTATCTGACTATATTAATACCATTCTGAAATGTTAATTAAAAACACGCAGTATACATTTTCCATGCATGCCTTCAATTTAAATGAATTTCTGACTAAATGTGGTTTGTACATTATGCGTGGAAATATCGACAAAATATTCTGGATAGCACAGAACATACATAATTGCTGTGTATTACTGACGACTGTACACTTTGGCTAGGGATAAAAACAATCGACGAGGATGGGATTCGAACCCACGCGTGCAGAGCACAATGGATTAGCAGTCCATCGCCTTAACCACTCGGCCACCTCGTCGTAGTGCTTCCTGTCGTAAAACAGTTAGCTTTATCAAACCACATGAACTACATCATTTTTATCCGGCTGCAAATGCTACTGCATGTTTGTTTTGTATTTTTCGCAACATTTAACGTTGCATTTTAGAATTGTTCTGTTTTGATTTTCATAAATAAAATATATTTGTTTTAGCTAGTTAGTTACATCTGTCTCAAGCATTGTGGTAGCTAATTTAAAGTCAATCTATGCTTGACCTGATGGATGGTGTGACGCAATTATAGAGCCTCTGGAGGAATGCAGAGGCCAAATTGAGCTCTGTACCGCATCGCTGTGCGCCTCTCAAATGTTGTAACGATGTGGAGGGCTACGTGTAGCTCTGCATTGACATGATTGGTTGACGGTAGGTGAGTGCGGGAGGTCCTGTATAAACACAAACTCACTTCCCTTGTCAACTTCCTTCACGGCTGCCCAGCGGAACGCAAGAAGTGTGAATGCTCTGACTTCAGCAGAGGCCATATCTTTGTAAATGCTGCACAGCCAATGCGGAGATCAGACAGACCATTTAAAGGCTTTTAGCCAGCAAGCAAGCGTTTCAAGTTTAACCTATCAGCGTTTGAAAACATTTGATACGCATGCGCACTGTCTTTGAATTCAAAGCGAGTAGTAGCAGCAGCAGCGAGTGCTTTGAAAGCTAACATGCAAATGGCTGACAGAATCATTTCGGCTGTTTCGGATTACCCTGAGTTGTATAACGTAACTTTAAACTCATACAGGGACTCACAGAGAAAGGCAAGGGCATGGAGGGCTGTAAGTCTGCAAGTGGAAATGCCTGGTAAGGTCAGCTTGCTGGTAGCAATAGCTTGCTATCTACCCAGTTAACGTTAGCTAGTAAGCTAGCCAACTAGCTAACTATCGCTACCTAGCTACTTGAACTGTTGTTGACCAAACTTTCTCTCACCTATGTAGCTACGTACCTAGCTACATCCTTAGCTAGCTAGCTACCTGCCAATTGTTATCCCTCAAATAAAACAACAATGTGATCCCTGCAATAAGGTAAATTAGGAATAAATACATGTTTACATAACATTCAAGAAATGTCATGTGTGTATTTTAATCATGATCAGACTATCCATAGGTCAGATTGAGATTGCTCTATTTGTGTTCGATGCAGATATCCTGACCCCACTCCCCTCTTCTTTTTGTGTTACGTGTCATTTGGGGTGTTTAGTGGATGACTGTCGGAATAAATGGAAGAACCTGAGGGACACTTTTGTCAAATTCAAGCGGGCTGAGCAGCAGAGGAGAGCATCTGGGGAGCTGGACATTCACAAGAAGACCTGGATGCACAGCAGAAGCATGTCCTTCCTTACCCCCTTCATCCAGCCCAAGGGCTTGCAAGGAGACACCATAGATGACTTGGAGGAGGAGGAAAGGGAGAGGAACAGGGAAAGTGCCACAGAAGGTGTGGACGATAAATCAGCCTACATTATCCATGAGATCGAGGGGGGCCAGGCAGACGATGAGGATGCTCCCTCGCCTGACACTGTGTCGGGATCCAATGGGCCCAGCCGGAAGAGGAGGTGGCAGATGGATGGGATGGACGGACTGGAGGACATAGAGGATGAGATGTTCTTCTTTAGTTTGCTCCCGTATCTTAGGAAGCTCCCCCATAGAAAGAAGAGTGCTGTAAAATTGAAAATACACCAACTTCTACATGAAGCAGCATTCCAATAACCCACTGCCCAGCCTCCGCCCTCAATTCTGTTTCCAAGGTTTTGTGAAGCACAAGCCTTCATTTTGTCCTGTTATCAACTATTGTTCTATATTCAGTTTGATACTATGCCTGTTTATGGTTATTGCAAAGTCAATTGTTAACAAATAAACGCTTTCAACATTTGAGGGCCTGAATTGCTTACTTTGTCTGTGAGCAATTCTCCCACATGTTCAAAATAATAAAACAAACTCTTCACCCTGGGCTGATGCGATTGGAAACCGTTAGCAAATGTGATGCTACCAGTTGAGCAAGGTTAAACATAAGAATCATTGAAAATCCAGGAGGTGAGGGAAGAAGCGCCAACGCAAGTCGTATTTGTTTTGAATGCAGAGAGGGGTACTTTTCAATACTTACCAGGTGGGGGCAGTCACTGTCAAAGAAAAAAAGTTATTTCTCCAGCCAAGGAGTGTTGTCCACCATCAGTTTCCTTTTTGGACTGCGCTTAAGCTGTTATTGTTAACTAACACTGGTTTGCATGGGAAGGCACTGTGAACTGGTTATGTAACATCCCACGTGTCAGCAGCACTAGTCTACACCATAGCAGAAAAACTATCAAGCCTCTCTGGTTCACTTGGACACTTAAACCAATCTACAGCACTGCTTCGGTATGTACCAGCTCAATCCCAATGCCTCTCTATAGCCCTGTTTATACCTGGTGCTAACATGGGTTCTCTGTCCATTCTGTTATCCATCCACTGTCTGCATTGTAACCAGATTTCCTGGTCCCTTCTTCATGCAAATTATTTCACAGCTATTCTTTCAAAATATGATTTATTTAATGTAAGACAAATATTGATGTAACCAATCAATGATGCCACCTGTCAATGAGGGTGGAATAATTTGGATTTAAATGGCTTCTCTGTCCAGATCAGTCTACACTTGTAAGATATTCAGACACAATGTGTGTCTGACTACCTCTGGAGGTGGGCAGGATGATCTGATCACAATCAGATCGCAGTGTGTCTTTTGATTGTGGCCACATTTTTAGACAGTTGTAGACAATCAGAATGTGGACTTTTCAGACAGACCATTTCACTCTCCAAAATTCTAGCAACCAGGGCCGGCTCTACGGATTGGCTAAGCTGGGCATGGACCCGTCCAGATATAATTTTTACCCCCCAGTTTTAGTTTTGTTTCCCCATAAACATAACAAATGGTATATGAATTACCCTGTTTGGGTTTGCCAGTGTAGTGCTGCAAGTAGCACAGACCGGGACAGTGTGCTCTCATGATCTGAGGAGGGGTGAGGGAGGGGGATGTAATAATTTCATTGTAGTTAAAATCCCAAAATGCATTCTGATTGGACACTTAACCATGCAATGCCATAAGGTACCGCATTCATTAACTTGTTTAGGAATCTCATTGGATCCCAGGGCGAGGGGGTTTTTGCTCACAGAGAAGAGGGAAAATGGTTCACTTTTGCAGACAACTACAGCTAATAATGAGCTAGAGATGGAGTGCGGAAGCCCACTCAATCCATTCTATTGTTTTTTAATGAAGAGTCTCCCTTCTCACATGTACAGTCGTGGCCAAAAGTTTTGAGAATGACACAAATATTAATTTCCACAACGTTTGCTGCTTCAGTGTCTTCAGATATTTTTGTCAGGTGTTACTATGGAATACTGAAGTATTATTACAAGCATTCCATAAGTGTCAAAGGCTTTTATTGACAGTTACATGAAGTTGATGCAAAGAGTCAATATTTGCAGTGTTGACCCTTCTTTTTCAAGACCTCTGCAATCCACCCTGGCATGCTGTCAATTAACTTCTGGGCCACATCCTGACTGATGGCAACCTATTCTTGCATAATCAATGCTTGGAGTTTGTCAGAATTTGTGGGGTTTTGTTTGTCCACCCGCCTCTTGAGGATTGACCACAAGTTCTCAATGGAATTAAGGTCGGGGAGTTTCCTGGCCATGGACCCAAAATATCGATGTTTTGTTCCCCGAGACACTTAGTTATCACTTTTGCCTTGTGTCAAGGTGCTCCATCATGCTGGAAAAGGCATTGTTCATCACCAAACTGTTCCTGGATGGTTGGGAGAAGTTGCTCTTGAAGGATGTGTTGGTACCATTCTTTATTAATGGTTGTGTTCTTAGGCAAAATTGTGAGTGAGCCCACTCCCTTGGCTGAGAAGCAACCCCACACATGAATGGTCTCAGGATGCTTTACTGTTGGCATGACACAGGACTGATGGTAGCACTCACCTTGTCTTCTCTGGACAAGCTTTTTTTACAGATACCCCAAACTATCGGAAAGGGGATTCATCAGAGAAAATGACTATACCCCAGTCCTCAGCAGTCCAATCCCTGTACCTTTTGCAGAATATCAGTCTGTCCCTGATGTTTTTCCTGGAGAGAAGTGGCTTCTTTGCTGCCCTTCTTGACACCAGGCCATCTTCCAAAAGTCTTCGCCTCACTGTGCATGCAGATGCACTCACACCTGCCTGCTGCCATTCCTGAGCAATCTCTGTACTGGTGGTGCCCCGATCCCGCTGCTGAATCAACTTTAGGAGATGGTCCTGGTGCTTGCTGGACTTTCTTGGGCGCCCTGAAGCCTTCTTCACAACAATTGAAGTGCTCTCCTTGAAATTCTTGATGATCCGATAAATGGTTGATTTAGGTGTAATCTTACTGGCAGCAATATCCTTGCCTGTGAAGCCCTTTTTGTGCAAACCAATGATGATGGCAAGTGTTTCCCTGCAGGTAACCATGGTTGATAGAGGAAGAACAATGATTCTAAGCACCACCCTCCTTTTGAAGCTTCCAGTCTTATTTGAACTCAATCAGCATGACAGAGTGATCGCCAGCCGTGTCCTCATCAACACTCACACCTCTGTTTACGAGAGAATCACTGACATGATGTCAGCTGGTCCTTTTGTGGCAGGGAAAAATTAAATGCAGTGGAAATGTTTTTTGGGGATTCAGCTCATTTTCATGCAAAGAGGGACTTTTCAATTAATTGCAATTCATCTGATCACTCTTCCTAACATTCTGGAGTATATGCATATTGCCATCATACAAACTGAGGCAGCAGACTTTGTGAAAATTAATATTTGTGTCATTCTCAAAACTTTTGGCCACGACTGTATTTGGGTTGTATGAGATTCCCTCTGAGAGCCTTCATGCCCAAACCAATGCAGTGTGATAAATGTTAATTATTTATGTCAGGTGTATGTAGAGGGGAGGAGTTTTATATGCCAGCTGAGCCTAAATGATGCTTGTTGGTGTGGTGAACATGCACCCAAATTACGTCACCGCACGAAGAGGCAAAAACAGACTTAGCCCCATCGCGAGGTCCCCCCCAAAGGCTAACTTTCTAGCCCCTGCTATCTTCTTGCTTGCTAACCCGGTCTGCTAACTGTTAAACTGCCGGGCCCTGGTCTGCTAACTGCTAGCTTGCCTGCCCAGCCTGCTAACTGCTAGCTCTTGCTAACTGCTTGCTTGCTAACCCGTTCTGCTAACTGCTAGCTTGCCTGCCCGGTCTGCTAACTGCTAGCCCTTGCTAACTGCTTGCTTGCTAACCCGGCCTGCTAACTGCTAGCTTGCCCTGGTCTACTAGCTGCTAGCTTGTTTAGCTCCGGCCTACTAACTGTTGGCTTGTTAGCCTGCTAACTGTCTGAATCGCCGTGTCCCCAGCCAGCCCAACCACTCACTGGACCCATATGTTCACTTGGCTACGCATGCCTCTCTCTAATATCAATTTGCCTTGTCCATTACTGTCCTGGTTAGTGATTACTGTCTAATTTCACTGTAGAGCCTCTAGCCCTGCTCAATATGCCTTAACCAACCATGTTGTTCCACCTCCTACATATGCGATGACATCACCTGGTTTAAACATGTCTAGACACTATATCTCTCTCTTCATTACTCAATGCCTAGGTTTACCTCCAATGTACTCACATCCTACCATACCTTTGTCTGTACACTATGCCTTGAATCTATGCTATCGTGCCCAGAAACCTGCTCTTTTCATTCTCTGTTCTGAACGTGCTAGACGGCCAGTTCGTATAGTCTTTAGCCGTACCCTTATCCTACTTCTCCTCTGTTCCTCTGGTGATGTGGAGGTTAATCCAGGTCCTGCAGTGCCTAGCTCCACTCCCACTCCCCAGGTGCTCTCATTTGTTGACTTCTGTAAGCGTAAAAGCCTTGGTTTCATGCATGTTAACATTAGAAGCCTACTCCCTAAGTTTGTTTTACTCACTGCTTTAGCACATTCTGCCAACCCAGATGTCTTATCCGTGTCTGAATCCTGGTTTAGGAAAACCACCAAAAACCCTGAAATCTCCATTGCTAACTATAACGTTTTCCGCCAAGATACTGCAAAAATAGAAAGTAATACAGAACTCTGCAGGCTAAGTCTGTACCCAAACAATTTGAGCTTCTACTTCTAAAAATTCACCTTTCCAGAAACAAGTCTCTCACTGTTGCTGCTTGCTATAGACCGCCCTCTGCCCCCAGCTGTGCCCTCGATACTATATGTGAACTGATTGCCCCCCATCTATCTTCTGATATCGTGCTACTATCGTGACCTAAACTGGGACATTCTTAACACCCTGGCCATCCTACAAACTAAGCTTGATGCCCTCAATCTCACAAATTATCAATGAACCTACCAGGTACAACCCCAAATCAGTAAACACAGGCACCCTCATAGATGTCATCCAAACTAATTCGCCCTCCAAATACACTTCTGCTGTTGTCAATCAAGATCTCAGCGATCACTGCCTCATTGCCTGCATCCGTAATGGGTCTGAGACCAAACGACCACCCCTCATCACTGTCAAACACTCCCTGAAACACTTCTGCGAGCAGGCCTTTCTAATCGACCTGGCCGGGGTATCCTGGAATGACATTGACCTTATCCCGTCAGTAGATGATGCCTGGCTATTCTTTAAAAGTGCCTTCCTTACCATCTTAAATAACCATGCCCCTCTCAAAACATTTAGAACAGATATAGTCCTTGGTTCACGCCAGACCTGTCTGCCCTTGACCAGCACAAAAACATCCTGTGGCGTTCTGCATTAGCATCAAATCAAATCAAATTTTATTTGTCACATACACATGGTTAGCAGATGTTAGTGCGAGTGTAGCGAAATGCTTGTGCTTCTAGTTCCGACAATGCAGTAATAACCAACAAGTAATCTAACTAACAATTCCAAAACTACTGTCTTATACACAGTGTAAGGGGATAAAGAATATGTACATAAGGATATATGAATGAGTGATGGTACAGGGCAGCATACAGTAGATGGTATCGAGTACAGTATATACATATGAGATGAGTATGTAGACAAAGTAAACAAAGTGGCATAGTTAAAGTGGCTAGTGATACATGTATTACATAAGGATGCAGTCGATGATATAGAGTACAGTATATACGTATGCATATGAGATGAATAGTGTAGGGTAAGTAACATTATATAAGGTAGCATTGTTTAAAGTGGCTAGTGATATATTTACATCAATTCCCATTATTAAAGTGGCTGGAGTTGGGTCAGCGTCAATGTCAGTGTGTTGGCAGCAGCCACTCAATGTTAGTGGTGGCTGTTTAACAGTCTGATGGCCTTGAGATAGAAGCTGTTTTTCAGTCTCTCGGTCCCAGCTTTGATGCACCTGTACTGACCTCGCCTTCTGGATGATAGCGGGGTGAACAGGCAGTGGCTCGGGTGGTGCATCGAATAGCCCCCGTGATATGCAACTTTTCAGGGAAGTTAGGAACAAATATACACAGGTAGTTAGAAAAGCTAAGGCAAGCTCGTTCAAACAGAAATTTGCATCCTGTAGTACTAACTCAAAAAAGTTCTGGGACACTGTAAAGTCCATGGAGAATAAGAGCACCTCCTCCCAGCTGCCCACTGCTCTGAGGCTAGGAAACACTGTCACCACCGATAAATCCACTATAATTGAGAATTTCAATAAGCATTTCTCTACGGCTGGCCATGCTTTCCACATGGCTACCCCTACCCCGGTCAACTGCCCGGCACCCTCCACAGCAACCCGCCAAAGCCCCCACCATTTCTCCTTTACCCAAATCCAGATAGCCGATGTTCTGAAAGAGCTGCAAAATCTGGACCCCTACAAATCAGCCGGGCTAGACAATCTGGACCCTCTCTTTCTAAAACTATCTGCCGAAATTGTTGAAACCCCTATTACTAGCTTGTTCAACCTCTCTTTCGTATCGTCTGATATTCCCAAAGATTGGAAAGCTGCCGCGGTCATCCCCCTCTTCAAAGGGGGTGATACTCTAGACCCAAACTGCTACAGACCTATATCTATCCTACCCTGTCTTTCTAAGGTCTTCGAAAGCCAAGTTAACAAACAGATTACTGACCATTTCGAATCCCACCATACCTTCTCCGCTATGCAATCTGGTTTCAGAGCTGGTCATGGGTGCACCTCAGCCACGCTCACGGTTCTAAACGACATCATAACCGCCATCGATAAGAGACATTACTGTGCAGCCGTATTCATCGACCTGGCCAAGGCTTTCGACTCTGTCAATCACAACATTCTTATTGGCAGACTCAACAGCCTTGGTTTCTCAAATTATTGCCTCGCCTGGTTTACCAACTACTTCTCTGATAGAGTTCAGTGTGTAAAATCGGAGGGCCTGTTGTCTGGACCTCTGACAGTCTCTATGGGTGTGCAACAGGGTTCAATTCTCGGGCCGACTCTTTTCTCTATACATCAATGTTGCTCTTGCTGCTGGTGATTCTCTGATTCACCTCTACGCAGACGACACCATTCTTTATATTTCTGGCCCCTCCTTGGACACTGTGTTAACTAACCTCCAGACAAGGTTCAATGCCATACAACTCTCCCTCTGTGGCCTCCAACTGCTCTTAAACGCAAGTAAAACTAAATGCATGCTTTTCAATCGATCGCTGTCCGCACCTGCTCGCCCGTCCAGCATCACTACTCTGGACGGCTCTTACTTAGAATACGTGGACAACTACAAATACCTGGGTGTCTGGTTAGACTGTAAACTCTCCTTCCAGACTCTGTTTTGTCACCAAAGCCCCAAACACTACCCACCATTGCGACCTGTACGCTCTCGTTGGTTGGCCTTCGCTCTCGTTGGTTGGCCCTAGCTTTAAGCACAGCTGTCAGAGCAGTTTACAGATCACTGCACCTGTACCTAGCCTATCTGTAAACAGCCCATCTATCTACCTACCTCATCCCCATACGGGTGTTTATTTATTTATTTATTTTGCTCCTTTGCACCCCAGTATCTCTACCTGCACATTCATCTTCTGCCGATCTACCATTCCAGTGTTTAATTGCTATTTTGTAATTACTTCGCCACCATGGCCTATTTATTTCCTTAACTTACCTCATTTGCACTCACTTTATATAGACTTTTTGTTTTCTTTTGTTCTACTGTATTATTGACTGGATGTTTTGTTTATTCCTATGTGTAACTCTGTGTTGTTGTATGTGTCGAATTGCTACGCTTTATCTTGGCCATGTCGCAGTTGCAAATGAGAACTTGTTCTCAACTAGCCTGCCCGGTTAAATAAAAGGTGGAAAAAAAGGAGTAGAGACACAAAATTATATTCCTTGTCAATAGAGGGATCCTGATGTGTTGCATGTTATGAAGGTGGACTTTGGAGCGTTTATCACTTTGGTTATCAACTGGACAGCGCAAACAGAGAGGAAATCTGAGAAAATAGGCATTGTGAGTGCGGCTGAGCATATTTTGCGACTCAGGAATATTTCTACAGAGGCATTACAAGGAATCCTGTCGATGAATGCTCTGTCCTCACAGGCACCTGAGCCGGTGTAAGGATTTGATTTCAATGTGACTGAAGGAGTGAGATGGTTGTTTGATTCATTTTTGTATTATGTCGCCCCCCCTTCCCACAATGGAATATTTTTGTTTCAAAACCCCGTAGAGTAGGTAGCGGCAATACACCAAATAGGTGTCGTCTTCCATAAAACTTTAAAGAAGACGAATAGGCTAGCTAGTAGCTACTAGCTTCGTTGAATTTTGGTGGCAATCAGAATAATTATAGTTAGTTGGCTAAGCTTTGATCAGCATGGGATATCATATGATATGATAATGGCGCAGGAGGAAATGGCTTCTGTTTTACGGGCTCTTAACTAATTGTGCTATTGTGTGTGTTTTTTTGCGTCATTTGTAACTTATTTTGTAATAATGTTTCTGCCACCGTCTCTTATGAACGAAAAGAGCTTCTTGATATCAGGACAGCAATTACTCACCTCGTACAGGATGAAGATTTTTTCTTTAACGTGTTGGACTCAAAGGATTTACTTCAGACACCCAACAAGGCCCAAATCACCATCATTCGCATGAAGAAGAGACAAAGATATCGGGGACGTAGGTTTGGGTGCCTTGTAAGGATCCAATAGCGAGTGGTTAATCTGCCTCTACCATTAGTCCTATGAGCCAACGTAAAATTATTGGATGACATAATGGACGAGCTTTGGTCATGAATATCCTACTAACGGGACATTAAAAACTGTAATATCTTATGTTTCAGCTAGTCATGGATAACATACAGCTGGTGGGGTTTTCACTGCATCAGCAAGATAGAACAGCTGCCTCCGGTAAAGACAAGGGGTGGCGGTCTGTGTATATTTGTAAACAACAGCTGGTGCACGAAATCTAGTCTCGAGGTTTTGCACACCTGAGGTAGAGTATCATGATAAACTGTAGACTACACTATTTACCAAGAGATTATTCATCTATATTTTTCGTAGCTGTCTAAGGAATCACCAGTGACTCGCTCAATGCAGAAGTGGTCAGATGATGCAGATGCTAAGCTACAGAACTGTTGTGCTCGCACAGACTGGAATATGTTCCGGGATTCTTCCGATGGAGTTGAGGAGTACACCACATCAGTCACTGGCTTCATCAATAAGTGCATCGATTACATCATCCCCACAGTACATACGTACCCCAACCAGAAGCCATGGATTGCAGGCAACATCTGCACTGAGCTAAAGGGTAGAGCTGCAGCTTTCAAGGAGTAGGACTCTAACCCGGACGCTTATAAGAAATCCCTCTATGCCCTCTGACGAACAATCAAACAGGCAAAGCGTCAATGCATGACAAAGATTGAATCGTACTACACGGGCTCCAACGCTCATCGCATGTAGCAGGGCTTGCAAACTATTAAGGAATACCTAGGATAGGATAAAGTAATCCTTCTCCCCCTCCCCCCCCCCCCCCCTTAAAAGACCTAGATGCACTATTGTAAAGTGGCTGTTCCACTGGATGTCATAAGGTGAAAGCACCAATTTGTAAGTCGCTCTGGATAAGAGCGTCTGCTAAATGACTTAAATGTAATGTAAATGTATTACAGATTACAAAAGGGAAGCACAGATGCAAGCTGCCCAGTGACACGAGCCTGCCAGACAAGCTAAATTACAACTATGCTCACTTCGAGGCAAGCAACACTGAAGCATGCATGAGAGCATGAGCTGTTCCGGACAACTGTGTGATCACGTTTTCCGTAGCCGATATGAGTAAGACTTTAAACAGGTCAACATTCACAAGGCTGCACGGCCAGACGGATTACCAGGATATGTACTCCGAGCATGCGCTGACCAACTGTCAAATGTCTTCACTGACATTTTCAACCCGTCTCTAACCAAGTCTGTAATACCAACATGTTTCAAGCAAAACACCATAGTCCCTGTTCCCATGAACACCAAGGAAACGTGCCTAAATGACTACCGACCCGTAGCACTCACGTTTGTAGTCATGAAGTGGTTTGAAAGGCTGGCTCACATCAACACCATTATCCCAGAAACGATAGAACCACTCCAATTTGAATACCGCCCCAACAGATCCACAGACTTCGCAATCTCTATTGCACTCAAAACTGCCCTTTCCCACCTGGACAAAAGGAACACCTGTGTGAGAATGTTGTTCATTGACTAGAGCTCAGCGTTCAACAGCATAGTGCTCTCAAAGCTCATCACTAAGCTAAAGACCCGGGGACTAAACACCTCCCTCTGCAACTGGATCCTGGAATTCCTGACGGGCTGCCCCCAGGTGGGCAACAACACATCTGCCACTCTGATTTTCCTAACGGGGGTCCCTCAGGGGTGTGTGCTTAGTCCCCTCCTGTACTCCCTGTTCACCCATGACTGCTTGGCCAAGCATGACTACAACACCATCATAAAGTGTGCCGACGACAGGCCTGATCACCGACAACAAAGAGAAAGCCTATAACGAGGAGGTGGACAATAACCTCTCCCTCAAAGTGATCAAGACAAAGGAGATGACCGTGGACTACAGGAAAAGGAGGGCCAAGCACACAAGCATTCTCATCGACGGGGTTGTAGTGGAACAGGTTGAGAGCTTCAAGTTTCTTGGTGTCCACATCACCAACAAACTATCAGTTAATGTATGAAGTCAGGTGCAGGAGAGCAGTGAGTTGTGATCAGGCACACTTTTATTTGGCATAAGACAGACGCAACTGTGTCAAAATCCTCCAGCCTAAGGTAAAGTCAATAAGTGTGAAAAACACACAATTATACTAAATGTATGACAAATACATACAACGGGTCAAAATACGATACCCGGGGGAAAAACCAGTCTGGCGCATCACACTAAACGCATAACAAAACAATTTCACACAAAGACATGGGGGGGAGCCGACTTTGGTGCAAGTCGTGACAGCGTTTAATGTTTTTGTTCAGTATAGTTTGATAATTCCTGATGTCAAATGACGCTGGAGGCAGTTTATGGTAGAGAAATTAACATTAAATTCTCTGGCAACAGCTCTGGTAGACATTCCTGCAGTCTGCATGCCAATTACACGCTCCATCAAAACTTTAGACATATATGGCATTGTGTTGTGACAAAACTGCCCATTCTGCCCAAGTGGCCTTTTATTGTCCTCAGCAGAAGGAGCACCTGTGTATTGATCATGCTGTTTAATCATCTTCTTCATATGCCACACCTGTTACACTAAGCCTTGAATCTATGCTATCGTGCCCAGAAACCTGCTCTTTTCATTCTCTGTTCTGAACGTGCTAGACGGCCAGTTCGTATAGTCTTTAGCCGTACCCTTATCCTACTTCTCCTCTGTTCCTCTGGTGATGTGGAGGTTAATCCAGGTCCTGCAGTGCCTAGCTCCACTCCCACTCCCCAGGTGCTCTCATTTGTTGACTTCTGTAAGCGTAAAAGCCTTGGTTTCATGCATGTTAACATTAGAAGCCTACTCCCTAAGTTTGTTTTACTCACTGCTTTAGCACATTCTGCCAACCCAGATGTCTTATCCGTGTCTGAATCCTGGTTTAGGAAAACCACCAAAAACCCTGAAATCTCCATTGCTAACTATAACGTTTTCCGCCAAGATACTGCAAAAATAGAAAGTAATACAGAACTCTGCAGGCTAAGTCTGTACCCAAACAATTTGAGCTTCTACTTCTAAAAATTCACCTTTCCAGAAACAAGTCTCTCACTGTTGCTGCTTGCTATAGACCGCCCTCTGCCCCCAGCTGTGCCCTCGATACTATATGTGAACTGATTGCCCCCCATCTATCTTCTGATATCGTGCTACTATCGTGACCTAAACTGGGACATTCTTAACACCCTGGCCATCCTACAAACTAAGCTTGATGCCCTCAATCTCACAAATTATCAATGAACCTACCAGGTACAACCCCAAATCAGTAAACACAGGCACCCTCATAGATGTCATCCAAACTAATTCGCCCTCCAAATACACCTCTGCTGTTGTCAATCAAGATCTCAGCGATCACTGCCTCATTGCCTGCATCCGTAATGGGTCTGAGACCAAACGACCACCCCTCATCACTGTCAAACACTCCCTGAAACACTTCTGCGAGCAGGCCTTTCTAATCGACCTGGCCGGGGTATCCTGGAATGACATTGACCTTATCCCGTCAGTAGATGATGCCTGGCTATTCTTTAAAAGTGCCTTCCTTACCATCTTAAATAACCATGCCCCTCTCAAAACATTTAGTATAGATATAGTCCTTGGTTCACGCCAGACCTGTCTGCCCTTGACCAGCACAAAAACATCCTGTGGCGTTCTGCATTAGCATCAAATCAAATCAAATTTTATTTGTCACATACACATGGTTAGCAGATGTTAGTGCGAGTGTAGCGAAATGCTTGTGCTTCTAGTTCCGACAATGCAGTAATAACCAACAAGTAATCTAACTAACAATTCCAAAACTACTGTCTTATACACAGTGTAAGGGGATAAAGAATATGTACATAAGGATATATGAATGAGTGATGGTACAGGGCAGCATACAGTAGATGGTATCGAGTACAGTATATACATATGAGATGAGTATGTAGACAAAGTAAACAAAGTGGCATAGTTAAAGTGGCTAGTGATACATGTATTACATAAGGATGCAGTCGATGATATAGAGTACAGTATATACGTATGCATATGAGATGAATAGTGTAGGGTAAGTAACATTATATAAGGTAGCATTGTTTAAAGTGGCTAGTGATATATTTACATCAATTCCCATTATTAAAGTGGCTGGAGTTGGGTCAGCGTCAATGTCAGTGTGTTGGCAGCAGCCACTCAATGTTAGTGGTGGCTGTTTAACAGTCTGATGGCCTTGAGATAGAAGCTGTTTTCAGTCTCTCGGTCCCAGCTTTGATGCACCTGTACTGACCTCGCCTTCTGGATGATAGCGGGGTGAACAGGCAGTGGCTCGGTGGTGCATCGAATAGCCCCGTGATATGCAACTTTTCAGGGAAGTTAGGAACAAATATACACAGGTAGTTAGAAAAGCTAAGGCAAGCTCGTTCAAACAGAAATTTGCATCCTGTAGTACTAACTCAAAAAGTTCTGGGACACTGTAAAGTCCATGGAGAATAAGAGCACCTCCTCCCAGCTGCCCACTGCTCTGAGGCTAGAAACACTGTCACCACCGATAAATCCACTATAATTGAGAATTTCAATAAGCATTTCTCTACGGCTGGCCATGCTTTCCACATGGCTACCCCTACTCCCGGTCAACTGCCCGGCACCCTCCACAGCAACCCGCCAAAGCCCCCACCATTTCTCCTTTACCCAAATCCAGATAGCCGATGTTCTGAAAGAGCTGCAAAATCTGGACCCCTACAAATCAGCCGGGCTAGACAATCTGGACCCTCTCTTTCTAAAACTATCTGCCGAAATTGTTGAAACCCCTATTACTAGCTTGTTCAACCTCTCTTTCGTATCGTCTGATATTCCCAAAGATTGGAAAGCTGCCGCGGTCATCCCCCTCTTCAAAGGGGGTGATACTCTAGACCCAAACTGCTACAGACCTATATCTATCCTACCCTGTCTTTCTAAGGTCTTCGAAAGCCAAGTTAACAAACAGATTACTGACCATTTCGAATCCCACCATACCTTCTCCGCTATGCAATCTGGTTTCAGAGCTGGTCATGGGTGCACCTCAGCCACGCTCACGGTTCTAAACGACATCATAACCGCCATCGATAAGAGACATTACTGTGCAGCCGTATTCATCGACCTGGCCAAGGCTTTCGACTCTGTCAATCACAACATTCTTATTGGCAGACTCAACAGCCTTGGTTTCTCAAATTATTGCCTCGCCTGGTTTACCAACTACTTCTCTGATAGAGTTCAGTGTGTAAAATCGGAGGTCAGGTCAACATTCACAAGGCTGCACGGCCAGACGGATTACCAGGATATGGACTCCGAGCATGCGCTGACCAACTGTCAAATGTCTTCACTGACATTTTCAACCCGTCTCTAACCAAGTCTGTAATACCAACATGTTTCAAGCAAAACACCATAGTCCCTGTTCCCATGAACACCAAGGAAACGTGCCTAAATGACTACCGACCCGTAGCACTCACGTTTGTAGTCATGAAGTGGTTTGAAAGGCTGGCTCACATCAACACCATTATCCCAGAAACGATAGAACCACTCCAATTTGAATACCGCCCCAACAGATCCACAGACTTCGCAATCTCTATTGCACTCAAAACTGCCCTTTCCCACCTGGACAAAAGGAACACCTGTGTGAGAATGTTGTTCATTGACTAGAGCTCAGCGTTCAACAGCATAGTGCTCTCAAAGCTCATCACTAAGCTAAAGACCCGGGGACTAAACACCTCCCTCTGCAACTGGATCCTGGAATTCCTGACGGGCTGCCCCCAGGTGGGCAACAACACATCTGCCACTCTGATTTTCCTAACGGGGGTCCCTCAGGGGTGTGTGCTTAGTCCCCTCCTGTACTCCCTGTTCACCCATGACTGCTTGGCCAAGCATGACTACAACACCATCATAAAGTGTGCCGACGACAGGCCTGATCACCGACAACAAAGAGAAAGCCTATAACGAGGAGGTGGACAATAACCTCTCCCTCAAAGTGATCAAGACAAAGGAGATGACCGTGGACTACAGGAAAAGGAGGGCCAAGCACACAAGCATTCTCATCGACGGGGTTGTAGTGGAACAGGTTGAGAGCTTCAAGTTTCTTGGTGTCCACATCACCAACAAACTATCAGTTAATGTATGAAGTCAGGTGCAGGAGAGCAGTGAGTTGTGATCAGGCACACTTTTATTTGGCATAAGACAGACGCAACTGTGTCAAAAATCCTCCAGCCTAAGGTAAAAGTCAATAAGTGTGAAAAACACACAATTATACTAAATGTATGACAAATACATACAACGGGTCAAAATACGATACCCGGGGGAAAAACCAGTCTGGCGCATCACACTAAACGCATAACAAAACAATTTCACACAAAGACATGGGGGGGAGCCGACTTTGGTGCAAGTCGTGACAGCGTTTAATGTTTTTGTTCAGTATAGTTTGATAATTCCTGATGTCAAATGACGCTGGAGGCAGTTTATGGTAGAGAAATTAACATTAAATTCTCTGGCAACAGCTCTGGTAGACATTCCTGCAGTCTGCATGCCAATTACACGCTCCATCAAAACTTTAGACATATATGGCATTGTGTTGTGACAAAACTGCCCATTCTGCCCAAGTGGCCTTTTATTGTCCTCAGCAGAAGGAGCACCTGTGTATTGATCATGCTGTTTAATCATCTTCTTCATATGCCACACCTGTTAGATGGATTATCTTGGCAAAGGAGAAATGCTAACGAACAGGGATAAAAAATAAAAATAAATTTAAAAAAAACATTTTTGCACCAAATTTGAGAGAAATATGCTTTTTGTGAGTAAGGAAAATGTTTGGAATCTTTTATTTCAGCTCATGACGCATGGGACTAACACTTTACATGTTGCGTTTATATTTTTGTTGCGTTTATATTTTTGTTCAGTTTATTTACGTTAACTAGGCACTGTCACCAAAAGCACTCACAAACTTCTACAGATGCACAATCGAGAGCATCCTGGCGGGCTGTAATCACCGCCTGGTACGGCAACTGTTCCGCCCACAACCGTAAGGCTCTCCAGAGGGTAGTGAGGTCTGCACAACGCATCACCGGGGGCAAACTACCTGCCCTCCAGGACACCTACACCACCCGATGTTACAGGAAGGCCATAAAGATCATCAAGGACAACAACCACCCGAGCCACTGCCTGTTCACCCCGCTATCATCCAGAAGGCGAGGTCAGTACAGGTGCATCAAAGCTGGGACCGAGAGACTGAAAAACAGCTTCTATCTCAAGGCCATCAGACTGTTAAACAGCCACCACTAACATTGAGTGGCTGCTGCCAACACACTGACTCAACTCCAGCCACTTTAATGATGGGAAATGATGTAAAATATATCACTAGCCACTTTAAACAATGCTACCTAATATAATGTTTACATACCCTACATTATTCATCTCTATGTATATACTGTACTCTATATCATCTACTGCATCTTTATGTAATACATGTATCACTAGCCACTTTAACTATGCCACTTTGTTTACATACTCATCTCATATGTATATACTGTACTCGATACCATCTACTGTATCTTGCCTATGCCGCTCTGTACCATCACTCATTCATATATCTTTATGTACATGTTCTTTATCCCCTTACTTGTGTGTATAAGACAGTAGTTTTGGAATTGTTAGTTAGATTACTTGTTGGTTATTACTGCATTGTCGGAACTAGAAGCACAAGCATTTCGCTACACTCGCATTAACATCTGCTAACCATGTGTATGTGACAAATACATTTGATTTGATTTGATTTTGACAACATTTTGATTCAGTAGTCACCAGTTTTGAGCAGTTTGATTAAGTTATAGCTAATTGTATTGTTAACATGACAAGAGAATCATATAAAAAAAATGAAGTGAATATTGAAAAGCAGATACTTAGAATGGTATCCAAATCGAAATAGTGGTTTGGTGCAGTGAACACATGATGTTCTGAATTTGTTTGTTGTACTCAGTCAATTCAAATATCCTTAAGAGTTTTGAAACATGAGCCGTTTTGATTAGCTCTTGAGTTTGTGCTTTGAAATATGAACATGTACCACACACACACACACACTTGTGAAAATTGCACAAAAATAATTGAAAAAGAAATATGACTTCCAAGACCCCTAACCTGTTTGAATTTACTGAGGATCCCATCAAACATCACCAGCCAATTAAGTATGCTAAGTTGAGAGCCTTTGTGAAGGTCTGTGACATAGATTTCTGCCTACAGGAACAGTCATGTAATATACAGTGCAGTTGGAAAGTATTCAGACACATTTACAGTGCATTTGGAAAGTATTCAGACACTTTCCAAGTTACAGCCTCTAAAATAGATTCAATTGTTTTCCCCCTCATCAATCTACACACAATACCCTATGATGAAAAGGAAAAACAGGTTCAGACATTTAATTTTTAAAATTTTAAATATTACATTTACACAAGTATTCAGACGATTTATTCAGTACTTCAGCACCTTTGTCAGCGATTACACCCTAAAGTCTTCTAGGGTATGACGCTACAAGTTAAGCATACCTGTATTTGGGGAGTTTCTCCCATTCTTTTCTGCAGATCCTCTCAAGCTCTGTCAGGTTGGATGGGGAGCGTCGCTGCACAATTATTGTCAGGTCTCTCTAAAGATGTTAGATCGGGTTCAAGTCTGGGCTCTGGCTGGGCCACTCAAGGACATTCAGTGACTTGTCCTGAAGCTCCGCCTGCGTTTTCTTGGCTGTGTGCTTAGCTCTCTGGAGCAGGTCTTCATGAAGGATTTCTCTGTACTTTGATCCGTTCATCTTTCCCTCGATCCTGACTAGTCTCCCAGTCTCTACCACTGAAAAACATGCCCACAACATGATGCTGACACCACCACGCTTCACCGTAGGGATGGTGCCAGGTTTCCTCCAGACATGGCACTTGGCATTCAGGCCAAAAAGTTCAATCTTGGTTTCATCAGACCAGAGAATCATGTTTCTCATAGTCTGAGTCCTTTAGGTGCCTTTTTGACAGACTCCAAGTGGGCTGCCATGTGCCTTTTACTGAGAAGTGGCGTCTGTCTGGCTACTCGACCATAAAGGTCTGATTGGTGGAGTGCTGCAGAGATGGTTGTCCTTCTAGAAGGTTCTCCTATCTCCACAGAGGATCACTGGAGCTCTGTCAAAGTAACCATCGGGTTCTTGGTCACTGCTGACCAAGGCCCTTCTCCCCCGATTGCTCAGTTTGGCTGGGCAGCCAGCTCTAGGAAGAGTCTTGGGGATTCCAAACTTCTTTCATTTTAGAATGATGGAGGCAACTGTGTTAATGGGAATCTTAAACACAGTAGAAATGTTTTTGTCCCCTTCTCCAGATCTGCGCTTCGACACAATCCTGTCTCTGAGCTCTAAGGACAATTCCTTCGACCTCATGGCTTGGTTTTTTCTCTGACATGCATTGTCAACTGTGGGACCTTATATAGACAGGTGTGTGCCTTTCCAAATCATGTCCAATCAATAGAATGTATAACAGGTGGGCTCCAATCAAGTTGTAGAAACATCTCAAGGATGATCAATGGAAACAGGATGCACCTGAGCTCAATTTCGAGAATCAAGGTAAGGTATTTCTATTTTTTTTATTTTTAATACATTCACAAATATTGCTAAAATCCTGTTTTCACTTTGTCATTATAGAATATTGTGTGTAGAGTGATAAGGGGGGAAAACTATTTAATACATTTTAGAATAAGGCTGTAATACAACAAAATGTGGAAAAATTAAAGTGGTCTGAATACTTTCTGAATGCACTGTATACTGTAGGTTAACAGCATAGATAAAACTGAAATCATAATACGCCTTGCTCTTATCGACAAAAAGATATCAACATTATATTGAAATAGCTATACTGGTGTCCGCACCTAAAATGTGCACATTGAGAAGTAATTATATTTATCATCACATGCTTGTATGTTTAGCTTTCTGTTTAGCATGAGTGCTTGTTTTTCAAACAACAGTATTGAATGGGGAATTGTAGCAGATAAATATCCTTATATGTTTAAATTACCAATGCTGTATTGAGATCAGAGAATTTCCAGATAACAATATGCCTGGTTCATATTGATATCAAAATATTGAAATAGCATTATTGGGTCCCACCACTAATATCTGGGATGTAAAATGTCATCCTTAATTTCAGAAAACTGATGTTTGCAGCATAAGTGAATATAATTATGTGTATGTGTGTGTGTGTGTGTGTGTGAGAGAGAGATCCTTATTGATCTTAAAAATCAAATGTAATAATTACATCTGATGTGTTCATAGTAATCAAAACCAGGCTACATCTACAAGTCCAGACACACCACCCCCCAATTACAAAGGCTATAGAGAGGGGCCGTCTTGTTTTAGGTTGAAAGAGAATCACTAATGTTTATGCAGGTTTAACACTTGCAAAGGCTTCTGGGGGTAATGTACGGTACCCTGTGATTCCAAATGTGCACTTCACATTTCCATATTATAAAACTCATTTAATGTACAGTGTAAAGTTTTAATGCCTGGGTTTGATGTACTCAGTCAATTGAACATGTACGTACAGTTTTGAAGCATGAGACATTTCAATGATCTGATTTTATTTATGTGCTTAGAGTTGTGAAAATGTTCCACATACTTTTAAAGATTACACCAAAGGGATACAAAAATAATTGCAACTTCCAAGCCTCTGTGAAGTCCAGACAACTGCTTGTTGATTCCCAATTGGGCCAAGAGTGAATGCACAGTTTGTTTACATTGTTGGGAGACCCTAAGGTTTCCATGCCCAACCAAACCTCCATCTTCTCCACCCACAAACTTGATCAAAAGTCACAATAGACCTTTGGCTCAGCCTCATACACTTTGTTTACATGACCAAGGACTTTAATGAATGAAAATCACCAAGTCTTCTGTCTTACATTTTTCTACCCCCAGGACCCCCAAAACACACCATCAGCATTCAAAACACTCTTCAACAGAAGTCCCACACACACACCCCAAACAAACCCTACCCTCAAAACCAAAAGGTTTCTACATGCCCAACCAAACCTCCATCTTCTCCACCCACAAACTTGATCAAAAGTCACAATAGACCTTTGGCTCACCAAATAGCCTCATACACTACCACTGATCAAGGGCATAAAAGCATCTTTGTCCCACAATTGACCAAGGACTTTAATGAATGAAAATCACCAAGTCTTCTGTCTTACATTTAGTCACTCTGACAGAGCTCCAGAGTTCCTCTGTGGAGATGGGAGAACCTTCCAGAAGGAAAACCATCTCTGTAGCACAACATCAATCAGGCATTTATGGTAGAGCGGCCAGACGGAAGCCACTCCTCAGTAAAAGGAACATGACAACACACTTGGAGCTTGCCATAATCCACCTAAAGACTCTCAGACCATGAGAAACATGATTATCTGGTCTGATGAAACCAAGTTTGAACTCTTTGGCCTGAATGCCAAGTGTCATGTCTGGAGGAAACCTGGCACCATCCCTACGTTGAAGCATGGTGGTGGCAGCATCATGCTTTGGGCATGTTTTTCAGCGGCAGGAACATGGGAGAAACAAATACAGGTGTGCCAAGGTTGTAGCGTCACACCCAAGAAGACTTCAGGCTGTAATCGCTGCCAACGATGCTTCAACAAAGTACTCAATGAAGGGTCTGAATGCTTATGTCAATGTCATGTTACATTTTTTTCATTTTTATACATTTGCGCTATGATGAAACTGGCTCTCATGAGGACCGCCACAGGAAACGAAGACCCAGAGTTACCTCTGCTGCTTAGGATAAGTTCATTAGAGTTAACTGCAGCCCAAAAAAGGCTTCACAGAGTGCAAGTAACAGACACATCTCAACATCAACTGTTCAGAGGAGACCGCGTGAATCAGGCCTTCATGGTCAAATTGCCTTCAAAGAAACCACTACTGAAGGACACCAATAATAAGAAGAGACTTGCTTGGGCCAAGAAACACAATAAATGGACATTAGACCGGTGGAAATCTGTCCTTGGTCTGATGAGTCCGAATTTGAGATTTTTGGCTACAACAGCGGTGTCTTTGTGAGACGCAGAGTAGGTGAACGGATGATCTCCGCATGTGTGGTTCCCATCATGAAGCATGAAGGAGGAGGTGTGATGATGCTTTCCTGGTGACACTGTCTGTGATTTATTTAGAATTCAAGGCACACTTAACCAGCATGGCTACCACCGCATTCTGCAGTGATACGCCATCCCATCTGGTTTGCGCTTAGTGGAACTATCATTTATTTTTCAACAGGACAGTGACCCAAAACACAACTCCAGGCTGTGTAAGGGTTATTTGACCACCAAGGAGAGTGATGGAGTGCTGCATCAGATGACCTGGGATCCACAATCACCTGACCTCAACCCAATAGAGATGATTTGGGATGTGTTGGACCGCATAGTGAAGGAAAAGCATCCAACAAGTGCTCAGCATATGTGGGAACTCTTTCAAGGCTGGTTGAGAGAATGCTAAGAGTATGCAAAGCTGTCATCAAGTAAAAAGGTGGCTGCTTTGAGGAATCTCAAACATAAAATCTATTTGGATTTGTTTAACACTTTTTTGGTCACTTCATGATGCCCTATGTGCAATTTCATAGTTTTGATGTCCTCACTATTATTCTACAATGCAGAAAAATGTAAAATAAAGAAAAACCCTGGAATGAGTAGGTGTGTCCAAACTTTTGACTTGTACTGTGTATACAGTATATATATATATTTTAAATATATTTAACTTTTTTATTTTCCCCTAACCCTACCACCCTTCCCATAATTGGAGTAAACTAATGGACAACAACACTAAGGCTTCTACTTCCATTTTATTCTGTACATACTATCTACATTTTCAGGACACAGTATATTTGACAATAGTTATCTTTTATTTGTTTTTAGTCCCATCGTTCAACTACCCTCAAGCCCTCCCATCTATCTCATAAACAATCCAGTTCTTTTTGCAATATATATTTTTTAACTTCGCTGTGATGTTTCACACAAGTTTGGACCCTTTCTATTCTCATAGTTTCTACAGAATATAAATTAAAGATAAACATTTTTGCTAAGTATTATTCTATTTTTGATCGATTGACTATGACTTTCAGATCACCCAGCAGTGCCATTTGCAGAGTTAACTGAATAACTGTGTTATTCTATAAAGCATAGGTTGTTGATGTGTACGGCTACATTTCAGATACATTTATGTACATTTGAACAGTAGTAGGACCAATCTACCTTGTTTTATTGGAGTTCTAAAGCAATACTAGTTGTCCCCCCCCCACACACACACACACATGGATTTAAAATGCCCCCTCGGGGATGTCATCCTGGAGCCAGCCCTGGTATCAACTGTATGTAAAAAAAACATATATGTTTTTGTTTGGTTTGGACACTTGTAATTGTACATACATGCACTAAAACAACATTGTTGCAAGTTGCTCAAGAATAAAATAATTGTTTGTGAGATTTCTGTTGATTTATTTAATTGATTATGAGATGATTGAAAGAACACACAAATACAGATAAGAATGTAATAAATCATTATTAACATAGGGCTAGATTCAATCCAGACCGCAGAAGATCTGTGTTACAGCGCGATTGACATTTATAGGTCACTTCTGACTGAACCACTATATGCAGCGTCTTAGTGTGAATTCAGTCTCCGCGAACGTGGAAACATAGCCTTAAGATGTCAATCGCACTCTAACAATGATCTTCCACGTTCCAGATTGAATCTAGTCCATAGACTAATTGAGAAACTACCCTTCCCCTAGTAAAGCTAGTTAATCTTAGTTTCATTCTATTACCTACATGCATTTGCTCTACAGCCACATGTTAGGGCTCTCCTCAATCTGTATTACTGAAGCGTTACAGATTGCGCAATATAAATGTAAAGGTAATTTCCCATTTGAGCCGAAATATGCAGCATTTTCTGTAATGATGCGAGCTGAGAGTCGGGAAGCAAGTACAGGGAGTGAATATTTAATAAATAGACGGAACATAATACAAATCAGGATCAGGAGTGGTCCGATCGCGGAAACCTGACAAACCTGCTGAGGCGTGAGAGCCTGACAACCTGCCGAGGCATTGGAGCCCGACGAGCTGGCTGAGGCGTGAGAGTCAGAGTCAGGAAGTAAGTACAGGGAGTGAATATTTAATAAATAAACCGAACATAATACAAAACAAGAAACACTAGCAGCACACAGACATGAAATTGAAACAGAAAATATAACGCCTGGGGAAGGAACCAAAGGGAGTGACATAAATAGGGCATGTAATCAAGGAGGTGAGTGTCAATAAGCACAGGTGCGCGTGACGATGGTGACAGGTGTGCGTAATAATCAACAGTCTGGTGACCTAGAGGCCAAAGCCGCGAGCCGGCTGAGAAGTGAGAGCCTGACAATCCCCGGTTCCAACACAAAAAAATAAACACTCCCTGTTGCTTCCCTTAGGTGAGGCGTTATTCTGTAACGATGTGCGCTAAGAGTCTGGAAGCAAGTACAGGGAGTGAATATTTAATAAATAAACGGAACATAATACAAAACAAGAAACACTAACAGCACACAGACAGGAAACTGAAACAGAAACAATAGCGCCTGGGAGGAACCAAAGGGAGTGACATAAATAGGCCAGGTGAGTGTCAATAAGCGCTGGTGCGCGTAATGATGGCTGACAGGTGTAAGTAATAACCAGCAGTCTGGTTACCTAGAGGCCAGAGAGAGAGTATACCTGACATTTATCGTGAATGCAGTCTCTGGCTAATCACACTGTAACTCTGAACTTCCGCGATACGGATTTAATAGAGCCCTTAGTCTCATTGAGATTAAAAATGTACTTTGCAAGAGAGACCTGGTTCAAAAAGCATAACGCAAACATTTAAAAGATAAAACACAAAGCACAAAAAAACTTCAGGTTACACATTGAACAGGCACATTGGTTTTGGGAGGAGGGATAAAACTATGGATTAAAATATTGACAGGGCCTAAATCAGTTTTCACCATAGATTTTACTCTAGCGTTAAATTAAATAACAATTAGGCCAGGATTCAATCAAAGGTGCGTTGTTTACAAGTGCTCAGCAATTTAAGTGCATTTGAAGCTAATTTCCCGCTTGAGACGATATCTCCAGTGTTTACAATGAATGAAATATCCTCAAATGTTGCAGAAATAGCCTTTAAAAGACACCTTGTCGCTAGGCAATGTGCTTTTCTACAACAGTGTTTCCCAAACTCGGTCCAGTGGTTTCAAGTTTGTATCCATAATTTTTGACGAGCAAAAAAAACAAACATACTTCCACATTTCCCTCTGTGTAAACTCATTGATTCTCATTGCAAATAGGCTCAGGATAACTCCTGATGTAGTTGGGTAGCTGATATTCAGAGCTTAAATAGCCAAATTGATTAGTCATAGGAATCAGAACTAATAGGTAGGCCTATCACATGGATGGGCATTCATAAGATTCCATTGTGTGCTGACATGGTAGGCTACACCCCAATAAGCACGGCCTTTACGCCGACATGTTTTACAAACGGTAAGCATACCACGTAGATGGACCAAATCTGAACCAATCATGGGCGTCAATGTTTGGTTCAGATTTTTCTAGTCTGGACCAGACTTGATTTGCCCCAAAAATTGACGTCTATGCTTGGTTCAGATTTGGTCCGGTCTGGACCGGCCTTGATTTGGTCCAAACATAGGCATCTATAAATGACTTATTTTCAACTTTCTTTCAGACCTGAAAATGTACCTGATTTCAACTTCTGGAAAATACGTATTGTGAAAGTGTTTTGAACGTCATTTTTCTTCCTGGGACTTTTCTAGTTTTGCAGGGGCAACAATTTTTTTGTCTCGCCTAGGGTGGCAGAACAGCCAAGACCGGGCCTGGTCTACAGCACCCCTCTGATTGAATCCCGGCCTTATTGTTTATTACAATAACTTTGATTTACACATTTAATCTACAGTCATAATGCAAGTACAGGTCAACTCAATTAATAAATCATATAACGAAATGTCATTGACCAAATTAGCAGTAATATTATGACATCTCTTCTGACGTCAAAGTATGCTACAGTACTGTTTGTAGAAAATAGGAATACAAATGTTTCCAGGAAATCACAAAGATGTGTTTAGCAATTGATGAATGTGTATGAGTTTAGTAATTAACATGAAACTTAATATGTTATTGACATAATATAATGAAATCATGATAAGACCTGTCTAAACACCACCTAAACCCCAGCCATCACTGTCTTTGAGGAACCAACCAGGTGGATGTTTCCCTCTGGGTGAGAGTAGTAGCAGATGGGTGGGTTGGTCCTGATCCAGTATATAGCTTGATCCAGTATATAGCTAGTTCTCTGAGGTAGAAAACATATGATGAGTACAGTGTTCTTCAATCCCCAATCCTGCAGACCCTTAAGGTATGCAGGCTTTTATTACAGCCCAGTACTAACACGTCTGATTTAACTTATAAGGGCTTGAAGAGTAAAACATTGTGTAATAGATAAGAGTTAATTGCATTTATTAAATTACATGTGTTTGTCAGCTGCAGGCGTGTTCGTCCTTTATCAAGACTGTACAAACCTTGATGTTCATCACTTATTTGAAGGGGACTTTCATATTCTCACTTTTCTCTTTGGGAGTAGGTGCCTGGTAAGAGAGGTGATCTGAGCTTTCAGTAACACTTGACATTAAGTTGCTTTTCTGTGTAGTAACACTGTTCGTTCTATAATAACGCCATTGGTATTACAATGTTGGTATATTGTACTTTAATTGGCTTTGCGTTCTAATTACAAAGGAATTCAGTTCCATTACAGAACAATTGCCATAGTACTATGTAATTACAATGTCGTAACTAGCATAAGTATAGCATTACTACACAGGTATAAGAGCAACTTAAAGAAAATGTAAACACATGTTCCTGCTCTATAAATGAATGGGAAGACAAAAGCAACTATAAGAGCAGAACTCACCCCAGCCAAGATGACTTTCAACACTTCATCTCGCACCTGGTATTAACATGACAAAAAGCAGTAGTGGTAGTACATAGTATGCAGAGTTCACTGTTGAAACACACTATTAAATCACATAAGATCCCTAATGATTGACAAATACCTTCTTCTCTGCAAAACATCCAGTCAGTAAAATGAAGAAGCCCTGAAAAAATGGACACAATAAATAAATACAATGGTATTTTTTCACTCAATAGTTTCAGACAAGAATATTTGTGATGGAAAATGGATGAAAAAGTACCTGTAAGGAGTTTGTGATGGTGAAAGCATAATGAATCACAACACCCATCATACCCTTGATATCAATGAGCACAACAAATCCCAAAACCCATGTTATCCCAAAGACTGGTGTTAAAAAGACGACCACTTTCAGGATGCTTTTGGCTGTCTCTTTCTCGTCGGCTTTACTTCCATCAGGGACACTGGACTTTAGGAGAGTCATGATGACAACACACATGGAGAACAGATTCATCAAAACGATCGTCCCGATGGGCAGAAGAAATGCGTGAATGGACCCTTTCAGAAGTCCATCGTAAATGAGCCAGCAGGTTGTTGTGTTGTGGTAGGTGTTTCCTGTGTATTTGTAGTACACATAGGTAGCTGCCACGATCACTGCGGGACAGACGTACCCGAGGACGGTGGACAAGAGCAGATACACCCTCTTCCTCAGCGGGTGGAAGACGAAGATGAGCTGGTGTATTAGCATGACGCTGAGGCATAGCATCCAGCAGAACATAGCCATAAAGAAGAAATGCTTGGTCACGGTCAGTATGAGGCACCAGGTATCAGAGATGCTGGGGATGGAGGAGGCCAGGAAACTGCAGTCGGCCAATAAAAGGCATAGAGAGATGTTGACCAGGGCTGTGTGGCGGAAGTGTGAGAGGTTGGACTTCACAACAGCCGACCACACCAGCGCCTCGATGAAGAGGAAGACAATAAGGGAGCAGATGGACATGCCCAGGCCTACGTAGGTAATCTCATCCAGAAAGGGTAGGTTCACCGGGGTCTTGGACATGAGCACTGAGAAGGAGGTCAGGTGGGTGCACTCGCAGTAGCTTTTGTTGTTGACCATTTCCTTCCACTTGCAGCCTTCTTCAGACCATTCCTTTAATGTGGTGTTCCAGAACACACAGAGGATTTTAGAGTCTCGAGACATTGACTGGTTGATGGGAAAGTCCAATTTGATGTCTATTTTGGAGTCGTTACTGTTTTGCAGTGTGGCTGACACCACAATGCTAGGGAACTCACTGTATGGGAATTTTGAATTGTTTAATTTGTCAACCAGGTTTTTTACTCCCACAGTTTTGACTATTCCTGAGGACTGGGCCAATTTGACCTCAACGCCAAACACAGTTCGATTGCAAGATGAGTTATTTTGAGCTCGGCAGAGTTTGAATTGTAGATTTGGGGTGTCATTTCCGTTACTGGTATTCATTTTGATGTTCTTCACTAGACCCTCGACAGACTTGAGGTATTTTGAAGACATTCCATATTCAATGGTTTTGTTGACTGCCTTCCAAGGGTTATTCAGCATGTTGCTTGCTGCATCAAGAAAAACCTGTGAATTGTATTTGACAAATTAATGTTTCTGTATGAGATATATTGTGGACAGCAGTATAACTCTTGACTGGGGTATGTGCAAATCACCCAATATTTGGCAACAGTTTAAAGGTGCAATCTGCAGTTCAAACAATAACAAAGTGCAACTGTTTTGGACAATATCTCAGGGATGGAGCTGGAGGAATGTAGCCACTCTCAAATCCAAAGAGAGAGCTATGGATGCAGACACTGAAATTATAGTTTGAACCATTCTCCAGATGTACAGTGTTTGTTTACAATTACATTGTTTACAAACATTGGAGTAAACAAGCTTATATTTTGGGTTATGATGGGGTAAGACAGTTGAAGTTACATAAGCATTTATATGTTATATTTTTCTAGAATCAATGGCTATATATCATTGCTTCAGCATATCATGACTTTAGTCAAATGGACGTATCAACAGCAGATTGCTCCTATAAAGAGTAATCTATCTCAAATAAAAAACAGAATGGCTCACATCTAAAACGGACTCATCCAGGGTGATAGTTTCTGATGCTTCAGACATGACATCCAGAATACTGATGGATGCATTCAAATCAGCAACTGAGCTGTTCGTGTCAGCAACTGTGTTGTTCTTCAACCCAGAAAATATTTCACGAGCAATGTCTTGTGTGGCCCCAAGTCCCTCTCTAAAGTTCTGGAATGGTACAACACGCATGGAATAGTACATTTCTTTGCAATACCAACACATTCTACAGGCCTAAAACATTTTAATGATAGTCACATTATTCCAGTGGCTGGATATGTAGTTGAATAATGTGATTCATCACCAACCCGTGAGTAATGTTATCATATTACTGTAATGCAAGAATGCAAGCGCTTTTACTCACAACATAGACATTCACCAAAACACTACCAATGTTCCATATCAACTTGAAAGTGTGAGAGTTATATGACTGCAGGAGGTTTAAGGCCATACTCACTGCTGCTGAAATGAGAATTTGATTAAGTTCCTCATTGACACAGTTATCCAGCACATCCATCCATGCAGGCCCCTTGCATGTCCTCTCGTTATACCCCACTCTCCTCGGCTCACATTGTCGGATGACAATAGTGTCACCTTTTGGGGTTTTTGGCCAAAGATAGTCTACTAAACAAGCCATCTCCTTTTCCTCAGCTGATAAAAACAAGCGTTGGTCAGTGAGGAGTATTAATAAGAACTAAACATCCACTTCATTTTTGTACATGTTGTATAAATAAACCATACAAGTTTAGTACTGTCACTCAAATGTGTTTAAGTGAATTGTTAAAGTGGCGTTATGTCCAAAAAGGATGAAGAGGATTAAGCAAATTCATTCAAAGGACTCATACAACCTAAACATACCATAAATCACTGGTATAGTTATGCTTGCACTTTCAGTCTCGTTCTCCTGGTTTGTAAATTTGACTGTGAAAACATGCGGTAATTCTGTTTGCTCGCAATTTATCTTTGGAGTTATGCTGTAGCTGGTCCCCGCTGGCGAGACTAGAAAAGAATGTTGACATTTTTCTCAAGTTACTGCAACTTTATACATTTTGAGCACAAAGAGAAATAAGGTGATACAAAGTTCAAGACACAGTTCATAAAGAGTACCTGAGGATGAAATTGGGAGTTCCATTTGAGCTTGGTATGACCAAGTAACATTGTACATCTCCGTGCTGTTCTCGATGGTTGCGCTGACCATCACACTTTGAGGTTTTATATCATGGCATTCTACAGTCAGTGGGGTACTCGTCATGGTGATCTGATCTGGTAGCAGGGCTACCTTCAACTCTGCAGAGGCTGCGTGCACAATGGATCCTTTGGAAAATCCACACTTATACATTCCTTTAGAAGCAATAAAAAAAGCAATAAACAGGATCATATCAGTAGGTCTATTTCAGTATCGAACAGATGCACTGTTTACAATAACCACATGAACCGGAAATATAATCCTACTCCCTCGATTTATATTGGCAAGCATCATAGGTCTCTCAGACACACCTGCCCAGTTCCCTGACAACTTTTTAATTTGGACTGTGGTACAGTTAGGTGATGCCTCTGAGAATGTCACGGTTATGCTGGTTCCAGTGTTCAGACCAAATGTCTCACTTCCCTTTATCAAGTTCCAGTTCCAAGAGCCATCTGTTTCATCAAATGTTGTTTCTTTAAATGTGCAACTCAGCGTCGGTGTTGAGCGGTATGGTACTTTGTTCATTGGATACTTAATGCTTACAAATCCTGTGGAAAAGTAGAGACATACAATATCAATACAATAAATAATACAATAGATCTTTACACGTTTCACATAATCATTACCAACATATCCTAATCAATTTCATACCATAATTCTTGCTACATTTCTTAATGTCATACTGTCTTTGCACTTGTTTGTATGGTCCATAGGTTATCATATCATAACCAAAAGCTTTGCAACTCTGAAATTGCATGTGATTGGAGTGTACAGAGACTCCATTTTCACTAGTATTTTCACACAGTATTTTCTCCTGTGCCTTATCTGAGCCTAATGTGGCAGATCTCCTCGTGGTCTTAATATCACTATGTGAAAGGACTGTACTGTAATGGAAGAGGGAGGACATTTACCTGATGTTTCAACAGATATTTTGGCAGAGGAGCCTACAGTCATTTCCAGGTCAGCTGTTATTTTTGTAATTGTTTTAGTCAGAAATATGACACTGACATCCACTTTGAAATCAACAATGTGGCCATCACCCCTTATGTGTCAATATTGAGTTGCCAATGGGTGAAAGGGAGAAAAAAACAAAAATTTATGTTGCATATTTGGGGAGAAAAACAAGCACTCTGCCAAATATTAAGGAATGAATATATCCTATAATAAATGTTGAATGTATTACCTAGGTCCAGATACATTAAGGCCCTCAAACCCATTTAATTGTTGAAAACCCTCTGTGAGCTGAGAGAAAAAGTAATTGTGTTAATCAAGATTAAATATAATGTATTACATGTTCACATTATAAGAAATGTATTTACACCTTTTTTTTGTTCTTTAAAAAAAAGTTTAGCCCCTTTTCTCCCCAATTTCATGGTATCCAATTGTAAGTAGTTACTATCTTGTCTCATCGGGAGAGATGGTCGAAAGCCATGCGTCCTCTGAAACACTACCCAACCAAGTCGCACTGCTTCTTAACACAGCTCGCATCCAACCCGGAAGCCAGCCGCACCAATGTGTCGGAAGAAACACCGTGCACCTGGCAACCTGGCTAGCTTGCACTGCGCCCGGCCCGGCACAGGGGTCGCTAGTGTGCGATGTGACAAGGATATCCCTACCGGCCAAACCCTCCCTAACCCCGTCCGGGCCAATTGTGCGTTGCCCCACGGACCTCCCGGTCACGGCCGTCTGTGACAGAGCCTGGGCACGAACCCAGAGTCTCTGGTGGCACAGATAGCACTGCGATGCAGTGCCCTAGAACACTGTGCCACCCGGGAGGAGTGTATATACATTTCTTTAAGTCGTTATACATTTGAATAATTGAATCTAAACCAAATTATACTATTTCATCAGATTTTAATTCCCTAAATGTAAAAATGAAAATGTACCTGTTGTTTGATAGTATTAGTTTCACTAAATACTTTTTCCACTGTGACTGTTCCATTAAAGAAAACTATGTAAACAAAAACAAAACATTAGAATTGTGACAACAGTGTTATCCATCCTATTGATCATATCAAATAATGGAAGTAAAAATAAGTATCAACAGTAATACCTTTCACTTTGGGAATACAGAAGGCTGGCAAGTCAGAAATATTTGCATTACAAGACGAGCCATTGCAGCACTGGAACTCGTCACACACTGCGTTGCTCCAGATGTACGTTGTCGAACAGTTACATTCAGAATTACCCCCAACAATTTCACATTCTACACAGAAACACACATGATCCATCAACAACAATCAGACTACGGATGAAAAAACACTGATAGAGGAACATTTCTCTATCAAACCATATTTGGTAGAAATAACGATACTGTACCCGCTGTTAGTTCAAGCAGTTCAATGGTCATACTTCCATTATCTGTGGTTATTTCCTTGATCGATGATAGAGTACCAGAGATGTCAAATGTAACATTGCTCTCTACCATGAACTCAGCCATGTAGGTATCTAAAACAATCAGTGACACAAAGGAACATTTGTATTTTAGTTTAGGCAAATGTGCAAGAGAGCCTTTTCGGCAGCTAATTCTAATGATTGGGGAGGGTCTTCAAGAGTCTTCAAGATCTGCTGGTGTGAGAGAGTTAGTCAATTCACTTGTCCTCATGTGGCCCTTTTCTAGTTCTCGTCATAGAGAGTAACCTGCTTGGTTTGTTATGTATTCAGACATAAATCTGTAGATCAAATAACTCACCCACTGCTAAGGCCTGTGTAAATGGAGAGAGAGAGAGAGAGAGAGAGAGACGTTAGATTTCATCATCAAAGGGTCAATAAGTACATATGTCCACTAGAATTCATCTTTGAAATAAGATACATTCATTAGGTTCCCTCCATATATGTTATTTTTAATCGGTGCTTATCTTTACTTAGTTTACTTGACTAACATCCATGGCTACTGTGTAAATTGTCCAACTGGCTCATTTCATGTACTACTGCAATGTACAGTTGAAGTCAGAAGTTTACATAAACTTAGGTTGGAGTCAATAAAACTTGTTTTCAACCACTCCACAAATTTCTTGTTAACAAACTATGGTTTTGGCAAGTCGGTTAGGACATCTACTTTGTGCATGACACAAGTAATTTTTCCAACAATTGTTTACAGACAGATTATTTCACTTATAATTGACTGTATCACAATTCCAGTGGGTCAGAAGTTTATATACGCTAAGTGTCACGGCCGTCGAAAGAAGTGAACCAAGGTGCAGCGTTGTGAGAGTACATTTACTTTTTTATTTCAAATGTTACCAACAAAACAAGAAGTAACAAACACAACGGTGAAGCTTCACAGTGCTAAGTGCCACAAACAAAGTTAACTACCCACACTGAAAGGAGGGAGAAAGAGCTACCTAAGTATGATCCCCAATCAGAGACAACGATAGACAGCTGTCCCTGATTGAGAACCATACCGGCCAACACATAGAAACACAAATCATAGAAATAAAGGACATAGAATGCCCACCCAAATCACACCCTTACCAAACCAAAAAGAGACATAAAAAAGGCTCTCTAAGGTCAGGGGGTGACACTAAGTTGACTGTGCCTTTATAAACAGCTTGGAAAATTCCCAAAAATAATGTCATGGCTTTAGAAGCTTCTGACAGGCTAATTGATATCATTTGAGTCAATTGGAGGTGTACCTGAGGATGTATTTCAAGGTCTACCTTCAAACTCAGTGCCTCTTTGCTTGACATCATGGGAAAATCAAAAGAAATCAGCCTAGACGTCAGAAAAAAATGGTAGACCTCCACAATTCTGGTTAATCAGGGGGAGCAATTTCCAAAGGCCTGAAGGTACCACGTTCATCTGTACAAACAATAGTTTGCAAGCATAACCACCATGGGACCACGCAGCCGTCATACCGCTCAGTACTTTGGGTCGAAAGTGCAAATCAATCCCAGAACAACAGCAAAGGACCTTGTAAAGATGCTGTAGGAAACAGGTACAAAAGTACAGTATCTATATCCACAGTAAAACAAGTCCAATATCGACATAACTTGAAAGGCCGCTCAGCAAGGAAGAAGCCACTGCTCCTAAACCGCCATAAAAAAGCCAGACTACGGTTTGCAACTGCACATGGGGACAAAGATCGCACTTTTTGAAGAAATGTCCTCTGGTCTGATAAAAACAAAAATAGAACTGTTTGGCCATAATGACCATCGTTATGTTTGGAGGAAAAAGGGGGAGAACATCATCCCAACCGTGAAGCACAGGGGTGGCAGCATCATGTTGTGGGAGTGCTTTGCTGCAGGAGGGACTGGTGCACTTCACAAAATAGATGGCATCACGAGGTAGGAAAATTATGTGGATATATTGAAGCAACATCTCAAGACATCAGTCTGGAAGTTAAAGCTTGGTCACAAATAGGTCTTCCAAATGGACAGTGACCCCAAGCATACTTCCAGAGTTGTGGCAAAATGGCTTAAGGACAACAAAGTCAAAGTATTGGAGTGGCCATCACAAAGCCCTGACCTCAATCCTATAAAAAAGGTCTGGGCAGAACTGAAAAAGCGTGTGCGAGCAAGGAGGCCTACAAACCTGACTCAGTTACACCAGCTCTGTCAGGAGGAATGGGCCAAAATTCACCCAACTTATTGTGGGAAGCTTGTGGAAGGCTACCTGAAACGTTTGACCCAAGTTAAACAATTTAAAGGCAATGCTACCAAATACTAATTGGTCCTTCTGACCCACTGGGAATGTGATGAAAGAAATAAAAGCTGAAATAAATAATTCTCTCTATTATTATTCTGACATTTCACACTTTTAAAATAAAGTGGTGATCCTAACTGACCTAAGACAGGGAATTTTTACTAGGATTAAATGTCAGGAATTGTGAAAAACTGAGTTTAAATGAATTTGGCTAAGGAGTATGTAAACTTCCGACTTCAACTGTACTGCTTACCTGGTGGTAGAGGAATACCACGCCACAGTAAAGTATAACCGCTCTGGCCCACATCGTTTGTCTGATGGAAGCAAAGAAGATTTACACTGCTTCAACAATTTGGACACATTAATGAATTAAAACATCAATTTTCATGACAGACAATAGTGATACTGTAGTGATACCCCATTGGTGTTCTTATTATCGACTTTACTGTTTTATTTTTGTCTCATTTGAGTCCGTGCTAGTTGTTGCTTTTATTATTCTATTCAGATTTTATTGTCCATCTCTAGGTGGTTTATTTTCTTTTATGTTTCACTCTGAGGTAGATACTGCTGTAAAGAATATAGGTCATGATCATTATTAATTAGCCTTTTATCTCCTGAGCTCCTTTTCCTGAAGTATACAAAGTCCAAAATTAGCTAGTCAAACTTTCTTTTGCATTACTTTGCATTACCCCATAATACAGACACAGCAGGTGGTGAGCTTGTCCTGTTGACGCATTGAATTATCCTTGTCAATCAATCTCTGCTCATTAAATAAAACATAGAACAATCAACTTACTATGTACATTGTATGTCCTTTCAATTATTCACATGGCCATTGTTTCTTTAAACTACACTACCACAGCACATGTATTTGCTCGTGTTTATTAATTAAAGAAGACTATCAACATTTTACTTGAGGTTATTTTTTGTTTTTTTAAAACAACTCTTCCTCCAGAAGAGGACTGGCCACCCCTCATAGTCTGGTTCCTCTCCCCCCAGCACAGCCAGAAGAGGACTGGCCACCCCTCATAGTCTGGTTCCTCTCCCCCCAGCACAGCCAGAAGAGGACTGGCCACCCCTCATAGTCTGGTTCCTCTCCCCAGCACAGCCAGAAGAGGACTGGCCACCCCTCATAGTCTGGTTCCTCTCCCCCAGCACAGCCAGAAAGAGGACTGGCCACCCCTCATAGTCTGGTTCCTCTCCCCCCAGCACAGCCAGAAGAGGACTGGCCACCCCTCATAGTCTGGTTCCTCTCCCCCCAGCACAGCCAGAAGAGGACTGGCCACCCCTCATAGTCTGGTTCCTCTCCCCCCAGCACAGCCAGAAGAGGACTGGCCACCCCTCATAGTCTGGTTCCTCTCCCCCCAGCACAGCCAGAAGAGGACTGGCCACCCCTCATAGTCTGGTTCCTCTCCCCCCAGCACAGCCAGAAGAGGACTGGCCACCCCTCATAGTCTGGTTCCTCTCCCCCAGCACAGCCAGAAGAGGACTGGCCACCCTCATAGTCTGGTTCCTCTCCCCCAGCACAGCCAGAAGAGGACTGGCCACCCTCATAGCCTGGTTCCTCTCCCCCAGCACAGCCAGAAGAGGACTGGCCACCCCTCATAGCCTGGATCCTCTCCCCCAGCACAGCCAGAAGAGGACTGGCCACCCCTCATAGCCTGGTTCCTCTCCCCCCAGCACAGCCAGAAGAGGACTGGCCACCCCTCATAGTCTGGTTCCTCTCCCCCCAGCACAGCCAGAAGAGGACTGGCCACCCCTCATAGTCTGGTTCCTCTCCCCCCAGCACAGCCAGAAGAGGACTGGCCACCCCACATAGCCTGGTTCCTCTCTAGGTTTCTTCCTAGGTTCTGGCCTTTCTAGGGACTTTTTCCTAGCCACCGTGCTTCTACACCTGCATTGCTTGCTGTTTGGGGCTTTAGGCAGGGTTTCTGTACAGAACTTTGATATATCAGCTGATGTAAGATTGGCTTTATAAACACATTTGATTTGATTAAATGACCGACATCAGTTCACTTACTTGAATTCCATTTTGTTCTTGTTTTCTGTGAGCTCCATGTGCAGTTTCTGTAGAGATAAATCAGATGATTCCTGAACTGTGCGATGTAGTAGGGAGTTGAACATAGTTTAAAGCAGTAATTAACTACAAAGACCACAATTCATTGCAAGCCTGCTTATACTTGTTCATCAGTTGTTTGGCGAGCCTATAAATACATGATCTAAGTAATTCGTAGCTGGTATTCAGAGTCATAAAAGAGATGAGATATAGAGATGAGATAATGTCTTGGAATGAAATAATGAAGTCATCAAATAAAACAAATATTTTATTAAAGTCAAGTAATGTGATTAAATTACGGTTAATTAGTGATAAGCAGTAATGGGCAGTCACTACCATCACGGGACTTGTATTAATTGTGTTATTCAGTGTTCCAGCATTTAACCCACGTAATGCATAGTGTATTTAATGTCTAATCAAAACTGAAATTGAAAACCGTGTTTTTTTTGTAATAATCGAACCGAAACCGAACAGACCCCAAAAAGCAGTAATAGCTCAGCACACCTACACAGTCAGCTTGGTCACCATGTTGATACTAAATCCAGTAATTACAAAACATCATGGTCCGTTAAGAGGTTGTTTTTGTATCACAACACATAAAAACGAAATATGCCTAGTTACTCATTAATTTATGGACTTTAAACATGAATGAGATGGTACACCAGGTTAGTGTGAATGGAACAGAAGACTACACAGAAGCAGCCTATATACACTTGACGGCTGAAGTCATCTGTACTCTCAATATGACATTCATTTGAGCATTAATGAGATGGTACACCAGGTCTGGGGTTACATTGCCCCAGACCTTTATATTTTCTGTCTATTGAAGTTCACTTTATTTGAAAAGACTGTGAGCAAAAAATTAACTGGAGAGTCTCAATTGAAAGTACTTCTTAATCCAGAAGTAGGGTAAATCTGGGCCTGGGAAATCTAGACTAACTAATTATTAGACTACTTAAAATGTTACCAAATAAAAATGTGTCACAATATTCATGGAATAAGATGTTTCATTGACACAATCATTTTTTTCATATTCTTTCAAAATGTATTTTCAAACCACAACTTGGCATACATTTGAATAAGAATATACAGGGCAACCCCCAAGTATTAAGCAGTATGAACCATTTGTAAATGCAGTGCATAGAAATGATGAAAGATAATAGCTTTTCAATAAGAGGAGATTACTGACCTTGCCTCGAGCAATCTGCTCTTAAACCTGGGTTTGACCTGTGAAACTAGTGATCAAAAGGTGGGATGCAGTTTGTAATCCATGTCTACCAGGAGACCATCGGGGTAGGCTGAATGCTCACAGTGAACAGGCTGCGTCTGACTAAAGTAAATGGGAAAATGCTTGAAAGCAGCACGACGGAGTCCACATATGACAATGAGTAGCTACTTTGAAAAAGGGATCTTTGCCATTTGCATGGCTGGTATCTCCCTCTGCCATCTGGACTGGTCAACATGGGCCTTCAGCTTTCCATCTGCATTTGGCTACCAAATACAGCTTTCTCCTTGAGGAGGTTACATCCTGTCAAAATGTTGTCTGTCAAGAGGAAATTATGTCATTCCTATACATGTAATTCCTATACATTTAATTCTTATACATTCAATTGAGGAAAGACAGATGGAGCCGTTAGTGCCCCAATGTGGTTGGTTATTTTGTTGCAAGTATATACCTTCTAGACATTACAGAACACAGTGCTTGATGAGGAATAACTGTAAGCCTAGTGTGCCACACACATTGAGAAACAGTGACTTCGTAACTACTTCAATACTGGTTAAAATGGACAAAACAACATCATGTTCTTAAAATTAAACTTCTTAGGGATTTTTTCTCACTTCCTGTCTGAATGACGTGCCCAAAGAAAACTGCCTGTTGCTCAGGCCCTGAAGCCAAGATATGCATATAATTGGTATCATTGGAAAGAAAACACTTTTACGTTTGTGGAAATGTTAAAATAATGTAGGAGAATATAACACAATAGATATGGTAGGAGAAAATCCCCCCAAAAAACAAACAGAATTGTATTTGTTTGAGAGAACATCCTCTTAGAATGGCAAGTATAAGGTCATACTGAGAATTAGCTCCCTGGATGCAATTCCTATGCCTTCCACAGGGTGTCAGCAGTCTATGTTCAAGGTTTCAGGCATGTAACTATAAAAACAAACAAATATCAGTTTTAGTACAGTGACACAGTCTTGGAAATTCGTGTTCGCGCGCGCCATGAAGACAGTATGCACCTGCTGAACATACTACTTTCTGTAAGAAATATTATAGTTTGATTCAATTTTGGGGTATCTGAGGAGTAAATAGCAATGTATTTGACTTGTTGAAACAAAGTTTAGGGGTAGATTTTTGGATTATTTTCTCTGCAAGTTGAACAAGGGGATAACTCAAATCGATGGCGCCAACTAAACTGACTTTTTGGGATATAAAGAAGGATTGTATCTAAAAAAACAACATGTCATGTTATAGCTGGGACCCTTTGAATGACAAATCAGAGGACGATTTTGCACCGTCCTCAAACAATCGCATGGCATGTTTTCGCTGAAATAACTACTGTAAATCACATAGTGCAGTTAGAACAACAAGAATTTAAAATTTAAACAGATATAAGTATGTACCTAAATGTTTAAAATCCATAATTTGTATGATTATTTATTTGAACTGCGCTCCCTCCAGTTTCACTGGAAGTTGTCCCGCTAACAGGACACCTAGGCTTAACTGACTTGCCTAGCTAAATAAAGGTTAAATAAAAAATAAAATAAATCAATGTTGTATCGTATGACAACATACAATTCTGAGTTTAATAAGTATTTCCTTGAAGGCCAGATTGTTTTCCTGTAACAATGGGATGAATGGTTTACAGCAGGGGTTGCCAACAGGCGGCTGACAGGCAAAAACTGTCCCAGAAGTGTTTTTCATATACACTACCATTCAAAAGTTTGGGGTCACATAGAAATGTCCTTGTTTTTGAAAGAAAAGCACATTTTTAGTCCATTAAAATAACACTAAATTGATCAGAAATACAGCATAGACATTGTTAATTTTGTAAATGACTATTGTAGCTGGAAATGGCAGATTTAAAAAAAAAATGGAATTTCTACATAGGCTTACAGAGGCCCATTGTCAGCAACCAAATAGTAAATAGTAACCGCAAAACACCAGCCTCAACACCAACAGTGAAGAGACGACTCCGGGATGCTGGTCTTCTAGGCAGAGTTGCAAAGAAAAAGCCATACCTCAGACTGGCCAATAAAAAGAAAAGATTAAGATGGGCAAAATGAACAAAGACACTGGACAGAGGAACTCCGGAGTTGCCTCTTCACTGTTGGCATTAAGACTGATGTTTTGCGGGTACTATCTAATGAAGCTGCTGGTTGAGGACTTGTGAGGCGTCTGTTTCTCAAACTAGGCACTTTAATGTACTTGTCCTCTTGCTCAGTTTCCACTCCTCTTTCTATTCTGGTTAGAGCCCGTTTGCGCTGTTCTGTGAAGGGAGTAGTACTCAACGTTGTACAAGATCTTCCGTTTCTTGGCAATTTCTCGCATGGAATAGCCTCTTGAGTGTAGGTGGCAGTATTTTGATGTTTGGATGAAAAATGTACCCATATTAAACTGCCTGTTTCTCAGGACCAGAATCTAGAATATGCATATAATTGTCATATTAGGATAGAAAACACTCGAAAGTTTCCAAAATGGTAAAAATATTGTCTGTGAGTATAACATAACTGATATTGCAGGTGAAAACCTGAGGAAAATCAAACCAGGAAATGGCCTCTATTTTGAAAGCTCCATTTTCCATAGCCTGCCTTTGCTCCATTTAAAGGAATATCAACAGGATTCCTTTTTCTATGGCTTCCCCATGGTGGGAACAGTCTTTAGATATAGTTTCAGGCTGTTATTTTGAAAAATGAGCGAGAAAGATCACATTGCGTCATTGTATGACTGGGTGCCAGCAGCGTTTTGTATGCACAACAGCTTGGAGCAGCCATTTTCTCTCTCTTTCCTATTGAAGAAGCTACATTCCCGGTTGATATTTTATCGCTTATATATTGTAAAAACAACTTGTAAAAAACGTTTGAAATGTTTCTACGAACATTACGGATACTATTTGGAATTTTCGTCTGCGATGTCGTGACCGCTCGAGCCTGTGGATTTTTTAACATAACGCGCCAACCAAATGGAAGTATTTTGGATATAAAAATAATCTTTATGGAACAAAAGGAACATTTATTGTGTAACTGGGAGTCTCGTGAGTGCAAACAACCGAAGATCATCAAAGGTAAGCGATTTAATTTATTGCTTTTCTGACGTTCGTGACCAATCTACTTGGCTGCTAGCTGTTTGTAATATTTTGTCTACTGAAAGAGATGTGCTTACATAAACGCTTGGTATGCTTTCGCCCAAAAGCTTTATTGAAATCTGACACACCAGGTGGATTAACAACAAGCTAAACTGTGTTTTGCTATACTGCACTTGTGATTTCATGAACATTTAATATTTTTAGTCATTTAATTTCAATTTGGCGCTCTGCAATTCAGCGGTGGTTGACGAAAATGATCCCGCTAACGGATTGGGTGCATCAAGAAGTTAATTTCTCAGAACAAGAATAGACTTACGAGTTTCAGAAGAAAGGCCTTTGTTTCCAGCCATTTTGAGCCTGTAATCGCACCCACAAATATTGATTCTCCAGATACTCAACTAGTCTAAAGAAGGCCAGGTTTATTGCTTCTTTAATCAAAACAACAGTTTTTCAGCTGTGCTAACATAATTGCAAAAGGGTTTTCTAATGATCAATTAGTCTTTTAAAATTATAAACTTGGATTAGCTAACACAACGTGCCATTGGAACACAGGAGTGATGTTTGCTGATAATGGGCCTCTGTACACCTATGTAGATATTCCATTTAAAAAATATGCTGTTTCCAGCTACAATAGTCATTTACAACATTAACAATGTCTCCACTGTATTTCTGATCAATTTTATGTTATTTTAATGGACAAAACATGTGCTTTTATTTCAACAACAAGGCATTTCTAAGTGACCCCAAACTTTTGAAAGGTAGTGCATATATATGGTTTATATTGGTTTTAGTTTTGGGTTTAAAAAAAATACACATTTTGGAAATTCTGGAATTTAGAAGATCTGTTCCCATGTAGTCCCACAAATAAAAAAAAGATAAATAAATTATGTCTCGTTGTAATGAAGGTATGAAATGATTGTTATTTTCAAATATATTCTATTCGTGCTATTTGCAGTGTACAAATTATTATAATTAGGTTCCATCTCCCCACCATTCGCTCTGACAAAAATCGCCCGCGGCTGAATCTAGTTTATTTCCCCTGGTTTACAGTCTCTTTGTGGCTAGAGCTGCATTGTGCAAACACATCATCACCATGGAGAAGATGCAAATTGTTACTGGCAGCAACAAAGTATCAGAAAAGAGGAAGAGCCACGTACAATTAAGCAATAAAGCAGTGTTGTATCATGAATACAGTCACAAGTAAATTGTGTTTTTCGGCGCGACGCAATAGTAATACAATGCTCAGTGACTAATGTACAGTATAAACTCAGTTGAATTGAGATCATAATGTCATCATCTGGTAGTAATGGCATCATTGTAATGGGTTTTGCCCACTGGGTAGGAACTCAATTCGGTGCAAAAATAATAATTTTCCTACACGAAAACAAAACCGGGGGAAATATAAGATGATACAAACACAACACAACAGTACCACTTGACTGTCATACCTCTACAAGCTTCAACTGACGCAAAGGCAGGTTGGACATGAAATTCAATTGTGTTCAACTAATTAACTGATCTCACTCATGACATGACTTTTAGTCTTATTTTAGCATTAACTTTTGTTTGCGTCTCAGTTATTACTTTACTGTAATGCCAATCCATCAATGTGGTTATACTGTCTATGGGTAGACCTATGCGTTGTCCTGACCTCACAGATTTCCTTAACTAAACTGATGGTTATCATAAAGTTATGCTTACAGTAGACTTTAAAGAAACATCACCTAATATGTTGTTCCACTCCTACTTTTAGAAACCAGAACAAAGGCTGAGTCAAAGCCACAATAATGCAAATGCTTTAGGAGTATCGCAAATCCACAGACATTATTTCTGCCATTTTTGTTGTTTGTAGGAAATGGAGACCTGCCTCTTTCTAAGAACTACCTGTACTAGGAAGTTAACGCACCATGCAAAGTATACAGTATTTTGTAACAAGTCCTATTTTTTTAGATAAAATTAAATATAATCCCAAACTCCAGTGGATTACACGCTATCCACGCGCTTTACAATAGTAAAGTGACATTATATATTTACATGGCAATTACTTGTCCACTGGGGGCCAGGCAAGTGCCTGTTATAGTAGCTTCATGGCTCAGGTGTGGTGGATGGGGTTGAGGCAGGGCCTGTGTTATGGGCAGGCCTTAGGAGGCCTGGCTCGCCCTACTGTGCCACCTTGCCTGAACAAATTAAATATTTAAATGTTAATAATTTATTTGACGAGACATGCGCTGACAGAAAGACTCATCAATCTCAGATAAAGCAACCGAGCGAGTGAAACAGCACCCCTCTGTCTCAGTATGTGTAGACAATGTATCTGATGCTGTCTGGTCAAAAATAGTGTGGCATGCAATAGTCTTTTTGGCCAAACAGCATAAGATACATGGGCTGTATATAGTAAGAAAGAGGGGCGCTGTTTTGCTTGTTGAGATGCTTTCTCTGGTTGGCTCATTTCAGCCACTTCCGAATTTGAGGAAAGTTGGCGGGTGCACAGTGTTGGAATTATTTTGGATAAACGTGCAAAGGTAACTTACTTTTTGAAGTGATTTGTTTAACAATCATGATTGGTTGTGTTGATGCCACATTTAGCCCATGCTCAACATTTGGTTGAGGATGGGCTAAATTGTGGGCTACGGCTTCAAACATCGCAGGTTCAATCTCAGTGATAGGCACATTGTTGTTGTTTCTTTTCATGAAAATGTTTATGTTTTAACCCTAACCCAAACCTTAACCACTCTGAATTGATGCCTAAACTTAGCCATTGAGGTTAGTTTTAGTTTCACGAGTGAACGACAGCACTGTCGTGCAGTTTGTCTGCCGGCTGACAGGACGTGTTGACATGTTGTGTGAATTGACATGGGAATTGGTATTTGGCTGTTTCAAAGTTTGAAATGAGGTGTTGTAATTCTATAGAAATTCTGGAGGTAATTTTACAAAACATATATGTTTTTACACATGCATACAAAACATGTAAGTAAGTAAGCCTGGGAAAAGTAAGCCTTGTCCAAGCCAGAATGGCCCATAGTGCAGGAGCCTATCTCCTGTTTCTGTAGCATGAGGCAGCTTGATTTACTGTATGTACATCCTCTGGACACTCCCTAGACTAAACATGCTACTGTATCAATGGTTGCCAGAACAACACAACAAAATTGTCTAATGAACTAATTCATTAAAGTATTTTAATAATTTTATTTTAACTAATAATTAAACTTACAGAAATATGTGCCATTTCTTGAATGTAAACAAAGTAGCCTAAGTGCTCTGTATGAAACGAAACCAAGAAAGACCCATTACCTTGCATGCTCTTTAGTTAACATTGTGCAGTCCTTCAAATAATTATTATATCATCATTGTGCCAACCACCTTATCCCTACAGGCACGTGTACCGTTGGGATGTCAAGATATAATAATGGTCTATGATTAAGTTAATGCAAGATCATGCGAAATCAAATCAGATAATGTGCTGAACGACTGCTGTTTGCCACATTTTATTTAAATAAAAAAGCAAAGCATGCATGCAACATGTAAATTGATAATAGCCAACATGAAGAGACAAAACGAGATACATCATGGATCATAAGTGAGGTCATAAAGCTGATCTACAATGGATTTGACACACAATAATTGTGATACAACATATATTTTTGTGATACAATGGAGTTTGTCTGCACAAATGTTGTTACTGTGTCGTGTCTTCTCAACACATGTTATTATTTTAGTACAGAATAATAACTCAATTGTAGCACAACGGTTGTGACAAATGCATTGTACATCAGTGTGTGCGGTGCCTATCTTACATTCCGCTCAATGTAAAGCCGTTATCTTTTGGATGTTTTGCCCTCTTTTTAGTCTCCCTCAGAATTTGCATACACACATAATGACTTACACCATGATATCAACAACTATTCTTTAGCATCCAAAGTGCAATGTCTTAGACAAGAGAACATATGACCTTTTACATGTAAATTAAACGTAATATAAATTGTGACAAAATGAACATTGAATTATTCAAAGAGAGAATGTAATGTGTTATTTCTGAAACAATCTCCATTCTTCATGTTAGCTGATTAATCCATTTACACAGTAATACTCTTATTTAAACACCCCCACCCCACAAAAAACAATAATCATGTTTTTCAATATAATCCTCAATAATCCCGATAAAAAGTTCAAATACCATATAGTTCAGAATCAATCGCTTTGTGTTAGACATAACCACCAATGACGTCACTGAGAGTTGGGGTCAGCTCTTAGTGGCAGTCACTTCAAGGTCACACTCAGGTGTTAGCTACTCTAACCCAGTGCGTCAATTGATGATGTGCGGCAACCCCTTTTGATTGTTTCATTATAATCACATTTGTTGCATTGAGTTAAGTGTTGATGAAAGTCTATGATGCACCAGTAGGGCCGGATGTTGGAGCTGCTGAAACATTGAAAACATCTGGAACAGTAGGAACAATAGGTCAAACAATGGCACTATGTACTGTAGTATAAGGGCAACTTAATGGGAAGTTGTGCCCAATTGCCTAAGAGTATTGCTTTATACTATAGACCTACTTCTCCTCCGTATCCGGAAAAAGCCCAAACCATCTGACGATGATGTTGCAGCACTTGTGGTCTGAAATGAAAATATAATATTGATAAGGGAATTTGTATGTTTAAGGTAATGACTAAAGAATTCCACCCTGAAACATAATTATTAGATTATGTAACATGTGTAATGAATAAATTAGACTAACGTAACTATTGATAAACATAAATCCAATCAGGTTTGGTCGAGACAAGTAAGGGAGAGAAATGTGTGTGTGTGTCTAAGAAAACACAGAGGACAATTAAACATGACAACAATTAAACATGACCTGACCTGGTTAGAACTTTCAAAAACTTACGACAGGAAAGAGACACTGTCAAGGTCCCTCTCATGAGGGAGGGAGCGGTATGGAACTGCCAGCTTGGTAGTGATATACGAGGAGTGTGGACTGTGGGGAAAGACACATCCCACCTACTGTTTGTGTGTCTGTGTGTGCGTGTAATCCCCCTACTGTTTGTGTGTCGGTATCACGTTCTGACCTTTATTTCCTTTGTTTTGTCTTTCTTTAGTATGGTCAGGGCTTGAGTTGGGGTGGGCAGTCTATGTTTGTTTTTCTATGTTTGGTTTCTTTTTCGGCCTAGTATGGTTCTCAATAAGAGGCAGGTCTCGTTAGTTGTCTCTGATTGAGAATCATACTTAGGTAGCCTGGTTTTCACTTTTGAGTTGTGGGTGTTTGTTTCCGTTTGAGTGTTTGTTGCCACACGGTACTGTTTCGTTTTTTGTTCATGTTCACGTTTATTGTTTTGTATTTCATAGTGTTCAGTTTATGTCTTAAAATAAACGTTATGGACACTTACCACACTGCGCATTGGTCCTCTGATCCTTCTCGCTACTCCTCCTCAGAAGAGGAGGAAGAATGCCGTTACAGTCGGTGTGTGCGTGTAAGTAGGTGGGGGGTAGGAGTTATAAAATGATATGTCTTTGTATTATGGACTTCAGAACGTTCTCTGAATAAACTTTACGGACCTTTTGCAGAAGCTGAGTCTTTGCCTAATTATTATTAAACCCAGGGTCTTACAAACCTCGGGCATTGGTCAAAGCTTAAATAATTGTTTAGTTATCATCATTGGGATTGAAAATTATCGTGACAAATATAAAACATTCAATACTAGCTTAAAGGTAGTAGACTTCCTAACATGTTCAACAAAGTCATAAATACAATAAAATGGTCACATGAGTAAGCATAGACAATAGTGTAATAAACATGTTGTGGCCAGCAACAAATAATTTAGATTTATAATATAATTATTTAATTATAAACATAATCAAACTATATTATGCAGCCACGACACAACAGTGGTAGGCCTGATCACCGACAACGACAAGACAGCCCATAGGGAGGAGGTCAGCCAAGCCATAAGACTCCTGAACAGGTAATCAAATGGCTACCCAGACTATTTGCATTGTGTTCCCCCCCCAACCCCTCATTTTACTCTGCTGCTAATCTCTGTTTATCATATATGCATAGTCACTTTAACTATACATTCATGTACATACTACCTCAATTGGTCCGACCAACCAGTGGTCCCGCACATTTGCTATCCTGGGCTATGTGCATTGTGTCCCACCACCCGCCAATCCCTCTTTTACGCTACTGCTACTCTCTGTTCATCATATATGCATGGTCACTTTAACCATATCTACATGTACATACTACCTCAATCAGCCTGACTAACCGGTGTCTGTATGTAGCCTCGTTACTTTTATAGTCTCGCTACTGTATATAGCCTGTCTTTTTACTGTTGTTTAATTTCTTTACCTACCTATTGTTCACATAATAACTTTTTTTGCACTATTGTTTAGAGCCTGTAAGTCAGCATTTCAGCGCACGTGAAAAAAATCACTTACCTTTGTGCTGTTGGAGGACACTTGTGACCTTCCTGTCAGAGCTTCCCGGATCTGAAAGCACAGACAAGGAGTTCATCAAATATATTAATTGTCATTACAAAGCACATACCCTGGGGCGGCAGGGTAGCCTAGTGGTTAGAGCGTTGGACTGGTAACCGGAAGGTTGCAAGTTCAAACCCCCGAGCTGACAAGGTACAAATCTGTCGTTCTGCCCCTGAACAGGCAGTTAACACACTGTTCCTAGGCCGTCATTGAAAATAAGAATTTGTTCTTAACTGACTTGCCTAGTTAAATAAAGGTAAAAAAAAACATTACAATACATAATATGAGAGGTATCAGTAAGTGGGTCATCAACATACCTTTTTGTCCAACAGTGTTCCAAATACCAAGATGAACAAACCCTTTTAATGATAACATGGTGAAGGATGGAATTACTATACCAAATTATAGTATAACATGCTATCGGGAATTTAATGCATTTAAAAGAAAAAATCTTTCAAGTCAATTGCACTTAACCAAGGACCAGTTATTTACTAGTATTATTTAACTGAGTTAAATACCTGTAATGAATTGAAGATTGCAAACACAATATGGATTCCTTGATTGTTTGGTCTAGTCATGGTTCCTAATCCTAGTCCCCAGGTAGTACCAAAGAAGGGAGTCAGAATGGCCAGACACCTGGCGATGACCACCAAAGCATTTCTCTCATCTGGCTGAGTAACATCCCCCACGCCTCTCCTCAGCATTTTGAACAGAACCACAATCAGGATCAAAAGGTTGATGACCACTATGGTCAGGGCAGGGATCACAAAAGCCAGAAGGGCCTTTGACTCTGTCCAGTTGAGCCAGCAAACCCCATCATTATCTCTGGTGTATTGTTTCCCTGGGACTGTCACTGCGATAGTTATGACAGCAATGATGAGGGGAGCTCCATAGCCCAAAGAAAAACTGATGGCCAACATTGCTGGTTTAGACATGTGAGAGAACACCATGACAGTCCAGTAGAGCAGCAAAAGGCCTGAGACCAACATCCAGAAAAACAGAGCCAGGTAGAAAAAGTGGATGAAAAATGTTGCTGTGGAACACGCAGGTAGATCTTTTTTTTCATTGTCGGAAATTGCTGCACCAATAATGAACCAAATGTCAGCAATCAGAAGGGAAACGGCGATGTTCACTATAGAGACATGACGCATGTAAGATGTGTTGTTTCCAGTCACAGCATTCCATACCAACATCTCAATGATGAGACACACGACCAAGCAACCCATTGATATGCTAACTCCAATGTAAGTGATAAATTCCAAAGCGACACGCAACACAGCTGGAATGGAAGGCGACATCAAAATGGAGAAGGAGCTCAGATGATTACAGTGACAGGTGACAGTGAAATTCTTTTCAGACTGCAGTTCACATCCTTTATCATCCCATCCTCCAAGGCCGTCAAAAAGGTTAAAGTTCCAGAAAACACACTGAGGATTGGCCAGTGTCTTGTCCAGTACGTCAAAACTGAACGTCACATTCTTGACTGTGCCATTCACCTTCACCAGAACCACTTTTCCGTTGATGGTGTTGACACTGTTGACACTGTTGTTCAGACTGCTACTGTTTCTCGCAGGTAAAACATTATCCAAGGAGTCAAATGTTATTATGGTGATTGAATTGAAGGAAGCTTCAGATGCCGGTATGTCTATCAACACAGACGAGTTTAAATTGAATAAGTTGTTGACTGTGGTTTTGTTTAAAATAATGCTTGACGTTTCTATGTCAAAAAGGTCATCGGTAAGGAAATTGGAAAGTGTTTCAACGGTGCCCAGAAACGCTGAGCTTTCGTTTTTGTTGAGGTTGCTGTTTAGAACATCCCAGGAGGCTTTTGCTCCATTTGAAGTAAGTACACCTGCCGTTTCCAGGAAATTCTGGAGATCAAGATAGAAATCAGAATTAGTACAGGATTACTGAAATCCTAATAAAAGTGAAACTGTTGATGTCAACATACCTTCATCAATGGTTTGTTTATTGGGGTACTTCGGGACACATTTGCAACATTTTTTAGAATATTAACAATAGTAGAAATAGTTGCAGGTGATGCAACTATTCTACCTAGGAGGTTAAAAGTGCTGTTGCGGAGTCTTTCCAAAAAAACTGGAAGACCAGTCCCCACTAAAGCCTGTGTGGATTTAAAGTGATGAAAGAAAAACAATACAAGTGTATATAAGGATTGATACTATATACAGTACTGTAACAAAGCAATACCATCATTACTAAAACATTTTTATATAGAGTATATTTTATATCCAGTGAAAATGTTTTTATGTTAACATATTACCTGAGATAAAAAAAACAGGTTTTCAATTTCTTTTAAGACACAGTTATTCTCCCGCACTGAAAAATGTCCATTTTCTTGACAAATAGCAGTCTTTTGACCTACTTCATCCAATTTGCAGTCAGCTACAACTATCTCATTCACTTGTCCACTGCCAAAGATCGTATTATTCAAGCAGGTAAACCCTAGAGAACAATGGGATTTGTGAAATTATACAATATTTATAATTGTAATCTTATAGATATTACAACTGTAGATTACATGTCATGAATTATGGGATTACATGAAGGCGAATTTAAGCGAAGTTCTTGTGACAATGTTTTTGATGCACACCAGAAAAGCAAGAAAATGAACAATTCATCTAAAATCAACTGACATGTACTGCTGCCACAGTTTAAACTCATCTAAATACTTTTTGAATTTATTTCAGGACAAGTAATAACTAACTTGGTCCACCAAATCCACCAAATACTAACCTAATCAAGTACTTACTTATGTTATATTTTTCTCCAAGTGTTGAGACAATATCCGCTTTTGCTTTTGCAATTTCCACATTATCGACAATTGTTGTTATAACAGTAAAATCTGCAATAACACTTCCACTCCTATTCATGTGAGAAAAAAATATCAGAAAACATATCCACAAATGAATAGCATGCATTAGCAAAAATAGCCCATACATACACTGTATAACATCAACCCCAAGTTCTTTTCATTTCGAGGGGAAACTCTTGTCTCTGGGGCAGTGGAGGATTTAAGTATAGGCGACATGGGCCTGGGCGGCATCATGGGCCGGGGGCGGGTCGCCCGCACAACATCTTTTAGAATGGTGACATTTGCGCAATCCGTTTTCTATCGCTCATTTGCACATCACGTCAATGATATCATGAAAATGGTGGTTCGCCCAGGGAGCCATACAAGCTAGAACCGCCACGGCTCTGGGGCATATACTGAAAATGTATTTGTTATATTGGATATTTTAGACCACAGTTTAAATTGTTAGAATTTCAGCAACCTTCAATTCTTTACATTTGTGCAGCAACTATTATATGGCCCATACATCCCTCAAAATCACCTGAGTGTCACGTCCTGACCTTAGTTCCTTTTTTATGTCTCTATTTTAGTTTGGTCAGGGTGTGAGTTGGGGTGGGTATTCTATGTTTGTTCTGTGTGTTATAGTTCTATGTGTTTGGCCTGGTATGGTTCCCAATCAGAGGCAGCTGTCAATCGTTTTCTCTGATTGAGAACCATACTTAGGTAGCCTGTTCCCACCTGGTGTTTGTGGGTAGTTGTTTTCTGTGTCTGTGTTTTCACCATACAGAACTGTTTCGATTTTCATTTCTTTCCTGCACTTTGCTAATTTGGAATTTTCTCGTGTTCTGATATAATAAATTATCATGGACACTTACAACGCTGCATTTTGGTTCGATCCTTCCTACTCATCATCAGACGAAGAAGAAGTTTGTTACATTGGGATTGAAATTATACATTAAACTGAACGTTGAGAAATTTAAGGTGACATTTAGTATTTGAATATTCAAATTATTAGCACATGAAATGAAATAATATAAAATGATAAAGTATTGAATAGAGGTAATAACACTGGAGCAAAACTTACTTTAACCTATTTAACTTTGCTGATATGAAGCCTCGCATGTTTCTCTTATATATGACTTTGATCTGTGTGAGACAGTGAAATGATTATTGATCAAGAGTGATTTCAAATCAATTATTGAAAAGGACATGAAATGAACATTTGGTACATATCAAACAAATTGTAATTTGTCACATATCATGCGAAATTTACAATGGACATCCACAAATTAATACATACCATACGAAATGTAATCTGTCATACTAAATGGAGTGAGACCGATTTAAATTTACTATGTTACATCTAACCCTGAGTCCAGGTTGACACTTTACATTACAGCACATGGACATTGTGATAAGCATGAGGGAATATAGTATACTCACAGTTTGATCAATATCTTTGAACATTGCATTATTTTCATCATTGAAGTTAGAGTCAAAGGTGATAGCCATAGTAAATTGTAGGTTCAGTGTGTTTTCTAAAAAAAAACAGAACAAAATATAAGAATACGGAAGATAAAAATGTAATTACACATTTGTATAACTGAGGTTGCTTTTGACCGTTTTGTTTTGTTTGCACTAGGGCACAGTGGAACAGGAAAACAATTTAATGAAGACATTAGAGTAACTGTTTTTTTGGCGATGTCCAACTTCTTTCAAACATGTAACAAGGAAATAGGTCAAATTAAGGAGGGTGTTGTTGGAGTTGTTGAACTTTCTGTGTTTTTATGTTGGTACTGAGGTACAGTGGAACATAAAAACATGATATATAACACATTGGTGTTACTGGAATATTGGTGATGCCCGACTCAATAATACCACAAGGAAATACCGTAGGTCCAATGAAATGACATTATTGATTTGTTTCTTTGATGTTGTACTGGAGGGGTTTGTTGGAGTTGTTGAACTTGCTGTGGACTGTTTTGTTGTTGGCACTAATGCGTAAAAGTATTTACTTTACTGACATTGCTGTGTATCACTGAATGATTACATTTTGTTTAACAGAGTAGTTATGTACCGTAACCACATGGAATAAGGAACTTACTTGTTACGGCAGGAGTTGGAGTGCACAAGTTATTTGTCATGGACATTTAAAAATATTTAATTAACCAACAGAGAATCTATTTTTGAAGATGTAAATTACTTTCCATACACAAGCCATAATTTGTTCATTGTGTAATACTCTGAGATAGCCTAGTGGTTAGGGAGCCTAGTGGTTAGGGAGCCTAGTGGTTAGGGAGCCTAGTGGTTAGGGAGCCTAGTGGTTAGGGAGCCTAGTGGTTAGGGAGCCTAGTGGTTAGGGAGCCTAGTGGTTAGAGCGTTGGACTAGTAACCGAAAGGTGGCGAGATTGAATCCCCAAGCTGACAAGGTAAAAATCTGTCGTTCTGCTCCTGAACAAGGCAGTTAACCCACTGTTCCTAGGCCGTCATTGTAAATAAGAATTTGTTCTTAACGGACTTGTCTAGTTGAATAAAGGTAAAAAAAGATAACCCAAACAAAATCACATCTGAACAGGTCAGTGGATTTTTGACACTGTTACATGTATTTGAAATACATAGATTATTGTGTAAAACCAGTACTTGTTTCCTCTACTGCTGGCAAAGCTGTGGACGCAGAGAAATGTGAGATGATTATGATGATGGCTGGTTCTCTAACCTGTTTCACAGATTTTTGTCTTTCAGCTGTAGGCCTCAAGTAAATATACAACTATGAATACACTATGGCAAGTTGCTCTTGGTAAGACTCTAATTAGTACAGTAAAACGTTTGTTAATTATATAGTCATGAATAATTGTCTCATACCTGGTGTTGGAGATGGTGTTGGACAAGCCGTCAGATCTATGTGGTAAATGAGACAGGGGTAAGCTTAGAGTTTAAATGTTGCTGAACGAATACATAAACATTGATTAAACTAGCACAGTGGAGGTGGTAAGGAAACAGTTACTTGTGATTGGCTGACAAAACGGTCCATAAGAAGGAATGGCTTTGATACATCCACAGGAGTCATCAGTGATGTTGTCACAGGATCCATAAGAGAGACACTGGTCACATGACCAACCATACTGATCCTCACATCTGCATGTGCTGTTTGGGTAGCATGCTGTGAATGAAAGGAGAGTGGATTGAACATCATCATATCAATGTTTTCTGTGAAACCAACTATTTGAAAATATCTGAACCAGTTGTTGAATATATTTTACAATGCAGGAATTAAAACTCAAATGAGCAACAGCAACAGAAATCTCTTACCAGTAGTGAAGTTCACCTCTGTTACACTTAACACATTGGAGATCAGGACAGGGTAGGTCAGGCCACTCACACTTGCCCTAAGTACATCTATCAATGTAGCTGAAATATCTGTCATGTCCAACTCAATTTCAATAATTTCCCCATAAGTGGTTGATGGCTCTATGGAAAATTACAATTGAATAAATCATGACAAGCATGTCTATTATTTTCAGTAAATGTAATCTATTGCTTGAGTAACTTCTTGGAATACCTGCTGTAGTAGTTGGACTTGGATCTGTTGGGATTAGGTAAAAGACGTGTCACCAAGAAGAATTACGCAGCTGGGAGACGTTGCCAAAAACAACTACATACAACTACAACAACAGGTACAATGTCAAACACCAAGTGGAAGTGAGAATCAAATAGTTACTTGTGATTGGCTGACAGAACTTTCCATCAGAAGGATAGTCATTGAGACATCCACGTATTTTGCCATCAACGATCTCACCACAGGACCCATAGGAGGAACACTGATCACATGACCAACTATACTGGTCCTCACATCTGCACCTGAATGCACTGGGATCTGAGGAGCATTCTGTGAATGGAGGGGAAGTGGACTGATTATCCTCAACATGGAGATACAACGTTTTCTTCTGATGCCAACAACGTCCAAGTTTTAGTTTTTTAAATACACCCTTTACTAACACATGAGCCCTGTAGGTCTTGAACCTTTTATAAAATGAAGAAAAAAAGAACAATTAAAAACTCTTACCAGTAGTAATGTTTATGTCTGTTACATTTAACACACTGGAGATAAGGATGGGGTAGGTTACACTTTTCACATGGAACTTTAGGTAATGTATGTCTTCAAGTGGAATATTATAGACGTCCAACTCAACTTCACCAACTTTCTCAATGAGGGTTGCTGTCACTGTGGAAACAATTAATTTCAAAATATCTTTATTGTTCCCTGAAGTGCAATTCTTGTGAACCATAAAAATAAATATACATACAGTACCAGTCAAAAGTTTGGACACACCTACTCATTCCAGAGTTTTTCTTTGTTTTTACACTTTTCTGCATTGTACAATAATAGTGAAGATATCAAACATATGAAATAACACGTGGAATCAATTAGTAACCAAAACATTTTGTATTTGAGATTCTTAAAAGTAGCCAACTTTTGCCTTTGCAAACTATTGGCATTCTTTCATAAAGCTTCAAGAGGTAGTCACCTGGAATGCATTTAAATGAACAGGTGTGCCTTGTGAAAAGTTAATTTGTGTAATTTCTTTCCTTCTTAATGCGTTTGAGCCAATCAGTTGTGTTGTGACAAGGTAGGGTTGGTTTACAGAAGATAGCCCTATTTGGTAAAAGACCAAGTCCATATTATGGCAAGAACAGCTCAAATTAACAAAGAGAAACGACAGTTTCATGAAGGTCAGTCAATCTGGAAAATGATGATGAAACTGGCTCTAATGAGGACAACCACAGGAAACGAAGACCCAGAGTTACCTCTGCTGCAGAGGATATGTTCCTTAGAGTTAAATGCAAGGCAGATTGCAGCCCAAATACATGCTTCACAGAGTTCAACAGACAGATCTCAACATCAGCTGTTCAGAGGAGGCTGCATGAATCAGGCATTCATGGTCAAATTGATGCCAAGGAACCACTACTAAAGGACACCAATACTAAGAAGAGACTTGCTTGAGCCAAGAAACACAAGCAATGGTCATTAGACTGGTGGAAATCTGTGCTTTGGTCTGATGAGTCCATATTTTAGATTTTTGGTTCCAACCGTCGTGTCCATGTGAGACACAGAGTACTGTAGGTGAACAGATGATCTCTGCATGTTTATTTCCCACCGTAAAGTATGGAGGAGGTGTTATGTTGTGGGGGTGCTTTGCTGGTAACACTGTCTTGATTGATTAGAAATCAAGGCTCATGTAACCAGCATGGCTTTCACAGCATTTTGCAGCGTTACGCCACCCATCTGGTTTGCGCTTTGTGGGACTATCATTTGGTTTTCAACAGGACAATGACCCAACACACCTCCAGGCTGTGTAAGGGCTATTTGACCAAGGAGAGTGGTGAATTGCTACATCAGATGACCTGGCCTCCACAATCACCCAACCTCAACCCAATTGAGATGGTTTGGGATGAGTTGGACCACAGACTGAAGGAAAAGCAGCCAACAGTGCTCAGCATATGTGGGAACTCATTCAAGACTGTTGGAAAAGCATTCCAGGTAAAGCTGGTTGAGAGAATTCCAAGAGTTTGCAAAGCTGTGGTCAAGACAAATGGTGGCTACTTTGAGGAATCTAACATCTAAAATATATATTTATGTATTTTTTGGTTATTTCATATGTTTGATGTCTTCACTATTATTCTACAATGCAGAAAATAGTAAAAATTAAGAAAAACCCTTGAATGAGTAGGTGTGTCCAAACTTTTGATAAAATAAAATATATATAAAATATTCCCGGACACCTCACCACTGTGTGAGAGGTGCAAGCAGGATGAGGGGACGTTGACCCACTTATTCTGGACATGTCCTAAATTACATGTTTACTGGGCTCTCATTTTTGATTATTTATCTAGAGCCTTTGATAGAGTTCTAGCCCCAGACCCATTGACCGCTCTGTTTGGTACAGTTGATGGGAATAACCACGAAGGGAAAGCTGTCTCTCTTTGTACTCTATTAGCCAAAAGGCTCATATTGCAATTTTGGAAACTGGAGACTGTACCCACCTTTGAAATGTGGTTACGGGATTTAGGGAATGTAATACATATGGAAAAGATTCGATACAATACCTCCAATAGAAGTCCAATGTTTTACAAAATATGGCAGCCGATACTGGATAAATGGTCTAGTCCCGCCTCATAACTGGGTTGATGATCTGCTGCTACTCTGTGCTGGACTCCACTCAATATCTATTTTTGGCTTAACTACACTGCTTGTAATGACTATATGCTGTCTTCATATACATGTACCACCTAATAGGATTTTGTTTTATTTTGTGTATGTGTGAGTTAAGTTTTGTTTTGTCCTCTAAATTGGCCATCCCATTCAACAGTACAATGAATGTCATTGTTAGTATTGCTGTCTTTTTTATTTGATTTTTTATTGTAAAATAATAAACATATTATTTAAAAAAAAGAAAATCTCGGCCATGTTCTGTTATAATCTCCACCTGGCACAGCCAGAAGAGGACTGGCCACCCCTCATAGCCTGGTTCCTCTCTAGGTTTCTTCCTAGATTTTGGCCTTTCTAGGGAGTTTTTCCTAACCACCGTGCTTCTACACCTGCATTGCTTGCTGTTTGGGGTTTTAGGCTGGGTTTCTGTACAGCACTTTGAGATATTAGCTGATGTACGAAGGGCTATATAAATAGCCCTTCGGGTCTTCCAAATATTGAAAGTGTGTAAATAGTTACCCATGTTATTTTGTAAATGTATATCTTTTTCTTTTTTTGGGGGGGGGTGTATTAGAATACCATTTTGGCATTTTGTATATAGTTATTTGTTTCAAAATGTATACCTTCACCAATTTGGCCACTTGGGTACATTTGGGCTACTTGTGTGGGACACCTGGGTGACTTCATGATAAATGTCATGTAGCCCACTCATTTTGGAAGTTATCATTCTGACACTTTGCACAAGTATTGTTGCCCTCTTATATTTTTCACTGAAATTGTCCCAATCATCCTATCTGAATGTTTGTTTTATCTTGTTCATTTTAAAGATGATGATACAACAATAAAAAGAAAAAACGTATGTTTTGTTTCATTGTATTATCTAAACCAGATCTATTGTGTTATATTCTCCTACATTCAATTCACATTTACACAAACGGCAGTGTTTTCTTTCAAATGGTACCAAGAATATGCATATCCTTGCTTCTGGGCCAGAGCTACAGGCAGTTATATTTGGGTATGTCTTCAGGCCGAAATTGAAAAAAGTAGGGGGGTAGCTCTAAGAGGTTTTTAATAGCCTTCCAAAACTTTCTAGGGTCATTCAGGTTATCAGTGGTAACAGACATAACATATTCAGACTTGGCCTTCCTGAGAAGAAAATAACACTTGTTTCGTAACTGCATAAAAATAAGCCAATCAGCATCAGAACATGATTTCCTTGCTTTAGCCCAAGCTAGATTACGGTCATGAATAATACAAGACAGCCCAGAAGAAAACCATGGATTATCCCGCCCTTTAACCCTGAACCTGCGGAATGGGGCATGTTTGTTTACTATTTGGAAAAAAACATCATGAAAGAATTTCCAGGCAGTTTCCACATCAGGGATAAACTCAATCTGCTCCAGTCAAAATAAAACAAATCATGGAGAAAAGCCTGCTCATTAAAACACTTCAAATTTATCTTACGAATAAAACGTGGGTTTGTCTTAGGAACCTTAGTATTTCTAACAGCAACAACAACACAATGGTCACTTAAATCATTACAAAAAACACCAACCGCAGAATATTTATGTAGAACATTTGTCAATATCAAATAAATCAGGGTAGATTTATCTGGGCATTTAAGAAATGTAAGAAAGAAATAAAAACATGCACGCAGCAAATATCCTGCACACAGCAAAAATCCTGCACACAGCAAAAATCCTGCACACAGCAAAAACATGCACGCAGCAAATATCCTGCACACAGCAAATATCCTGCACACAGCAAATATCCTGCACACAGCAAATATCCTGCACACAGCAAATATCCTGCACACAGCAAATATCCTGCACACAGCAAATATCCTGCACACAACAAATATCCTGCACACAGCAAATATCCTGCACACAACAAATATCCTGCACACAGCAAATATCCTGCACACAACAAATATCCTGCACACAGCAAATATCCTGCACACAGCAAATATCCTGCACACAACAAATATCCTGCACACAACAAATATCCTGCACACAACAAATATCCTGCACACAGCAAAAATCCTGCACACAACAAATATCCTGCACACAGCAAAAATCCTGCACACAACAAATATCCTGCACACAACAAATATCCTGCACACAACAAATATCCTGCACACAACAAATATCCTGCACACAGCAAAAATCCAATGGCAAAGGGCAGTGAGATAAATAATGATGTTTTAATCATTTCGGATTTGTGTGAGCATAAAAATATGATTTCTTTTTGTCATTTTCTAAGGTGTCTAAAGGCACATTATGGGGGCAGACATGTAGGTTTGAGCTGACTCACCCTCTCGCTTTTCTCCAGAAGGAACTTGTGATCCATCAGTGGGTGATTCCTGGAAAAGATAGATTTTTTTTTTTTTATGATTTGTATCATTGCGTCAAATTAAGAATGTGTTTTAACACTCAGAAAATTGCCCTATTTGTTTTTATTTCACCTTTTTTTAACCAGGTAGGCCAGTTGAGATCAAGTTCTCATTTACAACTGCGACCTACGTATTGGCATGGTAGATACACAGGGATGTGCAGTGTCATTACAATGTGGATACAGTTACACAACTGTGCTGTTTGTGTAATTATAATGTATACATGCTGTAGTTGCACCAATGGAACGAACAAACAAATCTGTTTTGAAACATATTATATTAATAGTGATACACCTAAAGATATGTAGCTCAAACAATATTGTATTTCTCTGACATTGCTTTAAATTGCCTTGTGAACATGTTCTTTTAGTTTAAGTCCATATTTACTGGTCTCTTACCTCTGATGTTACATTTGGACTTTCCAAGCAATCTTGTTTTTCCAGACTAGAGCAAAATACCAAGAGGACACTTAAGTACCAAACTGTCTTTGGTGAGGCCATATCTGTATGAATATAGCATAAGATATACAAAACAAAACATCATACAGTCAGTATTACACATTTGAGATGTCTTCCCCCAATGGAACACCAGATGGTGTACAGATTGTGAGATAGCATGGTTGCAAAACAAATTATACAATAAAACACAACTAAATAAGCACCAATTATGGTGACAGCTGAGGTATTTATGGGCTGTTTTCTTGATTATGTTACTAATATTCATTAACCTAATTGGAATGCTAAGAAGAACATTGTTGCGGTCTGATGAAGAAGGAAACATATGACTGACCAAATGGTTGGTCACGTCTCTGCTGCATTTTGGTGAATATATTAACTTATCTTTTCTGTACATACTGATCCAATCGCAATAAATGCAATTGAATCTGAAATTCATGCTCAAAATGATGCACATAGCATGCACTCCTGGATCTGTCTACTACATACAGTTGAAGACGGAAGTTTACATAAACTTAGGTTGGAGTCATTAAAACTCGTTTTTCAACCACTCCACAAACGTCTTGTTAACAAACTATAGTTTTGGCATTTCAGTTAGGACATCTACATTGTGCATGACACAAGTAATTTTTCCAACAATTGTTTACAGACAGATTATTTCACTTACAATTCACTGTATCACAATTCCAGTGGGTCAGAAGTTTACATACACTAAGTTCACTGTGCCTTTAAATAGCTTGGAAAATTCCAGAAAATTATGTCATGGCTTTAGAAGTTTCTGTTAGGCTAATTGACGTAATTTTAGTCAATTGGAGGTGTACCCATGGATGTATTTCAAGGCCTACCTTCACACTCAGTGCCTCTGTGCTTGACATCATGGGAAAATCAAAAGAAATCAGCCAAGACTTCAGAAAAAAAATGGTGACCTCCACAAGTCTGGTTCATCCTTGGGAGCAATTTCCAAACGCCTGAAGGTACCACACTCATCTGTACAAACAATAGTACGCAAGTATAAACATAATAGGACCAGGCAGCCGTCATACCGCTCAGGAAGGAGACGCTTTCTGTCTCCTAGAGATTAACGTACTTTGGTGCGAAAAGTGCAAATCAATCCCAGAACAACAGCAAAGGACCTTGTGAAGATGCTGGAGGAAACAGGTACAAAGTATCTATATCCACAGTAAAACAAGTCCTATATCGACATAACCTGAAAGGCCGCCCAGCAAGGAAGAAGCCACTGCTCCAAAACCGCCATTAAAAAAAAGCCAGACTACGGTTTGCAACTGCACATGGGGACAAAGATTGTACTTTTTGGCCATAATGACCATCGTTATGTTTGGAGGAAAAAGGGGGAGGCTTGCAAGCCGAAGAAAACCATCCCAACCGTGAATTACGGGGATGGCAGCAACATGTTTTGGGGGTGCTTTGTTGCAGGAGGGACTGGTGCACTCCACAAAATAGATGGCTTCATGAGGTAGGAAAATGATGTGGATATATTGAAGCAACATCTCAAGACAAGTTAAAAATTCCTGACTGCAAATGGGTCTTCCAAATGGACAGTGAACCCAAGCATATTTCCAAAGTTTTGGCAAAATGGCTTAAGGACAACAAAGTCAAGGTATTGGAGTGGCCATCACAAAGCCCTGGCCTCAATCCTATAAAAAATGTGTGGGCAGAACTGAAAAAGCGTGTTTGAGCAAGAAGGTCTACAAACCTTACTCAGTTACACCCGCTCTGTCAGGAGGAATGGGACAAAATTCACCCAACTTATTGTGGTAAGCTTGTGGAAGGCTACCCGAAATGTTTGACCCATGTTAAACAATTTAAAGGCAATGCTACCAAATACTAATTGATTGAATGTAACCTTCTGACCCACTGGGAATGTGATGAAAGAAATTAAAGCTGAAATAAATCATTCTTTCTACTGTTATTCTGACATTTCACATTCTTAAAATAAAGTGGTGATCCTAACTGACCCAAAACAGGGAAAATTTACTGGGAATAAACATCAAGAATTGTGAAAAACTAAGTTTAAATGTAGTTGGCTAAGGTGTATGTAAACTTCCGACTTCAGCTGTATGTACAAATAAGATATGAGAAAGATTACTTATTTTAATAATTGTGACACAGTGTCACAAACATCATATGTTGTCTAAGAGTCCTTCATTTACTCTTCTGTATTCACATTGTTAAACCTTGAACAAATATTACATTTATATTTACACCTGAACCCTGTGAAAGGTCATAGTTAAAAATGAACTCAATCAAATTGTTTACATCATTTCAATATAAAACGTGAAAAGTAAATGTATTATCTTACCTCTCCGACTCTCTAAATTGACTTCTCAAGGAAGGGCAAAAAGGCTTCTGTGTGTCTCTTGCCAATTTGCCACTGTACTCTGACTCAGAAGGGTTGGGTTTTTGCGGAAGAGACATTTCAGTTGAATGCATTCAGTTGTACAACTGACTAGATATTGCCCTTTCCCTTTCCACATTTCACATCAAAACAGTTGATTAAATATAATAAAGGCACTCACCTCCTTGTCCTTGAACTGCGAGAGTGTAGTTGAGTCAGAATCTTGATTAGAATACAAAAATGTGATCATATTAATCCCGTGCTAGCCTCTCTACACTGGAATCCTATTAAGGCTAGTGCTGATTTCAAGGTTTTACTGCTAAACAACAATGCATTACATGGACCAACTCTCTCTCCGATTTGGTCCTGCAGTACATACCTACACATACATTATGGTCACAAGACGCAAGACTTATTCTTCCAAGAATTTCAAAGCAAACAGCTGGAGGCAGGGCTTTCTCCTATAGAGCAACATTTTTATTGAATGGTCTGCCGATTCATGTGAGAGATGTCGACTCGGTCTCAACCTTTAAGCATTTACTGAAGACTGATCTCTTTAGTAGGTCCTACTACAGGGGCAACAGGGTAGCCTAGTGGTTAGAGAGCTGGACTAGTAACCGAAAGGTTGCAAGTTCAAATCCCCGAGCTGACAAGGTTGTTCTGCCCCTGAACAGGCAGTTACCACTGTTCCTAGGCTGTCATTAAAAATAAGAATTTGTTCTTAACTGACTTGCCTAGTTAAATAAAGGTTAAAATAAATTGAGTGTAGTCTGGCCCCGAGGTCCAAAGGTGAAAGACAAGGCAGTGGAGTGATGAACAACCCTTGCTGTCTCTGACTCCCCTCTCTTCACTTGGATTCTCTGCCTCTGATCCTATTTTGGAAGCTGAGTCACTGGGTTTCTAGTTGTCTCCCATGCCGTCCCTGGGAGGGGTGCACCACGTTGTGCCAGGATTTTTTGCTGTACACAACTTGAATGGGTTGAGTCACTGAAATGATCTTCCTGTCTCAGTCTCCAGTACCTCTGCTGCAATAGTCTATGTGCCACGGGGCTAGGATCAGTCTATCCTATTGGGTGTAATTATCCTGTCTTATCTGGTGATCTTAAGCATACTCTCTAAAATTCTCACATCTCTCTCTCTCTCTCTTCTACCAGAGGACCTGAGCTCTAGGATTCTTCAGGACTACCTGGCCTGACACTTCCTGACTGTCTCTGTCCCCAGTCCACCTTGTCTTGCTGCAGATCCAGTTTCTGCTGTTCTGCCTGCGGCTATGGAACACTGACCTCTTCACCGGACATGCTAACTTGCTGTTTTAACCCTCTGTCTCCCTCTCCCTCTCCACCACAACTGTTGTCTCGACCTCTGAATGCTTGACTATGAAAAAACAAATTACATTTACTTCTGAGGTGTTAACCTGTTGCACCCTCTATAACCACTGTGATTGTTATATGACCCTTCTCGTCATCTATGAACGTTTGATCATCTTGATGAAAGATATGGCCATGTACTCTGCACAGCCAGAAGGTTTCCTAGGTTTCTGCCTTTCTATGGAGTTTTTCCTAGCCATTGTACACCTACATCTGCACTCTTTGGGATTTTAGGCTGAGTTTCTGTATAAGCACTTTATGACATCTGCTGATGTAAAAAGGCCTATATAAAAATACATTTGATTGATTCATTGATTGATTATGAAGTGTGCTTTTGAGATGGCTATCAAGTTGATGTTTCCAGTAGGGGCCAGGGTTGGGGAGTAAGGGTTGTAATGGATTACAAAAAAAACGGTAACTGTAATCTGTTACGTTATCAGAAAAACTATTGTAATCAGACTACAGATACTTTGAAAAACTAGATGATTACCTCAAGGATTACTTTTAAATTCAGAAAGGATGTTTGCATAAAGAATCTTAGACACTTCTCTGTTTTCTCAATGACATTCAAATCAGCATTTAAAAAAGGCGCAAGTTTAAGTTTGTTCCACCTGAGCAAGTCTGACCACAAGTCAGAGACAATTATGATGACACACTAAATGTGTTTGATCAATCTCAGGAAAAGCGCATGAATAGGCTTTTGTAGGCTAAATTCCAAGTTATGTCTTCCAATGGTGCGACTTCTGTCGGCATCCAAAGACTATCCAACTGGCTTGGAGGTAAGTATGACAGCAGTGGTGCAGTCTACGGCGATACTGATATCACTTATTATTGATATAACGCAGCAGTCTAAGGCACTGCATTTCAGAGCTAAAGGTGTCACTACAGACCCTGGTTTGATTCCAGGCTGTATCACAACTGGCTGTTATTGGGAGTCCCATAGGGCATTGCACAATTGGCCCAGCCTCATCTGGGTTAGGACTTGGCCGGGGTAGGCCATCATTGTAAATAAGAATTTGTTCTTAACTGACTTAATATCAAATCAAAATGTATTGGTCACATACACGTGTTTAGCAGATGTTATTGCGGGTGTAGTGAAATGCTTCTGCTTCTAGTTCCGACAGTGCAGCATTATCTAACAAGTAATAACCATCAATTTCACAACAAATACATAATACACACAAGTCTAAGTAAAGGAATGGAATTAAGAATATATCAATATATGGATGAGCAATGTCAGAGTGGCTTTGACAAAAATTCTATAGAATAGAATGCAGTATATACATATGATGAGTAAACATTATTAAAACCTCTTTGGGCTAGGTGGCGGTATTCGGAAGTTCGGATGACTGACGTGCCCAAAGTAAATTGCCTGTTACTCAGGCCCGGAAGCTAGGATATGCATATAATTGGAAACATTAGATAGAAAACACTCAGTTTCTAAAATGGTTAAAATAATGTCTGTGAGTATAACAGAACTGACAAGGCAGGTGAAAACCAGAGGAGAATCCATCCATATTTTTTTTTGAGGTCACAGGCCATTCCAAAGCTTGTCTATGGGATATTCAAAGGAATTCCCCCCAGATTGCAGTTACATTGGCTTCCACTAGATATCAACAGTCTTTAGAAAGGGTTTCAGGCTTGTGTTTTGAAAAATGAGCAAGTAGTTGTAGTTTTTAAAGGTTTCTTTCATTAGGACTCTAGTCTTGCGGTGCTCGTGAATGAGTGCGCACACTTCGGTATTTATCTCCGGTATTGAACATACTACATTCCGTCTTAAATTGTGTAATTTCTTTACATATTAGGGTACCTGAGGATTGATTAGAAACGTTGTTTGACTTGTTTGGACGAAGTTTACCGGTAACTTTTGGGATTCCTTTGTCTGCATGTTGAACGAGTGGAACAGGTGGATTGCTGAATCAAACACACCAACTAAACTGACTTTTTTGAGATATAAAGAAGGACTTTATCGAACAAAGTTACCATTCATTGTGTAGCTGGAACCCGGGATTGCAAACAGAGGAAGATCTTCAAAGGTAAGTGATTTATTTTATCGCTATTTCTGATTTTTGTGACGCCTCTGCTGGTTTGGAAAATGTTTTTAATGCTGGTGTATGCGGAGCGCTGTCCTCAGATAATCGTATGGTATGCTTTCGCCGCAATGCCTTTTTGAAATCTGACAACGGGGTTGGATGAACAAGAAGTTAAGCTTTTTTTTATAATATTTTATTTTTGCATTTTCCAATTAAGAACATTCAAAACAAAAGTGAAAAGATATTAGACAACGATAGGACAAAGTGACAGTAACAGACGAACATAACAAAAATAAATTATAATTATAGTTATATAAACAAACCTACAATAATAAAAAAAAAATAAAAAAAAAATAACGAGATATTGGATCACCTGCCGTAGGCTACATATTATACGTTACGTGTGAAACATTATGTGAGGATTATATATAGATTCAATCAATGAGATGTGGGGGGAGATTCTCCATATAGTCAATAAAAGGTTGCCAAATTCTGTAAAATGTCTTTAACTTATTCCTCAAGCAGTAAGTGATTTTCTCCAAAGGGATACAACTATTAACTTCCGAAAGCCACATTGCAACTGGCAGGGAGGAATCCAATTTCCATTTCAAGGCAATACATTTCTTGGCAATCGCTAGCAATATTTCTGTTAGCTTTATAGTATGGCTTTGCCTAAGATTTTGAGAATTGCTCTATCACTTACACCGCTCCATTCCATAATGAGTCTTTCCACAGTAATCCTTTTTTAGTCCAAAAAATATGACATATTCCTAATTTCTAAGAACACTGTTTCCTGTTGGATGATTTTTTAAAGGGAGTATTATTTCAAAAATGATATTAAATGGCCAAAGACAACTTTTTTGTGTGTTTTTCCCCTGATACACAAATAATAATAATAATTTATTTAAATGTAGTGGACACCTTTTTAGGAAGAATGTTACATTAAAGTAGGCCTACATAAAATTAAGTGTGATACATAAAGTCATAAAATCAAGTGCATCAATCAACAGTGCAATATAAAATCGAAAACAATATAAAATCAAAGGTCCAGACAAAACAGGACAGATACATTGAGGAGGGAGGGGTTGGGATGAGGTTACAAGTCCGGTTTAGGGAAAAGGGTTTGGCTTAAGGTGGTAGGGTTGGTTTAGCGTAAGGGTTTGGTTTAAGGTGATAGGGTTGGTTTAGGGTAAGGATTTTGTTTAAAGTGGTATGGTTGGCTTAGGGTAAGGGTTTGGTTTGGTTTAAGGCGGTAGGGTTGTTTTAGGGTAAAGGTTTGGTTTAAGGTGGTAGGGTTGGTTTAGGGTAAAGGTTTTGTTAAGGTGGTAGGGTTGGTTTAGGGTAAGGGTTTGGTTTAAGGATGTAGGGTTGGGAATAGGAGCTAAAGGCCCGGGCACCCATGGTGGAAAGGTGGAATGGGGAGGAGACAAGGAGACCAGCAGAGGAGGAGTTGCCAGCTGGAGGGGGCATAGACTGGGAGAAGATCAGAGAGGCAGGTGGGTGCCAGGTTATGGAGGGCTTTGTAGGTGAGGAGTGTTTTAAAGTTAATACAGGATTGCACAGGGAGCCAGTGTAGATGGATGAGGATTGGTTTGATGTGTTCAGTTGATCTAGTGCGGGTGTGGATTCTGACAGCAGAGTTCAGAACCAAGTCTATTGATGAGTTTGGTGGGGATCTGGTGAGGAGAGTCTTACAGTTGTCCAGTCTGGAAGTAACAAAGACATGGATGAAGGTTTATGTACTGGAGTGTGACAGTGAGGGACGGAGCCTGGAGATTGGAAGAACGCTGTTTTTTATGTGGGGTTCGAAAGACAGGAAACTGTAAAGTATAATTGTAAAACAGATGTCACGCCCTGACCGTAGAGAGTGTTTTATGTGTCTATTTTGGTTTGGTCAGGGTGTGATTTGGGTGGGTAGTCTACGTTCTATGTTCTATGATTTTCTATTTCTATGTGTTTGGCCAGGTGTGGTTCTCAATCAGAGGCAGCTGTCTATCGTTGTCTCTGATTGAGAACCATTCTTAGGTACCCTTTTCCCCCACCTGTTTTGTGGGAAGTTAATTTAGTCTTTGTTCAGGGCACATAGCCCAAAGCTTCACGGTTTGTTTTTCTGTTCTTCGTTTTGTCGGCGTCGTTTTTGAAGAAAGAGAAAATGTATGCTTACCATGCTGCACTTTGGTCCAGTCCTTCAGCCAGCCGTGACAGAACTTCCCACCACCAACGGACCAAGCAGCATGATAAGGTGGACTCCTGAACATGGGAGGACGTTCTGGACGGCAAGGGTGTCTACACATGGGAGGAGATCCTGGCAGGAAGGGATCGCCTTCCATGGGAACAGGTGGAGGCAGCTAGGAGAGCAGAGGCAGCCGGAGAAAGGAACCAGCGGTATGTGGGAACACGGCTGGCAAGGAAGTCCGAGAGGCAGCCCCCACATTTTTTTTTGGGGGGGGGGGGGTCACATGGGGAGTGTGGCAGAGTCAGGAAGCAGACCTGAGCCAACTCCTCATGCTTACCGTGGAGAGCATGGGACTGGTCAGGCCCCGTGCTATGGGGTGATGCTCACAGTGTCGAGGCGGAGCATTCACAGGACGGTGTGCTCGGTGCCAGTGTCCTGCATTTGCCGGGTGGAAGCTGGCATCCAGCCAGAACGGGTGGGGCCAGCTCTGCGCTCGAGACCACCAGTGCGCCTCCACGGCCCAGTGTATCCGGTGCCTCGACCAAGGAAGAGGCCTCCTGGATGTCTCCCCAGCCCGGTGAGTCCTGTGCCTGCTCCCAGAGCCAGGACTCCTGTGTGTCTCCCCAGACCGGTGAGTCCTGTGCCTGCCTCCTGTCCGGAGCTGCCAGAGTCTCCCTCCTGTCCGGAGCTGCCAGAGTCTTCCTCCTGTCCGGAGCTGCCAGAGTACCCCTCCTGCCTGGGGCCCGCTACAAGGGTCCCCAGTCTGGGGATGGCAGGGAGGGTCCCCGCTCTAGAGGCGACACCTAAGTGGTGCCGAGCCAGAGGTGGAGCGGGGTCTAAGTCCCTTGCCAGAGCCGCCTTCCAGAAGGACAACCATCTCTGCAGCACTCCACCAATCAGGCCTTTATGGTAGAGTGTCCAGACGTACAAGCACATGATGAACCTGATCGAAAATATCTGGAGAGTCCTGAAAATAGCTGTGTAGCGACACTCCCCATCCAACCTGACAGGGCTTGAGAGGATCTGCAGAGAAGAATGTGAGAAACTCCCCAAATAAAGGTGTGCCAAGCTTGTAGCGTCATACCCAAGAAGACTCAAGGCTGTAATCGCTGCCTAAGGTGTATCAACAAAGTACTGAGTAAAGGGTCTGAATACTTATGTAAATGTGTATTTCATTATTTTTTTTTATAAATGTGCAAAAATATCTAAAAAACAGTTTTTGCTTGTCATTATGGAGTATTGTGTGTAGATTGAAGAGGGCAAAAAACTATTTAATCCGTTTTAGAATAAGGCTGTAACTTAACAAAATGTGGAAAAAGTAAATGGGTCTGAATACTTTACAAATGCACTGTATATTGTCCATGCCAAGCTCGCTGTGTCTTCCCTGTTAGATACATGTGGTGAAATGGTTGGTTCCCCTTCGCTCTTTTGAGGAGAGGACCATCGTCATTCAATGTCTGGGCCATGAGTTAACCATCAAGCGACCATCATTTTTTGGAAACAATCAGCTGGAAGACATACTGGCAAAGGTAGTGGACTTATTATTAATGGCAGTAATGTCCTGTAACTTATCATTTTGCCTTTTTATTCAATATTCAAAACTATATTCATCTTTCAGATCTTTCTTGATAGCCTGTTAGACGTGGCAAGGAACAGTCTGGCCTCAGCCGACCTCCGGGCCCACCAGACCCCTAGTTCAATCTACATCTGATCGGCTGGAGGGTCGACATTCTCCCCTTTCATTTAATGGCCATTTTTAAAAGTCTGTTCAAAATATGCTTTTGCAACCACATTGCAGCTAGCGAAGACCCTGAAGCAACAACAAGAACAGAGTTGTTGACACCAAAATGTTCAGTTTAGGCCAATCATATTACTGTAGTGGAGGTGTTGAGCGGGTTGAGCTACAAAGTAGTAGTGCCTATTGTCTGTGAATGAAGGGGAAGGCTATGGGCCATATATAGCTGCAATGATGTATAATTAGCAATTTCACATTTTTTGTTTCAGACCTTTGTGGTTTCTTCGGGGGAACCTGTCTCGAAGACTTTCCTGGTGGGTCTACTTCTCTGGTGGGTACACTTTCCTCATCATCCTTGCTGGTTCAGCTAGTGGTCCCCTACACCTGTCACTCATATAAACAACCCTGAACCCTTTACAAATCTTTTGTATTCAAGACCAAACCTTGACTGAAGTAGCTCACAGCGTCCGAATATGTGGAACGCAATTTGCACTTGAAGTCCATTTGCATGTGAAGAATTTGCTAATGTCGAACTGAACGCATTCCTACAGTAGATGTATTTTGTCTAACCTAGGAGTTGATATGTTCATTTTTAGCTACTTTGTCCTTTATGACATCTTTCAACAGTTTATATTTATTTTACCATTCATGTTGACTTAGAACACAAACTGTATTACAACAACAAACTGGGGACCATTTGCATGCATGGGAATGTTAGGGGTAGAATGGGCCAAAATGAAGTGTACATTTTTTGTGTGTTTTGTTTATTGTGGGGTAGGGGCTGTCTGTCTTGCCTGGACCACCCTGGCTCCCAGGTTCAGCAGTTGCTAGGTCAGTGGGACCCATAACTGACACTCTTGCCCAGGTCATGCTGGTGTCAGATGTGAGTCCAAAAAATGTGGTTGTTTTCATTATTTTTAATGGTGGGAATTTAGTCACAAAAAATATGTTGAAATCAAGTGGTGTCAGGAAAATAACCTCACACTCAACTTCAACAAAACAAAAGAGATGATCGTGGACTTCAGGAAACAGAAGAGGGAGCACCACACTTTCCACATCGACGGGACAGTAGGGGAGAGGGTAGACAGTTTTAAGTTCCTCGGCGTACACATCACGGACAAACTGAAATGGTCCACCCAGACAGACAGCGTGGTGAAGAAGGCGCAGCAGCGATGTAATGTAATAAATGTATCACTAGCCACTTTAAACAATGTCACTTCATATAATGTTTACATACCCTATATTAAGTTTGAGTTTGAGTTTGAGTTTATTTTTATTTTTACAGGGACAGTGCACATTAATCAACGTTTCAGTAAAAGTGCCGGTTTTAGCCAGCCGGCTAATTTTCAACAGCAGTCCCTGGGCAGGTTATTAAAAACAATTACAATATAGACAATAGCAACATAGAACAAGCAAGACATAGCAACATAGGACAGGAATACATAGCATACATACAGAGCAACATAGGACAAGCAAGACGTAGCATACAGACAGAACAAAAAGCAGCAAGACAAAATTCATAAAAGCAACAAAGTGTTTCCACACCTCACAAGCTACAGACAACAGACAACATGGAGAGCGGCAACACACAGCTAGGGACCATGTTCACAAATCTGATTGACCTTTAGCCATGTCTTCAAGCATTTTGTGAAAGTGTGATATGTGGTGCAGTTATGTGTGTCTGATGGCAGTGTATTCCAGACATGGGAAGCTCTCACAGAGAATGCAGATTTACTAAAGGTGCTTTTCCTTGGGGGAACTATAAAGTCACCTCTCATGGCAGACCTTGTGGATCTGCTGCCATATGTCTGGGTTTTCTGTTTAACAAAAATATTGAGTGGAGGGGGAGCCATGCCATTAAGGATCTTGAATACAAGACATGCGTCGGTGTATTGCACAAGATTTTCCCAACTCAAGAGCTCATGCTTTCTAAGGATGTGACAATGATGATGGCTATTGGGCTTCCTATCAAGCACTTTGAGAGCCTGTTTGTAGACAGACTGAATAGGTTTTAATGTTGTACAGCAAGCTTGGGCCCAACTAGTCAAGCAGTATGTTAAGTGGGGGAGTATCATAGTTTCGAAGTACAGTTTTGCTACCTCTGTAGTCAAACAATTTCGTATAAATCGGAAATTAGCTAGGTTGAATTTGGTTATTTGAATTACCTTTTTCACATGCTTTTTAAAAGAGAGGTTGGAGTCAAGTATGATGCCAAGGTACTTAAAATCGGATACCACCTGGAGCTTCTCCCCTGACACATAGACATCTGGCTCAGTAGCATCTGTTGCCCTCTTTGTGAAGAACATGCAAACAGTTTTTTTCACATTGAGATGCAAACACGAGTCACTGAGCCACTTTGTAACCTGGACCATTACAGTAGTGAGTTCTTGCGCAGCTTGTTGTTGTTAGTCATCTCATATGTATATACTATGTATATACTGTACTCTATACCATCTACTGCATCTTGCAATCTTGATGTAATGTATCACTAGCCACTTTAAACAATGCCACTTCATATAATGTTTACATACCCTACATTACTCATCTCATATGTATATACTGTACTCTATACCATCTACTGCATCTTGCCTATGCCGTTCTATACCATCACTCATTCATATATTTGTTTATGTACATATTCTCATTCATTCCTTTACACTTGTGTGTGTATAAGGTAGTTGTTGTGAAATTGTTAGGTTAGATTACTCGTTGGATATTACTGCATTGTCGGAACTAGAAGCACAAGCATTTCGCTACACTCGCATTAACATCTGCTAACTATGTGTATGTGGCAACAAAAAAAATGATTTGATTTGAAATTAAATGCTTCCATCTCATGAGGATAAGTCATCTATCTACCTGCTGTTTAAGTGAGACAACAATATGAATGAAAGTACAGTTAATTGCTTTGTGTATGTGTTCTGCATGCGATAGTATTTAACTGCATGGCAGTACACGTCAGTATTTTTGTCAATTTCATAACTATACATTAAATATGCAGTTGGTTATAATGAGTCCTAATACATACATTTGTGTTACAGATATCCCCAGACCCCCTGGTGACATTGGACAACTCCCAACTTTATCAACATTTAAACAAAAAAAATCTGCCAATTTGTGTTTTGGTCATTAATATAGGGTGGTGGGTAGCCTAGTGATTAGAGCTGAATCCCCGAACTGACAAGGTAAAAATCTGTCGTTCTGTCCTTGAGCAAAGCAATTAACCCACTCTTCCAAAGTCGTCATTGAAAATAAAAATGTGTTTTCGACTGATATAGAGCAGAATGACACGTTCTTTTCACTTGCTTCCTCCTTTTTTACGATATTGCTTCAATCAGTTGGTTGCATGTATTTATACATTATATTCAAAATATTGTTAATAAATATAACATAATTTTTAAAGAATCTGCCCATTATTTTGTTTTTGTTTGCATATAAGTATTCAAATTGCTCAAACCAACTGAGCCATATGTTTAAATCTGTCAGACCTGTCATCCATGGTCCAGATAGAATGAAATGTACTGTAAACATTTGTTGTAATCGTCTCAGCTGACTAAATTCTGGAAGCAGTAGGCATATCACACATGCATGCTAACTTTAATCCGGACACTGTCCTTATTATCATTGCTTAAAGGGCTGTGAAAACAATGATAATGTCAAAATATATTTAGGGATGCAAAATCCTGATATGAATCATTACTTCATCTATCGATATGGATGTAGAATCTTCTGGGCATTTCCCAATCCATTGGCAAATTACTTTAAACTGCATGTTTCTCACATGATGAGTTAGGATGTTAATTTACGGGCTGTAGATGTGCTTCCGGGTTCCAATGCCTCTATGTAGGTAAGTAAGAAGAAGCCTTGCAGGAGCCTTGGCTTGTGCAGCCAGAACGGCTCATAGGAACAGCAGGTCAAATGCCTCTCACTAAGTAGTAGAGGCAGATCATCAGTCAACTTTCCTTCCGGTCTTAGACTATGGAATACACCATCCACATAAGCAAAAGTGAATTCATTATTTAGTTCCAATAAAAAGTGTTGGTGCAGCATGTTGTATGTATAAGCCATTTCTGCACATCGCAACATTGTACAATAACACCTTTCTAAAATGTGACTTGCAAAATCCAACACTAGTAAGGCCTATCCAACAGTTTCGCTCCTATTGAGTGTAACGTTACTCAACATATACATTTAAGCATTGCATTGTAGGTACACTTCACCACCATTTCGAATGGTTGGGCATGCACTTCATGACTTCACCTGCTCGTCGAACATCTCATTCCAAAATCATGGGCATTAATATCGAGCTGGTCCCCGCTTTGCTGCTATAACAGCCTCTACTCTTCTGGGAAGGAATTCCAATAGATGTTGGAAAGCTAATGCCACAAGAGCATTAGTGAGGTCGGGCACTGATGTTGGGTGACTAGTCCTGGCTCGCAGTCGGCAATCCAATTCCTCCCAAATGTGTTCGATGGGGTTGAAGTCAGGGCTCTGTGCAAACCAATCAAGTTCTTCCACACCGATCTCGACAAATTATTTCTGTATGGATCTCACTTTGTGCATGGGGGCATTGTCATGCTGAAACAGGAAAGGGCTTTCCCCAAACTTTTGGCAAAAAGTTGGGAGCACAAAATCATCTAGAATGTCATTGTATGCTGTAGCGTTAAGATTTCCCTTCACTGGAACCAAGGGGCCTAGCCCGAACCATAAAAAATAGCCCCAGAACGCTATTCCTCCTCCACCAAACTCTACATTTGGCACTATGCTTTGGGGAATGTTCTCCTCCATACGCCAAACACAGATTCGTACATCGGACTGCAAGATGGCGAAACGTGAATCATCACTCCAGAGATCGCGTTTCCACTGCTCCAGAGTGCAATGGCGGCGAGCTTTACACCACTCCAGTTGATGTTTGGCATTGCGCATGGTGATCATAGGCTTATTGGCTGGTTGGCCATGGAAACCCATTTCATGAAGCTCCCGACGAACAGTCCTTGTGCTGACGTTGCTTCCAGAGGCAGTTTGGAACTCTTACGCGCTTCAGCACTCGACGGTCCCATTCTGTGAGCTTATGTGGACTACAACTTCGTGGCTGAGTCTTTGTTGCTCTTAGATGTTTCCACCTCACATTATCAACACTTAAAGTTGTCCAGGGCAGCTCTAGCAAGGCAGACATTTGACGAACTGGCTTGTTGGAAAGGTGGCATCCTATGACTGTGCCAAGTTGAAAGTCACTGAGCTCTTCAGTAGGCCATTCTACTGGCAATGTTTTTCATAAAGAGATTGCATGCTATGTGCTCTATTCTACTTACCTGTCAGCAATGGGTGTGGCTTTAATAGGTAAATACACTATTTTGAAAGGGTGTCCACATACTTTTGTATTAATAGTGTATTTTAAATGTAAAGTCTATTGAAATTAATAGACAAAGTACAAAAAAAATACAAAAGTAAATGCCGTTGGTTGTATTCGTGCAAGTCACATGGGGTGGAAGCTATTGAAGTTTGTCAGGTAAAAAGCTAAGTCAATTAAAATGAATAGAAAATATTAAAAGTAAAAAAATAAATACAACATTAATTGGATTGGAGAGACAAGGTCTCTGTACCAATAACAGTTGGTTGTATTCGTGCAGGTGATATGGGGTGGAAGCTACATCATAGTATTATGGTTATAAATAAAAGGCAGTTGCTACATGATGAAATGGTACAAGACTATACTCTACTGGACAAAAGTTTACAGCACTTATTGTTTCAGGCGATCTCCCATCTAAGTACTAACCAACCAGCGGGGGCCAGTCCTGTGTAGCCGTTGAACAATTTGGTGACCTTATTTAAACTTTTCTGCTGAAACTTGTTTTAATAAAGTTGAATCAGTTTTAGATTTTTTTTATGTTCAATTCTTTATTATAATAAAGTGTATTCCCTCAGAGCAAATAGTTTTACAGAAGAGGAGGGGCCCCACTGTGATTAACATTTACATTTACATTTAAGTCATTTAGCAGACGCTCTTATCCAGAGCGACTTACAAATTGGTGCATTCACCTTATGACCTCCAGTGGAACAGTAGTGCATCTAAATCTTTTCAGGGGGAGGGGCCCCACTGTGATCAACTCAGTGCCTCTTCAGAGCAAGGCATATAGATCCTGTCAGATGTAAAGTTTTTAAAAATCTGAAGATAAACACATAAAATGGAATGTTCCACTTTCAATATTCTACCTTGGCAGTTACATGCCTCTTGATCAACACCTATTTATTAATTTCTTCATGTCATAAATCTGGATAGTTGTTTTAAGTCTGCTTAGTGTAAACAGTTTGATATGTAAATGACTGCTTTATATTTTCTTAAAATGGCAATAGTCTCTTTTGTTTTACGATCATTTAACTTGCCTTTGTTCTCTGTTGCTCCTCTATTGTTCAAATCAAATTGTATTTGTAACATGCGCCGGAATACAACAGTTGTAGACCTTACAGTGAAGTGCTTACTTACAAGCCTTTAACCAACAATGCAGTTTTAAGAAAAAATACATGTTAAGTAAAAAAATAGATAAGTAAAACTTAAGAAATACAAGTAACAAATAATTGAAGAGCAGCAGTAAAATAACAATAGCGAGGCTATATACAGGGCGTACCTGTACAGAGTCAATGTACCAGTACAGGGACAATGTGCAGGGGCGCCAGTTAGTCAAGGTAGTTGAGGTAATATGCACATGTTCAGTGCCTTGCAAATGTATTCACCCCCTTGGTGTTTATCCTATTTTGTTGTGTTACAACCTGTAATTTGAATTGATTTATATTTGGATTTCATGTAATGGGCATACACAAAATAGTCCAAATTGGTGAAGTGACATTTTAAATATGATTTGTTTAAAAAAATTCAACAAAAAAAAACAGAAAAGTGGTGCGTGCGTATATATTCACCCCCTTTGCTATGAAGCCCCTAAATAAGAGCTGGTGCAACCAATTACCTTCATTAACATAATTAGTTAAATAAAGTCCACCTGTGTGCAATCTAAGCATCACATGATCTGTCACATGATCTCACTATCAAGACCAAGGAGCTCTCCAAACAGGTCAGGGCCAAAGTTGTGGAGAAGTACAGATCAGAGTTGGGTTATAAAAATATATTAGAAAAAATATATTAGAAAAAATGTAAAGAATATGGCATCACAACAAACCTGCCAAGAGAGGGCCGCCCACTAAAACTCACGGACCAGGCAAGGAGGGAATTAATCAGAGAGGCAACAAAGGGATCAAAGATAACACTGAAGAAGCTGCAAGGCTCCACAGCGGAGAATAGAGTATCTGTCCATAGGACCCCCTATAGCGGTACACTCCACAGTGCTGGGCTTTATGGAAGAGTGGCCAGAAAAAAATAAGCAAACACGTTTGGTGTTCGCCTAAAGTCATGTGGGATACTCCCCAAACATATGGAAGAAGGTACTCTGGTCAGATGAGACTACAATTGAGCTTTTTAGTCATCAAGGAAAACGCTATGTCTGGCGCAAACCCAAAACCTCTCATCACCCGTGGAAGCATGGTGGTGGCAGCATATTGCTGTGGGGATGTTTTTCATCGGCAGGGACTGGTAAACTGGTCAGAATTGAAGAAACGATGGATGGCATTAAATACAGGGAAATTCTCGATGGAAACCTGTTTCAGTCTTCCAGAGATTTGAGACTGGGATGGAGGTTCACCTTCCAGCAGGATAATGACCCTAAGCATACTGCTAAAGCAACACTCAAATGGTTTAAGTGGAAACATTTAAATGTCTTGGAATGGCCTCGTCAAAGCTCAGACCTCAATCCATTTGAGAATCTTTGTGTATGACTTAAAGATTGCTGTACACTGGTGGAACCCATCCAACTTGAAGAAGCTGGAGCAGATCCCAGTGGCTAGATATGCTAAGCTTCTAGAGATATACCGAAGAGACTTGCAGCTTTAATTGCTGCGAAAGGTAGCTCTACAAAGTATTGATTTGGGAGAGGGGGGGTGATGAATAGTTATGAATGGTCAAGTTTTCTGTGTTTTGTCTTATTTCTAGTTTGTTTCACAATAAACGTATTTTGCATCTTCAAAGTGGTAGGCATGTTGTGTAAATCAAATGGTACAAATCCACAAAAAATACATTTTAATTCCAGGTTGTAAGGTAACAAAATAGGAAAATGCCAAAGTGGAGAATACTTTCGCAAGCCACTGTAGGTAGAGTTAAAGTGACTATGCATAGATAATAAACGGAGAGCAGCAGCATAAAAGCGCGGGGGGGGGGGCTCTTGGACCTAGACTTGGCGCTCTGGTCCTGCTTGCCGTGCGGTAGCAGAGAGAACAGTCTATGACTAGGGTGGCTGGAGTCGTTGACAATTTTTAGGGCCGTCCTCTGACACTGCCTAGTATAGAGGACTTGGATAGCAGGAAGCTTGGCCCCAGTGACATACTGGGCAGTACGCACTACTCTCTGTAGTGACTTGCGGTCGGAGGCCGATCAGTTGCCATACCAGGCAGTGATGCAACCATGCTCTCAATGGTGCAGCTGTAGAACCTTTTGAGGATTTGAGGACCCGTGCCAAATCTTTTCAGTCTCCTGAGGGGGACAGCCTTGGCGTGCTTGGACATTGATAGTTTGTTGATGTGGACACCAAGGAACTTTAAGCTCTCAACCTGCTCCACTACAGCCCCATTGATGCGAATTGGGGCTTGCTCGGCCCTCCTTTTCCTGTAGTCCACCGTCAGCTCATTTGTCTTGACCACATTGAGGGAGAGGTTGTTGTCCTGGCACAACATGGCACCACAAGGTCCTCAAGCAAGGGGGGGGGGGGGGCTGATAACCACAGATTACCATTAGACGAACTCCATGAATGCCCTGGCCTGAAGTTTGCAGTTTTGTCTAAAAAACACTATTTTTCACCCAAAAATGTCTTTGCACTCTTTAGTGTGTGCAATGGTGGAAACGGTATCCAATTGTCATACTTGAGTCAAAATAAAGATACCTTGATATAATTGTATATCTTTTTTTTACCATTATTTAACCAGGCAAGTCAGCTATGAACAAATTCTTATTTACAATGAAGGCCTTCCCCGGCGAAACCCTAACCGGGACAATGCTGTGCCAATTGTGCCCCGCCCTATGGGACTCCTAATTACAGTCGGTTCTGATACAGCCTGGTTGTATCAGAACATGCTTTGTATAAGACCACTCGGGATGCCAAAATGGCTGAAGTAAAAGTGAAAGTCATCCAGTAAAATATTACTTGATTAAAAGTCGGAAAGAATTTGGTTTTAAAAATACTTAAGAATCAAGAGTTAATGGCCTCCCTTGTGGCACAGTAGTCTAAGGCACTCCATCACAGTGCCAGCTGTGCCACCAGAGATTCTGGGTTCAAGTCCAGGCTCTGTTGCAGCTGGCTGGAGCGGTGCACAAGTTGCCCAGCGTTTGACTGGTAGGGATGTCCTTGCCCCATTGTGCGCCAGAGACTCTTGTGGCGGGCCCAGTGACATGGTCCCCAGGTGTTCGGTATTACCTCTGGCACATTGGTGAGGCTGGCTTCTGGATAAAGAGGCTTTGTGGTTCTTGGTCACCTCCCTGACCAAGGCTCTACTCCCCTGATTGCTCAGTTTGGCCAGCTCTAAGAAAAGTATTGGTGGTTCCAATCTTCTTAGTGATCTTCAATGCTGCTGAAATCTTTTGGTACGCTTCCCCAGATCTGTGCCTTGACACAATTCTGTCACTGCGCTCTACGGCAATTCCTCCATTTAAAAAAAAAATGTAAAGACAGCCAGGGGTACACTCCAACACTAAGACATCAATTACAAACAATGCATTTGTGTTTAGTGAGTCTGCCAGATCAGAGGCAGTAGGGATGACCATGTGTTCTCTTGATAAGTGTGTGAATTGGACAAATTTTCTGTCCTGCTAAGCATTCAACGTGTAACGAGAACTTTTGGGTGTCAGGGAAAATGTATAGAGTAATAAGTACATTATTTTCTTTAGGAATGTAGTGAAGTAAAAGTTACATTTTGTCAAAAATATCAATAGTAAAGTAAAGTACAGATACCCCATAAAATGACTTAAGTAGTACCGTAAAGTATTTGTTCTTAAGTGCTTTACACCACTGGTCTTAGACTCCACATAGACACCACTGGTCTTAGACTCCACATAGACACCACTGGTCTTAGACTCCACATAGACACCACTGGTCTTAGACCTTTTACATGTTTATTAAACTTAATATAAATTGTGACAAAATGAACAGTGAATTCTTCAAAGAGAGAATGTAATGTGTTATTTCTGAAACAATCTCCATTCTTCATGTTAGCTGATTAATCAATTTACACAGTAATACTCTTATTTAAACACCCCCACACCCAAAAAACAATAATCATGTTTTTCAATACAATACTCAACAATCCCGATAAAAAGTTCAAATACCATATAGTTCATAATGAATCGCTTTGTGTTAGACATAACCACCAATGACGTCACTGAGAGTTGGGGTCAGATCTTAGTGACAGTCACTTCAAGGTCACACTCAAGGTGTTAGCTACTGTAACCTAGTGCGTCAACTGATGATGTGCGACAACGCCTTTTGATTGTCAGATTATTTCATAATAATCACATTTGTTGCATTGAGTTAAGTGTTGATGAAAGTCTATGATCTACCAGTAGTGCTGGATGTTGGAGCTGCTGAAACGTTGAAAACATCTGGAACAGTAGGAACAATAGGTCAAACAGTGGCACTACATACTGTAGAATAAGGGCAACTTAATGGGAAGTTGTGCCCAATTGCCTAAGAGTATTGCTTTACACTATAGACTTACTTCTCCTCCGTATCCGGAAAAATCCCAAACCACTTGACGATGATGTTGCAGCACTTGTGGACTGAAACGAGAATATAATATAAAACATTCAATACTAGCTTAAAGGTAGTAAATTCCTGACATGTTCAACACAGTGATAAATACAATAAAATGGTCATATGAGTAAGCATAGACAATAGTGTAATAAACCTGTTGTGGCCAGCAACAAATCATTTAGATTTATAACAAGTTATACTTAATTGTAAACATGATCATACTATATTATGCAGCCGTGTGGTTTGAAAAAGCCCTTACCCTTGTGCGGTTGGAGGACACTTGTGACCTTCCTGTCAGAGCTTCCCGGATCTGAAAGCACAGACAAGGAGTTCATCAAATATATTAATTGTCAGAGCAAAGCACATTCCAATATATACAGTAATATGAGGGGCATCAGTAAGTGTGTCAGGAACATACCTTTTTGTCCAAAAGTGTTCCAAATACCAAGATGAACAAACCCTTTGAATGATAACATGGTGAAGGATGGAATTACTACATCATAGTCCAGTACATGTAATTGTAAACATTCATCCAAATCTTAACTTAGTATAACATGCCATTGGGAATTTAATGCATTTAAATAAATAAAAATCTTTCAAGTCAATTGTATTTCACTGAGGACCAGTTAGTTACTAGTGTTATTTAACTGAGTTAAATACCTGTAATGAATTGAAGATTGCAAACACAATATGGATTCCTAGATTGTTTGGTGTAGTCATGGTTCCTACTCCTAGTCCCCAGGTAGTACCAAAGAAGGGAGTCAGAATGGCCAGACACCTGGCGATGACCACCAAAGCATTTCTCTCATCTGGCTGAGTAACATCCCCCACACCTCTCCTCAGCATTTTGAACAGAACCACAATCAGGATCAAAAGGTTGATGACCACTATGGTCAGGGCAGGGATCACAAAAGCCAGAAGGGCCTTTGACTCTGTCCAGTTGAGCCAGCAAACCCCATCATTATCTCTGATGTATTGTTTCCCTGGGGCTGTCACTGCGATAGTTATGACAGCAATGATGAGGGGAGCTCCATAGCCCAAAGAAAAACTGATGGCCAACATTGCTGGTTTAGACATGTGAGAGAACACCATGACAGTCCGGTAGAGCAGCAAAAGGCCTGACACCAACATCCAGAAAAACAGAGCCAGGTAGAAAAAGTGGATGAAAAATGTTGCTGTGGAACACGCAGGTAGATCTTTTTTTTCATTGTCGGAAATTGCTGCACCAATAATGAACCAAATGTCAGCAATCAGAAGGGAAACGGCGATGTTCACTATAGAGACATGACGCATGTAAGATGTGTTGTTTCCAGTCACAGCATTCCATACCAACATCTCAATGATGAGACACACGACCAAGCAACCCATTGATATGCCAACTCCAATGTAAGTGATAAATTCCAAAGCGACACGCAACACAGCTGGAATGGAAGGCGACATCAAAATGGAGAAGGAGGTCAGATGATTACAGTGACAGGTGACAGTGCCATTCTTTTCAGACTGCAGTTCACATCCTTTATCATCCCATCCTCCAAGGCCGTCAAAAAGGTTAAAGTTCCAGAAAACACACTGAGGATTGGCCAGTGCCTTGTTCAGTACGTCAAAACTGAACGTCACATTCTTGACTGTGCCATTCACCTTCACCAGAACCACTTTTCCGTTGATGGTGTTGACACTGTTGACACTGTTGTTCAGACTGCTACTGTTTCTCGCAGGTAAAACATTATCCAAGGAGTCAAATGTTATTATGGTGATTGAATTGAAGGAAGCTTCAGATGCCGGTATGTCTATCAGAACAGATGAGTTTAAATTGAATAAGTTGTTGACTGTGGTTTTGTTTAAAAAAATGCTTGGCGTTTCTATGTCAAAAAAGTCATCGGTAAGGAAATTGGAAAGTGTTTCAACGGTGCCCAGAAACGCTGAGCTTTCGTTTTTGGTGAGGTTGCTGTTTAGAACGCCCCAGGAGGCTTTTGCTCCTTTGGAAGTAAGTACACCTGCCGTTTCCAGGAAATTCTGGAGATCAAGATAGAAATCAGAATTAGTACATGATTACTGAAATCCTAATAAAAATGATGCTGTATGTGCTCTAATTCAACTTTTAAGGGTTTAATAATACATTAGCATTAGAATATCTTTGAATGGATTTTTTAAAAATGATTTAAAGTGATACTGTTGATGTCAACATACCTTCATCAATGGTTTGTTTATTGGGGTACTTCGGGACACATTTGCAACATTTTTAAGAATATTAACAACAGTAGAAATAGTTGCAGGTGATGCAACTATTCTACCTAGGAGGTTAAAAGTGCTGTTGCGGAGTCTTTCCAAAAAGTCTGGAAGATCAGTCCCCACTAAAGCCTGTGTGGATTTAAAGTGATGAAAGAAAGATAAAATACAAATGTATTTCAGGATTGATGCTAGACACAGAACTGTAACAAAGAATTACCATCATTACTAAACCATTTTTATATAGATTATTTTATATCCAGTGAAAATTGTAAATATGTTAACATATTACCTGAGATAAAGAAAACAGTTTATCAATTTCTTTTAAGACACAGTTGTCCACACGATTTGAAAACGAGCCATTTCTTTCACAAATGGCAGTCTTCTGACCCACTTCATCCGGTTTGCAGTAAACTACAACTTTTTCATTAACTTGTCCATTGCCAAAGATCGCATCATTCAAGCAGATAAACTCTGATAGAAATGGAATAAGATTTGTGAAATTATGATGTGAAAAGATTACTCCACATACACCTTAAATATATAAATATACAATATTTTATAAAATATTTGGAATTGTAATTTTATAGATATTAAAACTGTAGATTACATTTCATGAATTATGTAATTACATGAAGGCAAATTTAAGTGAAATTCTTGATACAATATTTTTGAAGCACAGCAGACATAAAAAAGTGAACAATTCATCTAAAATCAACTGACATGTACTGCTGCCACAGTTTAAACTCATCTAAATACTTTTTGAATGTATTTCAGGACAAGTAATAACTAACTTGGTCCACCAAATCCACCAAATACTAACCTAATCAAGTACTTACTTATGTTATATTTTTCTCCAAGTGTTGAGACAATATCCGCTTTTGCTTTTGCAATTTCCACATTATCGACAATTGTTGTTATAACAGTAAAATCTGCAATAACACTTCCACTCCTATTCATGTGAGAAAGAAATATCAGAAAACATATCCACAAATGAATAGCATGCATGTGTACATTAGCAAAAATAGCCCATAGATACACTGTATAACATCAACCCCAAGTCTTTTTCATTTCGAAGGGATACTCTTGTCTCTGAGGCGTATACTGAAAATGTATTTATTATATTGGACATTGAGTGCCACAATTTAAATGGTTAGTATTTCAGCTTTGCTTAGCAGCCTTCAATTCTTTACATTTGTGCAACAAGTATTTTAGGGCCCATATATCCCTCAAAATCACTAGGGATTGAAATTATACATTATACTGAAAGTTGAGAAATTGGCTAAATTAAAGGAGACATTTAGTAGTTGAATATTCAAATTACTAGCACATGAAATGAAGGCTTGAAATAACATAAAATGTAAAAGATTTTGAATAGAGGTAATAACACCGGGGCAAAACTTACTTTAAACGATTTAACTTTGCTGATATGAAGCCTCGCATGTTTCTCTTATATATGTCTACGATCTGTGTGAGACAGTGGATTATTATTGATCAACAGTGACTTAAAAGAAAGACTTGAAAAGGACATGAAATGAAATCTCTCTGAAGTAAACCAGAAACGTGTTGGTGAATGGATTCATCAAATTAAATGATGGTAACACTTCCAACCTGGTTTCAAGGACTAGACTTAACATACAGATGTAGGGTCTTCATTTTAGCCAGTTTGCTACAGCAGGAAAATAATCCTGTGTCAACAGGAAATGTGAAGTATTATGTGGATTATCATAAATGAACATTTTTGTAGGGGTTTATACAAGTCTGAAATGTCAAAGTGTAAAGTAAAAACATCAGAAGCCTTTTCAAACCACAAGTATACTACAAGTTCTCCGGCTACAGGGTATCAAAATAAGATCCTAATTATATATGTATACATGTAACACTCTAATTAGTATATGTCATATTTGGAATGGTTACATAATGCTGGGCGTACACGACATGACTTTCAAATTCCTAACATCTCTGAGCCTCTCACATTAACAAAGTAGTGTTGTGCACACTAAACAATGTGGCACAGCTGGGGGGGGCATACACTACAATATTCTTCACTTGGTTGTGAGGATTCTCTATATCACACTGTCTCGCCAAAAGAATGATGTGATTAGATTGTTAACGTTGCTAGAACGAGCTGTGGCTCAAAGTAGCCTCATTACCGTTTTCAGTCAGACATTCTTGTTTGTCATACAGAGTTAAAATATTTAGCCAATCAATTTTGAATTGAATAACATTGTTTGTGAACTTCAGAGCTGTAACGATTTGACACATTAGCTTTGGTAAAGGCAATTTATAAATGCATACTGGTAGTAGTCATCGCTCTTGCTCGAGAGTCTACACATTCAGAGTGATGCAACACAACGTCATCATCTTTGGTTTCTTCTCTGGCGAGCTCTCATTGGTTACTGCTGATCACTGCTCTTAAAACTTGTCGTTGCACATCTCACACTACAAGAGCGTTGCAGATTTTGCGCTGATAAAATCAAATGATTGAAAATATTGGGATGTCTGGGACGGCTCAAAGATGGGATCGGTAGTCCTCAGATTGAGTCTCTGACCGGCTCACATTAAACGAGCGTAGGTGACAGCCGCGTGCCCCGAGTAGGCAACGGCTTGGGGATTTTGTCTCCGATCTCAAAAACTTTCCACTGGGCAACTGGCAATCAATTCAACATCTATTCCACGTTGGTTCAACGTAATTTCACTGAAATTACATGGAAACAACATTTATTCAACATGTGTGTGCCCAATGGGTTTTCTGGGACAGTTAAATCGGGTCCAAAATCGTGTGTAGGGTACACCCAGTTTACAGAAAAGGTTCACCCATTTTGAATGCTTTCTTGTTTTTATGCATCTCTGACTGTTGTTCTATCTATTCCCTTGGTTGTTTCATGTTTATGTGAGTTATTGGCATTCAAGCAGGCAGAAATATGTCCGATATGACGTAGCACCATGATACAATTGTTCTCACTACCCTGGAAGTTAATAGGAATATGACTTTCAGATTGCGAAAAAGTCTATAACACATGTCAGATTTCAATACTGGCCGATGTAATAATTTGGGAGGATTTCTTCTCTCGAATGAGCCATTGATCATATTTTTGCGATATTCATACCTCGAGGAATGTGTAATTCTACAGACGTTCTAGCACATTTTCCCTATTGGTCTGCCTCTTTAGTCCAAGGTGCATTGCATAGTGCTGTTGCCAAAGATATCACATTCACGTTGTCATGCTGCGTCACACGGTTGCTAAGCTAATCATCATGCAATCTCTTCTCAAAGTCAGTGTATATATTGAGAAAAGTGCCTATTTTACTAGAAAGTACGAAATGTCATGATTCATGGGCCCATTGAACGTGTGGCCCATTGACGTAGCATAGGCAACACTTCCCATCACTTCAAAAGTATATCTGCAGGTTAAACATGTTGAGATTGTAGACTCCTAAACTGACAGTGCAGTTTGTTTAGGCGATTTTACAGCTAACTAGCTATGTTACATATTGATAATATCTTTGGTATTATTGTGTGTACCTACGTTTGCTACGTTCTACAATGATTTTCCATGTTGCTACCAACCTTATTAAAATGCCAAAATTAATCACTTGTTCACAAATATATTGTTCTCATATTTTAGTGTTATTTAACACTGTCACTTTATTTAACACTCTTAATGATTTTATATATTTTTTCAATTTTCTCCTAAAATGACATACCCAAATCTAACTGTCTCTAGCTCACGACTTGAAGCAAGGATATGCATATTCTTGATAACATTTAAAAGGAAACCCTGAAGTTTGTGGAAATGTGAAATGAGTGTAGGAGAGTATGACACAGATCTGATAAAAGATAATACAAACAAAAAAACATGCGTTTGTTTTTTGATTTTTGTTCCATCTTTGAAATGCAAGAGTAAATATTTTCCCGGTTTCTGCCACCAGATGGAAGCAGTGTGTCTGCAAAGTTTCACACTGATCCAGTGAAGAACTACATTACTGCACAATATTTTGTTATCAAGTCTAACCAGAAGTTTGCTCAAATGTGCCGAATTGGTCAATTGATACATTTTTAAAGCAATGAGTGGTTTTAGGTGGATTTTTCCTTTAAGATAGAGGGGTTGGGTTAAATGCGGAAGACACATTTCAGTTGAAAGCATTCAGTTGAAAGCATTCAGTTGTACAGCTGACTAGGTATTCCCCTTTTCCTTTCCCTTTAAACACAGGAGATTGGTCGGGTCATATTCAAATCACATCATCGACAACTTTTGCATTTTAGCTAATTAGCAACTGTGCAACAACTTAATACTTTTTTAGCTACTTTGCAACTACTTAGCATGTTAGATAACCCTTCCCCTAACATTAACCTTAATCTGAACATGAACGTTAATCTTAAACCTAACATTACCCTAGCTTCGCAAAAATTTGCCAACTAGCCACCTAGCTAATGTTAGCCACAACAAATTGTAATTTGTCACATATCATGTGAATTGTAATTTGTCCTATATCATGTGAAATGAAAAATAGACATCCACAAATTAATACATACAATACAACATGTATCACACTAAATGGAGTGAGACCTACTTACGTTTACTATGTTACATCAACCCCTAGTCCAGGTTGACACTTTACATTTCAGCACATTGACATTTTGACAAGGATGAGGGAAAATAGTATACTCACAGTTTGATTAATATCTTGGAACATTGCACTATTTACATCATTAAAGGTGGACTCAAAGGTGATGTCCATAGTAAATTGTAGGTCCAGTGTGTTTTCTAAAACATAAAAATAACAAAATATAAGAATGCGAAAGTTGAAATTCTATTATATATATTTTTTGCATAACTGAGGTCTCGTACCGGAGGGCGTCGTTGGAGTTGCTGAACTTGCTATTGACTGTTTTGTTGTTGGTACTAGGGCACAGTGGAACAGAAAAACAATATATTGAACACATTACTGTAACTGGAATATTGGTTATGTCAAACTTCTTTCAAACATGTAACAAGGAAATAGGTCAAATTAAATTAAATTATAGATTTGTATACTTGATGTAGTACTGGAGGGTGTCGTTGTAGTTGTTGAATTTTCTGTGTACTTTTTTGCTGTTGGCAAAGAGGCACAGTGGAACATAAAAACATTATATTTAACATATTGGTGTAACTGGAATATTGGTGATGCCCGATTCAATAATACCACAAGGAAATACCGTAGGTCCAATGAAATGACATTATTGATTTGTTTCTTTGATGTTGTACTGGAGGGGGTTGTTGGAGTTGTTGAACTTGCTGTGGACTGCTTTATTGTTGGCACTAACGCGTAAAAGTATTTATTTGACTGACATTGCTGTGTACCACTGAATGATTGCATTTTGATTAACAGAGTAGTTATGTACAGTAACTATTGTGAGAGAACTTTGTATTTACCTGATTTGTTTCATATTAATACTTAACAAATAGTAAGACATTTTTGTTCTACTAATGCTGTGGGCGTATGATCACTAGAGATAGCTTGAGCTGACAATTGATCTACAGCTAGCATTCCATAGACAAGATGTGGTGGGTGTAATCGAGATAGAGATAGCCTGGAGCAGTAGAACAAAACCATATTCATTCCTTATCATCCTGGCATCTGTGAAACTAATCCGGGTTAGGGGTAAAATCAACACCAGGTGCAGATTATTATTTATTTTTTTAACCTTTATTTAACTAGGCAAGTCAGATAAGATTATATTCAGATAATTCTTATTTTCAATGACAGCCTAGGAACAGTGGGTTAACTGCCTTGTTCAGGGGCAGAATGACAGATTTGTACCTTGTCAGCTCTGGTATTTGAACTTGCAGCTACGCTGCCGCCCCAAGATAACCACAAGATAAACCCAAGGTGGCTTACCAGGCCCCCAATCTGCCTGGGAGGGGTGGAACAAGCCATGACTAAGCATTTTTTGTGTCAGCTATATAAGAACCAGCAGTTTCTGTGAAGGTTAAGCTCTCTGCAACACACTCAAGAGTGTGGGGTCTACAGTTTCATTATTGCAATAATTAATCAATTAATCAAAATAAAGATTTTAATTAATCAAAATAAAGATTGATTGTTAGAATAATTGTAATTGTCAATTTTTGACACTGTTACATATATTTTTGACACTGTTACATATATTTGAAATACATCGAATATTGTGTAAAACCAGTACTTGTTTCCTCTTCTACTGGAAAAGTTGTGGTAGCAGAGAAATGTGAGATGATTATGATGCTGGCTGGTTCTTTAATCTGTTTTACAGCTTGTTGGCTTACAGCTGTAGGTCTCAAGTAAATATACAGCTATGGATAACACCATGGTAAGTTGATCTTACTCTAATTAGTACAATAACACTGTTGTTAATTACATTTTCATTAGTAACGGTCTCATACCTGGTGTTGGAGATGGTGTTGTACAAGCCGTCAGATCTATGTGGTAAAGGAGATAGGGGTAAGCTTAGAGTTTAAATGTTGCTGAACAAATACAGAAACATTGATTAAACTAGCACAGTGGAGGTGGTAAGGAAACAGTTACTTGTGATTGGCTGACAAAACGGTCCATAAGAAGGAATGGCTTTGATACATCCACAGGAGTCATCAGTGATGTTGTCACAGGATCCATAAGAGAGACACTGGTCACATGACCAACCATACTGATCCTCACATCTGCATGTGCTGTTTGGGTAGCATGCTGTGAATGAAAGGAGAGTGGATTGAACATCATCATATCAATGTTTTCTGTGAAACCAACTATTTGAAAATATCTGAACCAGTTGTTGAATATATTTTACAATGCAGGAATTAAAACTCAAATGAGCAACAGCAACAGAAATCTCTTACCAGTAGTGAAGTTCACCTCTGTTACACTTAACACATTGGAGATCAGGACAGGGTAGGTCAGGCCACTCACACTTGCCCTAAGTACATCTATCAATGTAGCTGAAATATCTGTCATGTCCAACTCAATTTCAATAATTTCCCCATAAGTGGTTGATGGCTCTATGGAAAATTACAATTGAATAAATCATGACAAGCATGTCTATTATTTTCAGTAAATGTAATCTACTGCTTGAGTAACTTCTTGGAATACCTGCTGTTGTAGTTGGACTTGGACAAGCAGTAAGATCTGTTGGGATTAGGTAAAAGATGTGTCACCAAGAAGAACTATGCAGCTGGGAGACGTTGCCAAAAACAACTACATACAACTACAACACCATGTCAAACACCAAGTGGATGTGAGAATCAAATAGTTACTTGTGATTGGCTGACAGAACTTTCCATCAGAAGGATAGTCATTGAGACATCCACATGTTTTGCCATCAACGATCTCATCACAGGACACATTGGAGGAACACTGGTCACATGACCAACTATACTGGTCCTCACACCTGCACCTGAATCCACTGGGGTCTGAGGAGCATTCTGTGAATGGAGGGGAAGTGGATTGAACATCCTCAACATGGAGATACAACGTTTTCTTCTGAGACCAACAACGTCCAAGTTAGTTTTTTAAATACATTATTTACTAACACATGAGCCCTGTAGGTCTTGAACCTTTTATAAAATGAAGAAAAAAAGAACAATTAAAAACTCTTACCAGTAGTAATGTTTATGTCTGTTACATTTAACACACTGGAGATCAGGATGGGGTAGTTTACACTTTTCACATGGGACTTTAGGTAATGTATGATTTCAAGTGGAATATTATAGACGTCAAACTCAACTTCACCAACTTTCTCATAGATGGTTGCTGTCACTGTGGAAACAATTCAATTCAAGAGATCTTTATGGTCCCCGAAGGACAATTCTTGTTGACCATAAAAATAAATGTATATACATAAAAACATGCACACAGCAAATATTCCACACAGAGCAAATGTCCTCCACACAGCAAATATCCAATGGCAAACAGCAGTGACATAAATAACGACGTTAGTTGCTAAGCAAATTGTTATATTTGTTTTGGATTTGTGTGAGAGAAAAAAATCTATTTTCTAGGGTGCCTTCAATGTTACGCTCGTCGTTTGAATGAGGAGACCAAGGTGCAGCATGGTAGGCGAACATCATTCTTGATTAGATGAACACCAAAAAAAAGTATATATATAAATGAACGTAATGTACTTCAGGCTACACAGTAACTATACAAAAATCAAGATCCCACAAACTAAGGTGGGCAAAAGGCTGCCTAAGTATGATCCCCAATCAGAGACAACGATAGACAGCTGCCTCTGATTGGGAACCATACCAGGCCAAACAAAGAAATAGGAAAACTAGATTGCCCACCCTAGTCACACCCTGACCTAACCAAAATAGAGAATTCAAAGGATCTCTAAGGTCAGGGCGTGACATTCAAGCACATTGGGGGGCGGAAACGTAGGTTTGAGCAGACCAAGTGAAAACGAAACCAAACAGCTGACTCACCCTCTCGCTTTTCTCTAGAAGGAACTTGTGATCCATCAGTGGGTGATTCCTGGAAAAGATAGATTTAATCAGAAAACATTGATTTGTATCATTGCGTCAAATGAAGTAGGTGTTTTAACACTCAAAGTCCCCTTATCTATTGAATTGGTAGATACACAGAGATGTGCAGTGTTATTACAATGTGGATACAGTTACACAACTGTACTGTTTGTGTAATTATAATGTATACATGCTGTAGTTGCACCAATGGAACCAATGCACCAATGGAACGACCAAACAAATCTGTTTTGAAACATATTATAGCTAGTCAGACTTCCGGGTTGGAGCGAGCAGTCACATCCGCACTTCGGTCTGCACTTCGGTCTGCAGGTAGTATAACTTTTCATTACATTTCATTACATTTACATTTACATTTAAGTCATTTAGCAGACGCTCTTATCCAGAGCGACTTACAAATTGGTGCGTTCACCTTAAGACATCCAGTGGAACAGCCACTTTACAATAGTGCATCTAAATCTTTTAAGGGGGGAGGGGGTGAGAAGGATTACTTTATCCTATCCTAGGTATTCCTGAAAGAGGTGGGGTTTCAGGTGTCTCCGGAAGGTGGTGATTGACTCCGCTGTCCTGGCGTCGTGAGGGAGTTTGTTCCACCATTGGGGGGCCAGAGCAGCGAACAGTTTTGACTGGGCTGCGCGGGAACTGTACTTCCTCAGTGGTAGGGAGGCGAGCAGGCCAGAGGTGGATGAACGCAGTGCCCTTGTTTGGGTGTAGGGCCTGATCAGAGCCTGGAGGTACTGAGGTGCCGTTCCCCTCACAGCTCCGTAGGCAAGCACCATGGTCTTGTAGCGGATGCGAGCTTCAACTGGAAGCCAGTGGAGAGAGCGGAGGAGCGGGGTGACGTGAGAGAACTTGGGAAGGTTGAACACCAGACGGGCTGCGGCGTTCTGGATGAGTTGTAGGGATTACATTACATTTCATTATAGTACAACGGTTTGATTTGTCTAATCTTAGCAATTTCTTCTTAGCTAGCTACATAGCCGTCTTTGTATCAAAGATAATTGCGTAATTATCGTATTTCGTCGTCCTAACGTATCTGCCCAGCAGCTAGCCAGCTAGCTAACGCCCACCGTCTACATAGCTAGCTACATAGCCGTCTCTGTATCAAAGATAATTGTGTAGTCTAGAGCGATTTTCTAGGTTACCTAGCCAGCTATTGTCGTTCTTTTAACGCAACGTAACGTAATCAACACTGCTAGCTAGCTAGCCAGCTAGCCCCTGAATCAACAACGCAGCCAGCTATTTGTCGTCCTTAACGTAGGAGACACTGCTAGCTAGCCAACAGCTAGCCAACGTCTACCGATTAGAACTCAACAACCCGGTCGCATTCCGCCTCGCTCCACAGGTAGTATCACATTTTCATTTCATTTCATTACAGTACAACGGTTTGATTTGTTTGATCGTAGCTAGCTACATAGCCGTCTCTGTATCAAAGATAATTGTGTAGTCTAGAGCGATTTTCTAGGTTACCTAGCCAGCTATTGTCGTTCTTTTAACGCAACGTAACGTAATCAACACTGCTAGCTAGCCAGCTAGCCCCGAATCAACAACGCAGCCACTGCCAGCTAGCCTACAAAGTCAACAACGCAGCCACTGCCAGCTAGCCTACTTCAGCAGTACTGTATCATTTTTAATCATTTTAGTCAATAAGATTCTTGCTACGTAAGCTCAACTTTCTGAACATTCGAGACGTGTAGTCCACTTGTCATTCCAATCTCCTTTGCATTAGCGTAGCCTCTTCTGTAGCCTGTCAACTATGTGTCTGTCTATCCCTGTTCTCTCCTCTCTGCACAGACCATACAAACGCTCCACACCGCGTGGCCGCGGCCACCCTAATCTGGTGGTCCCAGCGCGCACGACCCACGTGGAGTTCCAGGTCTCCGGTAGCCTCTGGAACTGCCGATCTGCGGCCAACAAGGCAGAGTTCATCTCAGCCTATGCCTCCCTCCAGTCCCTCGACTTCTTGGCACTGACGGAAACATGGATCACCACAGATAACACTGCTACTCCTACTGCTCTCTCTTCGTCCGCCCACGTGTTCTCGCACACCCCGAGAGCTTCTGGTCAGCAGGGTGGTGGCACCGGGATCCTCATCTCTCCCAAGTGGTCATTCTCTCTTTCTCCCCTTACCCATCTGTCTATCGCCTCCTTTGAATTCCATGCTGTCACAGTTACCAGCCCTTTCAAGCTTAACATCCTTATCATTTATCGCCCTCCAGGTTCCCTCGGAGAGTTCATCAATGAGCTTGATGCCTTGATAAGCTCCTTTCCTGAGGACGGCTCACCTCTCACAGTTCTGGGCGACTTTAACCTCCCACGTCTACCTTTGACTCATTCCTCTCTGCCTCCTTCTTTCCACTCCTCTCCTCTTTTGACCTCTCCCTCTCACCTTCCCCCCTACTCACAAGGCAGGCAATACGCTCGACCTCATCTTTACTAGATGCTGTTCTTCCACTAACCTCATTGCAACTCCCCTCCAAGTCTCCGACCACTACCTTGTATCCTTTTCCCTCTCGCTCTCATCCAACACTTCCCACACTGCCCCTACTCGGATGGTATCGCGCCGTCCCAACCTTCGCTCTCTCTCCCCGCTACTCTCTCCTCTTCCATCCTATCATCTCTTCCCTCTGCTCAAACCTTCTCCAACCTATCTCCTGATTCTGCCTCCTCAACCCTCCTCTCCTCCCTTTCTGCATCCTTTGACTCTCTATGTCCCCTATCCTCCAGGCCGGCTCGGTCCTCCCCTCCCGCTCCGTGGCTCGACGACTCATTGCGAGCTCACAGAACAGGGCTCCGGGCAGCCGAGCGGAAATGGAGGAAAACTCGCCTCCCTGCGGACCTGGCATCCTTTCACTCCCTCCTCTCTACATTTTCCTCTTCTGTCGCTGCTGCTAAAGCCACTTTCTACCACTCTAAATTCCAAGCATCTGCCTCTAACCCTAGGAAGCTCTTTGCCACCTTCTCCTCCCTCCTGAATCCCCCTCCCCCCTCCCCCCTCCTCCCTCTCTGCAGATGACTTCGTCAACCATTTTGAAAAGAAGGTCGACGACCTCCGATCCTCGTTTGCTAAGTCAAACGACACCGCTGGTTCTGCTCACACTGCCCTACCCTGTGCTCTGACCTCTTTCTCCCCTCTCTCTCCAGATGAAATCTCGCGTCTTGTGACGGCCGGCCGCCCAACAACCTGCCCGCTTGACCCTATCCCCTCCTCTCTTCTCCAGACCATTTCCGGAGACCTTCTCCCTTACCTCACCTCGCTCATCAACTCATCCCTGACCGCTGGCTACGTCCCTTCCGTCTTCAAGAGAGCGAGAGTTGCACCCCTTCTGAAAAACCTACACTCGATCCCTCCGATGTCAACAACTACAGACCAGTATCCCTTCTTTCTTTTCTCTCCAAAACCCTTGAACGTGCCGTCCTTGGCCAGCTCTCCCGCTATCTCTCTCAGAATGACCTTCTTGATCCAAATCAGTCAGGTTTCAAGACTAGTCATTCAACTGAGACTGCTCTTCTCTGTATCACGGAGGCGCTCCGCACTGTTAAAGCTAACTCTCTCTCCTCTGCTCTCATCCTTCTAGACCTATCGGCTGCCTTCGATACTGTGAACCATCAGATCCTCCTCTCCACCCTCTCCGAGTTGGGCATCTCCGGCGGCCCACGCTTGGATTGCGTCCTACCTGACAGGTCGCTCCTACCAGGTGGCGTGGCGAGAATCCGTCTCCTCACCACGTGCTCTCACCACTGGTGTCCCCCAGGGCTCTGTTCTAGGCCATCTCCTATTCTCGCTATACACCAAGTCACTTGGCTCTGTCATAACCTCACATGGTCTCTCCTATCATTGCTATGCAGACGACACACAATTAATCTTCTCCTTTCCCCTTCTGATGACCAGGTGGCGAATCGCATCTCTGCATGTCTGGCAGACATATCAGTGTGGATGACGGATCACCACCTCAAGCTGAACCTCGGCAAGACGGAGCTGCTCTTCCTCCCGGGGAAGGACTGCCCGTTCCATGATCTCGCCATCACGGTTGACAACTCCACTGTGTCCTCCTCCCAGAGCGCTAAGAACCTTGGCGTGATCCTGGACAACACCCTGTCGTTCTCAACTAACATCAAGGCGGTGGCCCGTTCCTGTAGGTTCATGCTCTACAACATCCGCAGAGTATGACCCTGCCTCACACAGGAAGCGGCGCAGGTCCTAATCCAGGCACTTGTCATCTCCCGTCTGGATTACTGCAACTCGCTGTTGGCTGGGCTCCCTGCCTGTGCCATTAAACCCCTACAACTCATCCAGAACGCCGCAGCCCGTCTGGTGTTCAACCTTCCCAAGTTCTCTCACGTCACCCCGCTCCTCCGCTCTCTCCACTGGCTTCCAGTTGAAGCTCGCATCCGCTACAAGACCATGGTGCTTGCCTACGGAGCTGTGAGGGGAACGGCACCTCAGTACCTCCAGGCTCTGATCAGGCCCTACACCCAAACAAGGGCACTGCGTTCATCCACCTCTGGCCTGCTCGCCTCCCTACCACTGAGGAAGTACAGTTCCCGCTCAGCCCAGTCAAAACTGTTCGCTGCTCTGGCCCCCCAATGGTGGAACAAACTCCCTCACGACGCCAGGACAGCGGAGTCAATCACCACCTTCCGGAGACACCTGAAACCCCACCTCTTTAAGGAATACCTAGGATAGGATAAAGTAATCCTTCTCACCCCCCCTTAAAAGATTTAGATGCACTATTGTAAAGTGGCTGCTCCACTGGATGTCATAAGGTGAATGCACCAATTTGTAAGTCGCTCTGGATAAGAGCATCTGCTAAATGACTTAAATGTAAAAATGTAAATATTATATTAATAGTGATAACACCTAAAGATATGTAGCTCAAACAATATTGTAGTTCTCAGACATTGCTAAATATTGCCTTGTGAACATTTTTTGAAGTATTTGAAGTTTATTTACTGGCCTCTTACCTCTGATGTTACATTTGGAGTTTCCAAGCAATCTTGTTTTTCCAGACTAGAGCAAAATACCAAGAGGACACTTAAGTACCAAACTGTCTTTGGTGAGGCCATATCTGTATGAATATAGCATAAGATATACAAAACAAAACATCATACAGTCAGTATTACACATTTGAGATGTCTTCCCCCAATGGAACACCAGATGGTGTACAGATTGTGAGATAGCATGGTTGCAAAACAAATTATACAATAAAACACAACTAAACAAGCACCAATTATGGTGACAGCTGAGGTATTTGTGGGCTGTTTTCTTGATTATGTTACTAATATTCATTAACCTAATTGGAATGCTAAGAAGAACATTGTTGCGGTCTGATGAAGAAGGAAACATATGACTGACCAAATGGTTGGTCACGTCTCTGCTGCATTTTGGTGAATATATTAACTTATCTTTTCTGTACATACTGATCCAAACGCAATAAATGCAATTTAATCTGAACTTCCTGTTCAAAATGACGCACATAGCATGCACTCCTGGATCTGTCTACTACATATGTACATATAAGAGATGAGAAAGATTACTTATTATGATAATTGTGACACAGTGTCACAAACATCATATGTTGTATAAGAGTCCTTCATTTACTCTTCTGTATTCACATTGTTAAACCTTTAACAAATATTACATTTAAATTTATACCTGAACCCTGTGAAAGGTCACACTTACAAACGAACTCAATCAAATAATTTACATCATTTCAACATAAAATGTGAAAGTACAATTATAATCTTACCCCTCCGACTCTCTAAATTGACTTCTCAAGGAAGAGCAAACAGTTTTCTCTGTGTCTCTTGACAATTTGCCACTGTACTCTGATTCAGAAGGGTTGGGTTTTTACGGAAGAGACATTTCAGTTGAATGTATTGAGTTGTACAACTGACTAGTTATCTTCCCTATCCCTTTCGTTATCCACATTCCACATTCCACATCAAAACATGTCATTAAAGATAATAAGGGCACTCACTGTGTAAGACACCTGCTTGACAGGTTTAGGCGTCTCTTCTTTGTCCTTGAACTGTGAGAGCATAGTTGAGTTGAGTCAGAATCTTGATTAGAATCCAAAAATGTGATCATATAACTCCAGTGCTAGCCTGATGAACTCAGAAAGTGCATGAAATGGATGCAAGGGGTGGTTGGGGGGTGAAAGGGAGGTTGAATTAGGGACGTGACTACAGGTTGGGTGTATTTTGAGGTGTTAATAGAAAGAGGGGACAAATTGATATATGGGAGAGTGGGGAAAGAAATAGGCTGCTTTCCAATACCCTTCATCCAGAAGTGCCTCACCATTTTTTTACTTTTATTTAATTAGGCAAATAAGTTCAGAACAAATTCTTATTTACAATGACGACGGCCTGCTAAAAGACAAAAGGCCTTGTTTAAAAGCATTGGATTGGTGCAAGCATAATGGGGAGACATTCCACCACAGCACAAGACCACTGGACAACCCCAGGCCAAGTGTTTGCTTTCCTAACCCCCTGTATTATTTGAATATTGTGAAAAAAAGAATCAACAATTCACCACCTAAAACACAACAGAGTAAAATCATGTTTAGTTAGAGTACTGCAAATGGCATTTTATCGGCACAGAAGTAATACTGTGTAATACTGCTCAAATGTTTTCAGTTGAATTACACTACAGACCTTTATTTTTTATATTTTCTACATTGTAGAATAATAGTGAAGACATCAAAACTATGAAATAACACATAGAATCATGTAGTAACAAAAAAAGTGTTACACAAATAAAAAAATATTTTATATGTGAGAATCTTCAAATAGCCACCCTTTGCCTTGATGACAGCTGTGCACACTCTGGGCATTCTCTCAACCAGCTTCACCTGGAATGCTTTTCCAACAGTCTTGAAGGAGTTCCCACATATGCAGAGAACTTATTGGCTGTTTTTCCTTCACTCTGCAGTCCGACAAACCATCTCAATTTGGTTAAGATCGGGGGATTTTGGAGGCCAGGTCATCTGATGCAGCACTGCATCACTCTCCTTCTTATTAAAATAGCCCTACACAGCCTGGAAGTGTGTTGGGTCATTGTCCTGTTGTAAAACAAATGATAGTCCCACTAAGTACAAACCAGATGGGATGGTATATCACTGCAGAATGCTGTGGTAGCCATGCTGGTTAAGTGTGCCTTGAATTCTAAATAAATCACAAACACCAACAAAGCACCTCCACACCATAACACCTCCTCCTCCATGCTTTACAGTGGTAAATACACATGCAGAGATCTTCCGTTCACCGACACCGCACCTCACAAAGACACAGCAGTTGTAACCAAAAATCTACAATTTGGACTCTAGCCCAAAAGATACATTTTCACCTGTCTAATGTCCATTGCTCGTGTTTCTTGGACCAAGCAAGTATCTTCTTATTATTGGTGTCCTTTAGTAGTGGTTTCTTTGCAGCAATTCGACCATGAAGGCCGGATTCACACAGTCTCCTCTGAACAGTTGATGTTGAGATGTGTCTGTTACTTGAACTCTGTGAAGCATTTATTTGGGCTGCAATTTCAGAGGCTGGTAAATCTAATGAACTTATTGTAGCAGTCCTATGTGTAGCTGCTGTAGGGAGTCAGGCGCAGGACAGCAGATATGTGTAAAATACTTTACTCAAAAATTACAAAATTACAAAGCAACAATAATAGCCCACAAACACGGACCGAATTACAAAAACAATCCCTCACGAACACAACATGGGGAACAGAGGGTTAAATAATAAACAAGTAATTGGTTGAGTGAAGCCAGGTATGATAAGATAAAGACAGAACAAATGGAAAATGAAAAGTGGATTGGCGGTGGATAGAAAGCTGGTGATGTCGACCACCGAACGCCGCCCGAACAAGGAGAGGGACCAACTTTGGCGGAAGTTGTGACAGTACCCCCCCCCCCTTGACGTGTGACTCCAGCAGTGTGCCGAAACCGACCTCGGGGACGACCCGGAGGACGAGGCGCAGGGCGATCCGGATGGAGACGGTGGAAATCCCGCTGCAACGAAGGGTCCAAGACGTCCTCCACCAGCACCCAGCATCTCTCCTCCGGACCGTACCCCTCCCAATCCACGAGGTACTGAAGGCCCCTCACCCAACGCCTCGAGTCCAGGATGGCTCGAACAGCATACGCCGGGGCCCCCTCGATGTCCAGAGGGGGCGGAGGAACCTCCCGCACCTCGGCTTCCTGGAGTGGACCAGCCACCACTGGCCTAAGGAGAGACACATGGAACGAGGGATTAATATGATAATCTGGGGGAAGCTGTAACCTGTAGCATACCTCTTTCAGTCTCCTCAGGACTTTAAAGTGCCTAACAAACCGCGGACCCAGCTTCCGGTAGGGCAGGCGGAGGGGCAGGTTTCGGGTCTCCTCCGAGCATCCCAGGTCTCCTCCGAGCGCTTGAACCATTCGTCCACCGCAGGGGCATCGATCTGGCTCTGATGCCACGGTGCCAGATCCGGCTGATAACCCAGTACGCACTGGAAAGGAGAGAGGTTAGTGAGGAGTGGGGAGTGAGTTTTGGGCCATCTCTGCCCAGGGGATGAACACCGCCCACTCCCCCGGCCGGTCCTGGCAATATGACCGCAGAAACCTACCCACATCCTGGTTCACTCTCTCCACCTGCCCGTTACTCTTGGGGTGAAAACCTGAGGTGAGGCTGACCGAAAACCCCAGACGTTCTATGAATGCTCTCCAGACCCTGGACGTGAACTGGGGAACCCGATCAGAAACTATGTCCTCAGGCACCCCGTAGTGCCAGAAGACGTGAGTGAATAGGGCCTTCGCAGGCTGTAGGGCCGTAGGGAGACCGGGCAAAGGGAGGAGACGGCAGGACTTAGAAAACCGATCCACAACGACCTGGATCATGGTGTTGCCCTGTGAGAGAGGAAGATCCGTCAGGAAGTCCACCGACAGGTGCGACCACGGCCGTTGTGGAACGGGTAGGGGTTGTAACTTCCCTCTGGGCAGGTGCCTGGGAGCCTTGCACTGGGTGCACACCGAGCAGGAGGAAACAGAGAACCTCACGTCCTTGGTCAAGGTGGGCCACCAGTACTTCCCACTAAGGCAATGCACCATCCGACCGATGCCAGAATGACCAGAGGAGGGTGACGAATGGGCCCAATAGATCAAACGGTCGTGGACCTCAGACGGAACGTACAGGAGCCCAGCTGGACACTGGGGGGGAGTGGGCTCTGTGCGTAACACCGCTCGATGTCCGCGTCCAGCTCCCACATCACCGGTGCCACCAGGCAAGAAGCTGGAAGTATGGGAGTGTGATCCATGGACCGCTCCTCTGTGTCATACATCCGGGACAGTGCGTCTGCCTTAGCGTTCTGGGAACCTGGTTTGTAGGACAGGGTGAAAACAAAACGAGTAAAGAACATAGCCTCCCTTATCTGGCGAGGGTTCAGTCTCCCCGCCGCCCGGATGTACTCCAGATTGCGGTGATCAGTCCAGATAAGAAAAGGGTGTTTAGCCCCCTCAAGCCAATGTCTCCACGCCTTCAGAGCCTTGACAACAGCCAACAGCTCCCGGTCTCCCACATCATAGTTTCGCTCCGCCGGGCTGAGCTTCTTCGAAAAGAAAGCACAGGGGCGGAGCTTTGGTGGCGTGCATGAGCGCTGAGAGAGCACGGCTCCTATTCCAGCCTCGGCCGCGTCCACCTCCACTAGGAACGCCAAAGAGTTTACATACACTCAATTAGTATTTGGTAGCATTGCCTTTAAATTGCTTAACTTGGGTCAAATGTTTCAGGTAGCCTTCCACAAACTTCCCACAATAAGTTAGGTGAATTTTGGCCCTTTCCTCCTGACAGAGCTTGTGTAACTGAGTCAGGTTTGTAGGCCTCCTTGCTCGCACACGCCTTTTCAGTTCGGCCCAAATATTTTCTATAGGATTGAGGTCAGGGCTTTGTGATGGCCACTCCTATACCTTGACTTCCATATAGGACTCGTTTTACTGTGGATATAGATACTTTGTACCTGTTTCCTCCAGCATCTTCACAAGGTCCTTTGCTGTTGTTCTGGGATTGATTTGCACTTTTCACACCAAAGTACGTTCATCTCCAGGTGACAAAACGCGTCTCCTTCCTGAGCGGCATGATGGCCGAGTGGTCCCATGGTGTTTATACTTGTGTACTATTGTTTGTACAGATGAACGTGGTACCTTCAGGTGTTTGGAAATTGCTCCCAAGGATGAACCAGACCTGTGGAGGTCTACAAAAAAACATATTAGGTCTTGGCTGATATCTTTTGATTTTCTCATGATGTCAAGCAAAGAGGTACTTTGAATTTGAAGGTAGGCCTTGAAATACATCCAGAGGTACACCTCCAATTGACTCAAATTATGTCAATTACCCTATCAGAAACTTCTAATGCCATGACATCATTTTATGGAATTTTCCAAGCTGTATGAAGGCACAGTCAACTTAGTGTAAACTTCTGACACACTGGAATTGTCATACAGTAAGTTAAATAATCTGTCTGTAAACAATTGTTGGAAAATGTAATTCTGTCATGCACAAAAACTATAGTTTGTTTGTCACGTCCTGACCTTAGTTCCTTTTTTTATGTCTCTATTTTAGTTTGGTCAGGGCGTGAGTTGGGGTGGGCATTCTAGGTTTTGTATTTCTGGTTTTGGCCTGGTAATGTTCCCAATCAGAGGCAGCTGTCAATCATTGTCTCTGATTGAGAAGCATACTTTTTTTTTCACCTTTATTTAACCAGGTAGGCTAGTTGAGAACAAGTTCTCATTTGCAACTGCGACCTGGCCAAGATAAAGCATAGCAGTGTGAACAGACAACACAGAGTTATACATGGAGTAAACAATTAACAAGTCAATAACACAGTAGAAAAAAAAGGGTGAGTCTATATACAATGTGTGCAAAAAGCATGAGGTAGGCGAATAATTACAATTTTGCAGATTAACACTGGAGTGATAAATGATCAGATGGTAATGTACAGGTAGAGATATTGGTGTGCAAAAGAGCAGAAAAGTAAATAAATAAAACAGTATGGGGATGAGGTAGGTGAAAATGGGTGGGCTATTTACCAATAGACTATGTACAGCTGCAGCGATCGGTTAGCTGCTCAGATAGCAGATGTTTGAAGTTGGTGAGGGAGATAAAAGTCTCCAACTTCAGTGATTTTTGCAATTCGTTCCAGTCACAGGCAGCAGAGTACTGGAACGAAAGGCGGCCAAATGAGGTGTTGGCTTTAGGGATGATCAATGAGATACACCTGCTGGAGCGCGTGCTACGGATGGGTGTTGCCATCGTGACCAGTGAACTGAGATAAGGCGGAGCTTTACCTAGCATGGACTTGTAGATGACCTGGAGCCAGTGGGTCTGGCGACGGATATGTAGCGAGGGCCAGCCGACTAGAGCATACAAGTCGCAGTGGTGGGTGGTACAAGGTGCTTTAGTGACAAAACGGATGGCACTGTGATAGACTGCATCCAGTTTGCTGAGTAGTTGGAAGCCATTTTGTAGATGACATCGCCGAAGTCGAGGATCGGTAGGATAGTCAGTTTTACTAGGGTAAGCTTGGCGGCGTGAGTGAAGGAGGCTTTGTTGCGGAATAGAAAGCCGACTCTTGATTTGATTTTCGATTGGAGATGTTTGATATGAGTCTGGAAGGAGAGTTTGCAGTCTAGCCAGACACCTAGGTACTTATAGATGTCCACATATTCAAGGTCGGAACCATCCAGGGTGGTGATGCTAGTCGGGCATGCGGGTGCAGGCAGCGATCGGTTGAAAAGCATGCATTTGGTTTTACTAGCGTTTAAGAGCAGTTGGAGGCCACGGAAGGAGTGTTGTATGGCATTGAAGCTCGTTTGGAGGTTAGATAGCACAGTGTCCAATGACGGGCCGAAAGTATATAGAATGGTGTCGTCTGCGTAGAGGTGGATCAGGGAATCGCCCGCAGCAAGAGCAACATCATTGATATATACAGAGAAAAGAGTCGGCCTGAGAATTGAACCCTGTGGCACCCCCATAGAGACTGCCAGAGGACCGGACAGCATGCCCTCCGATTTGACACACTGAACTCTGTCTGCAAAGTAATTGGTGAACCAGGCAAGGCAGTCATCCGAAAAACCGGGGCTACTGAGTCTGCCGATAAGAATATGGTGATTGACAGAGTCAAAGGCCTTGGCAAGGTCGATGAAGACGGCTGCACAGTACTGTCTTTTATCGATGGCGGTTATGATATCGTTTAGTACCTTGAGTGTGGCTGAGGTGCACCCGTGACCGGCTCGGAAACCAGATTGCACAGCGGAGAAGGTACGGTGGGATTCGAGATGGTCAGTGACCTGTTTGTTGACTTGGCTTTCGAAGACCTTAGATAGGCAGGGCAGGATGGATATAGCTCTGTAACAGTTTGGGTCCAGGGTGTCTCCCCCTTTGAAGATGGGGATGACTGCGGCAGCTTTCCAATCCTTGGGGATCTCGGACGATATGAAAGAGAGGTTGAACAGGCTGGTAATAGGGGTTGCGACAATGGCGGCGGATAGTTTCAGAAATAGAGGGTCCAGATTGTCAAGCCCAGCTGATTTGTACGGGTCCAGGTTTTGGAGCTCCTTCAGAACATCTGCTATCTGGATTTGGGTAAAGGAGAACCTGGAGAGGCTTAGGCGAGGAGCTGCGGAGGGGCGGAGCTGTTGGCCGAGGTTGGAGTAGCCAGGCGGAAGGCATGGCCAGCCGTTGAGAAATGCTTATTGAAGTTTTGGAGGTGCTCTTGTTCTCCATGGACTTCACAGTGTCCCATAACTTTTTAGAGTTGGAGCTACAGGATGCAAACTTCTGCCTGAAGAAGCTGGCCTTAGCTTTCCTGACTGACTGCGTGTAGTGGTTCCTGACTTCCCTGAACAGTTGCATATCACGGGGACTATTCGATGCTATTGCAGTCCGCCACAGGATGTTTTTGTGCTGGTCGAGGGCAGTCAGGTCTGGAGTGAACCAAGGGCTGTATCTGTTCTTAGTTCTGCATTTTTTGAACGGAGCATGCTTATCTAAAATGGATTCAGACACAGCAAGGACATCAGGGTTAGCAGAGTGTGCTAAAGCAGTGAGTAAAACAAACTTAGGGAGGAGGCTTCTGATGTTGACATGCATGAAACCAAGGCTTTTTCGATCACTACAGGTCTGTTTTCCCACTAAGGGTAGTGGGTAGTTGTTTTCTGTTTTGTGTGTTGCTGCACCTTACAGGACTGTTTCGTCTTCATTTCACTGTCTTTGTTATTTTGTTTAGTGTTTCTGTTCTAATAAATATAACATGAACACTTACCACGCTGCGCATTGGTCCAATCCATCCTATTCCTCATCAGAAGAGGAAGACAATCGTTACATTGTTAACAAGAAATTTGTGGAGTGGTTGAAAAAAAGTTTTAATGACTCCAACCTAAGTGTATGTAAACTTCTGACTTCAGCTGTAACTAATTATGTGGCTTCTGAAGGTAATTGGTCGCACCAGATTTTATTTAGGGGCTTCATAGCAAAGAGGGTGAATACAAGCACCACTTTTCTATTTGATATTTTTTCGATTTATTTGAAACAAGTTCTTTTTTTTCATTTCACTTCACCAATTTTGACTATTTTGTGTATGCCCATTACATGAAATCCAAATAAAAAAATATTCAAATTACAGGTTGTAATGCAAGAAAATAGGAAAAACGCTAAGTGGGATGAATACTTTTGCAAGGCTCTGTATGGCGTTGTGTGGACGAGCGGTTTGCTGATGTCAAGCACTCATGGTGAAGGTGGGCTTATGTTATGGACAGGCATAAGCTACGGACAACGAACAGAATTGCATTTTATTGATGGCAATTTGAATGCACAGAAATAATGTGACAAGATCCTGAGGCCCATTTTTTAAAGCTATCTGTGACCAACAGATACATATCTAAACTCAGCAAAAAAAGAAACAGACCCTTTTAAGGACCATGTCTTTCAAATATAATTGGTAAAAATCCAAATAACTTCACAGATATTCATTGTAAAGGGTTTAAACTCTGTTTCCCTTTCTTGTTCAATGAACCATAAACAATTAATGAACATGCACCTGTGGAACGGTCGTTAAGACACTAACAGCTTACATACGGTAGGCAATTGAGGTCACAGTTATGAAAACTTAGGACACTAAAGAGGCCTTTCTACTGACTCTGAAAAACACCAAAAGAAAGATACCCAGTGTCCCTGCTCATCTGCGTCAACGTGCCTTAGGCATGCTGCAAGGAGGCATGAGGACTGCAGATGTGGCCAGGGTAATAAATTGCAATGTCTGTACTGTGAGACGCCTAAGACAACGCTACAGGGAGACAGGACGGACAGCTGATCATCCTCGCAGTGGCAGACCACGTGTAACAACACCTGCACAGGATCGGTACATCTGAACATCTCCCCTGCGGGACAGATACAGGATGGCAACAACAACTGCCGAGTTACACCAGGAATGCACAATCCCTCCACCAGTGCTCAAACTGTCCGCAATAGCCTGAGAGAGGCTTTACTGAGGGCCTGTAGGCCTGTTGAAAGGCAGATCCTCACCAGACATCACCGGTAACAACGTCGCCTTATGGGCACAAACCCACCGTCGCTGGACCAGACAGGACTGGCAAAAGTGCTCTTCACTGATGAGTCGCGGTTTTGTCTCACCAGGGGTGATGGTCGGATTCACGTTTATCATTGAATGGAATGAGCGTTACACAGAGGCCTGTACATTGGAGCGGGATTGATTTGGAGGTGGAGGGTCAGTCATGGTCTGGGGTGGTGTTACACAGCATCATTGGACTGAGCTTGTTGTCATTGTAGGCAATCTCAACGCTGTGCGTTACAGGGAAGACATTCTTCTCCCTCATGTGTTACACATCCTGCAGGCTCATCCTGACATGACCCTCCAGCATGTCAATGCCACCAGCAATACTGCTCGTTCTGTGCGTGATTTCTTGCTAGACAGGAATGTCAGTGTTTTGCCATGGCCAGCGATGAGCCCAGATCTCAATCCCATTGAGCATGTCTGTGACCTGTTGGATCGAAGGGTGACGGCTAGGGCCATTCCCCCCAGAAATGTCCGGGAACTTGCAGGTGCCTTGGTGGAAGAGTGAGGTAACATCTCACAGCAAGAACTGGCAAATATGGTGCGGTCTATGAGGAGGAGATGCACGGCAGTACTTAATGCAGCTGGTGGCTACACCAGATACTGACTGTTACTTTGATTTTGACACCCCCTTTGTTCAGGGACACATTATTCAATTTCTGTTAGTCACATGTCTGTGGAACTTGTTCAGTTTATGTCTCAGTTGTTGAATCTTGTTATGTTCATACAAATATTTACACATGTTAAGTTTGCAGAAAATAAATGCAGTTGACAGTGAGAGGACGTTTCTTGAGTTTATATTCCCAATCTTGCGAAATCCATAGATTAGGGCCTAATGAATTTATGTCAATCAATTGATTTCCTCATATGTAACTGTAACTCCGTAACATCTTTGTTCATATTTGTGATCGGTATAGATACCGTGCATTAGGAAAGTATTCAGACCCCTTCCCTTTTTCCACATTTTGTTACGTTACAGCCTTACTCTAAAATGTATTTAATTATTTTTTCCCTCACCAATCCACATACAATACCCCATAATGACAAAGCAAAAACAGGTATTTAGAAATGTTTGCAAATTTCTAAAAATAGAAATACCTTATTTACATAAGCATTCAGACCCTTTGTTATGGGACTCGAAATTGAGCTCAGGTGCATCCTGTTTCCATTTATCATCCTTGAAGATGTTTCTAGAACTTGGTTCTACAACTTTGTCCTACAATTTAATTGATTGGACATCATTTGGATTGGCACACACCTGTCTATATAAGGATCTGTCTATATCAGGTCCCACAATTGACAGTGCATTTCAGAGCAAAAACCAAGTAATGAGCTAGAAGGAAATGTCCACAGAGCTCAGAGACAGGATTGTGTCAAGGCACAGATCTGGGGAAGGGTACCAAAAAATGTCTGCAGCATTGAAGGTCCCCAAGAACACAGTGGCCTCCATCATTCTTAAATGCAAGAAGTTTTGAACCACAAAGACTCTTCTTAGAGCTGGCCGCCTGGCCAAACTGAGCAATCGGGGGAGAAGGGCCTTTGTCAGGGAGGTGACCAAGAAACCATTGGTCACTTTTACAGAGCTCCAGAGTTCCTCTGTGGAGATGGGAGTACCTTCCAGAAGGACAACCATCTCTGCAGGACTCCACTAATCAGGCCTTTATGGTAGAGGGGCCAGACGGAAGCCACTCCTCAGTAAAAAGCACCTGATACCCCGCTTGGAATTTTCGAAAAGGCACCTAAAGGACTCTCAGACCATTTATTTTATTTTTATTTATTTCACCTTTATTTAACCAGGTAGGCAAGTTGAGAACAAGTTCTCATTTACAATTGCGACCTGGCCAAGATAAAGCAAAGCAGTTCGACACATACAACGACACAGAGTTACACATGGAGTAAAACAAACATACAGTCAATAATACAGTATAAACAAGTCTATATACGATGTGAGCAAATGAGGTGAGATAAGGGAGGTAAAGGCAAAAAAAGGCCATGGTGGCAAAGTAAATACAATATAGCAAGTAAAACACTGGAATGGTAGATTTGCAATGGAAGAATGTGCAAATTAGAAATCAAAATAATGGGGTGCAAAGGAGCAAAATAAATAAATAAGTTAAATACAGTAGGGAAAGAGGTAGTTGTTTGGGCTAAATTATAGGTGGGCTATGTACAGATGCAGTAATCTGTGAGCTGCTCTGACAGTTGGTGCTTAAAGCTAGTGAGGGAGATAGGTGTTAACAGTTTCAGAGATTTTTGTAGTTCGTTCCAGTCATTGGCAGCAGAGAACTGGAAGGAGAGGCGGCCAAAGAAAGAATTGGTTTTGGGGGTGACTAGAGAGATATACCTGCTGGAGCGTGTGCTACAGGTGGGAGATGCTATGGTGACCAGCGAGCTGAGATAAGGGGGGACTTTACCTAGCAGGGTCTTGTAGATGACATGGAGCCAGTGGGTTTGGCGACGAGTATGAAGCGAGGGCCAGCCAACGAGAGCGTACAGGTCGCAATGGTGGGTAGTATATGGGGCTTTGGTGACAAAACGGATTGCACTGTGATAGACTGCATCCAATTTGTTGAGTAGGGTATTGGAGGCTATTTTGTAAATGACATCGCCAAAGTCGAGGATTGGTAAGATGGTCAGTTTTACAAGGGTATGTTTGGCAGCATGAGTGAAGGATGCTTTGTTGCGAAATAGGAAGCCAATTCTAGATTTAACTTTGGATTGGAGATGTTTGATATGGGTCTGGAAACAAGATTCTCTGGTCTGATGAAACCAAGATTGAATTCTTTGGCCTGAATGCCAAGCATCATGTCTGGAGGAAACCAGGCACCATCCCTACAGTGAAGCAAGGTGGTGGTACCATCATGCTGTGAGAGAGCCCAGACTTGAACCCGATCGAACATCTCTGGAGAGACCTGAAAATAGCTGTGTAGCGACGCTCCCCATCCAACCTGACAGAGCATGAGGGGATTTGCAGAGAATAATGGGAGAAACTCCCCAAATACAGGTGTGCCAAGCTTGTAGCATCATACCCAAGAAAATTCAAGGCTGTAATCACTGCCAAAGGTGCTTCAACAAAGTACTGAGTAAAGGGTCCTAATTCTTATGTAATATCTCTGTTATTTTTTTAAATTTGCAAACATTTCTAAAAATCAGTTTTTGCTTTGTCATTGTGGGCTATTGTGTGTAGATTAATAAGGGGGAAAAACAATTTAATACATTTTAGATTATATCGTGTTAAGGCTAGGCATAATACTGCCCCCTTTGGATGAATTGCGTGCCCATAGTAAACTGAAAATAAATCTGTCCAAAATTGCTAATATATGCATATAATAATTATCATTGGATAGAAAACACTCTAAAGCTTCTAAAACCGTTTGAATTATGTCTGTAAGTATAGCAAAACTCACAGGGCAGGCAATCTCCCAAACTAGTTTTGGAAGCCTGAAACTTGGGGCAACTTTGACGTCATCGCCCCCACTCTTCCCAACCATCTATGGATCTGGAGACACTTTCTATGTCTTCCACTAGATGTCCTCATTCAGTAGAGCGTTTAATTGTGCAAATCCTGCGAGCTTTGACCCTTTGGGAGGCAAAACAGTGGGTGTCGCGAGAAAATACATGTGCGTTAGGGCGCGAATTGGACACAGACCTTCCTCTGTTCCAGCTTGCCTGAGAAGAAGTATGATTGTCCGGTTGAATTGAGAATTGTTTTGTACGTTTATAACATCCTAAAGCTTGATTCTGCACTTAGTTTGACCAGTTTAGTCGACATATAATATGTAATTTTGAAGTTTTGATGCGCAACTGTTCGGGACCAGAAGTCATTTTGGATGCATTTCAGCTGAAAGTGGTAGCAGATGCTACTATAAGGACACACGAACTGAAACAAAATGATGTATTGGGTAAGTATGACTCCTTCCACTACATTCTGATCAAAGACCATCAAAGGTAAGGGAATATTTATGTTGTAATTTTGTATTTCTGTTGACTCCAACATAGCGGAGAAATATTGCTTACGTCTGAGCGCTGTCTCAGGTTATTGCATAGTCAACTAATTCTGTAACGTTAAAAACAAATCTGACACAGCGGTTGCATTCAGAACCAGTGTATCTTTCTAACTATATGTAAAACATGTATCTTTAGTCAAAGTTTATGATGAGTATTTCTGTTATCTGGTGTGGCTTTCCTTAATTTCTCCGGACATTTTTGATAATTTTATGAACATGGCGTCAATGTAAACCGTGATTTATGGATATAAAATGCATATTATTGAACAAAACATAAATGTACTATGTAACATGTCATATGACTGTCATCTGATGAAGATTTTCAAAAGGTTAGTGAATGATTTATTTTTTAATCCTGCTTTTATAATTTTATATTTTCTGGGACAAAATGGCTGCCTCTTGTCTTTGTTTCGGTGGTGGTCTAATATAAATATGTGCTGTGTTTTCGCCGTAAAACATTTTAAAAGGTGTTTATCTTTCATTTGAGGTATTGGACTTGTTAATGTGTGGAGGTTAAATATTTCTAAGAATATTTTTGCATTGCCTGCGCTCGCTTTAACTGGTTTAAGGCTGTAAGGTAACAAAATGTGGAATAAGTCAAGGGGTATGAATACTTTCCGAATGCATTGTACAGTGTGGGTATAGCTTACATGAGATTATTATGGAAAAAGGAGCGAGAAAATATTTATTTTTCAAACGGTAGCCAAGCATCGATCATCATATCAACAGACTAAGCCCCTCGATATTGTAACGGATTTCCTCCTCTGAAGAGGTGTAGCAAGGATCGGACCAATACGCAGCGTGGTAAGTGTCCATGTTTTAATAGAAAAGACTGAACATGACACAAATACAAAATAACAAAGTGAAATGGAAACGAAACTGTCCCGTGTGGCACAAACACTGACACAGGAAACAATCACCCACAAAATAACCAAAGAATATGGCTGCGTAAATATGGTTCCCAGTCAGAGACAACGATAAACACCTGCTTCTAATTGAGAACCAATCTAGGCAACCATAGACCTACATAAACACCTAGATGGAAACAACCCCATAAATCTACAAAAAACCATAGACAGTACAAACACCCTAGATGAGACAAAGAACACACATATCACCCGTGTCACACCCTGACCTAACCAAAATAATAAAGAAAACAAAGAATACTAAGGTCAGGGCGTAACAGGCTGGCTGACGGCTCTGGCGGCTCAGGACAGACGGGAGGCTCTGGCGGCTCAGGACAGACGGGAGGCTCTGGCGGCTCAGGACAGACGGGAGGCTCTGGCGACTCAGGACAGACGGGAGGCTCTGGCGGCTCAGGACAGACGGGAGACCCTGGTGGCTCAGGACAGACGGGAGACTCTGGCGGCTCAGGACAGACGGGAGGCTCTGGCGGCTCAGGACAGACGGGAGGCTCTGGCGGCTCAGGACAGACGGGAGGCTCTGGCGGCTCAGGACAGATGGGGGACTCTGGCGGCTCAGGACAGACGGGGGACTCTGGTGGCTCAGGACAGACGGGGGACTCTGGCGGCTCAGGACAGACGGGAGACTCTGGTGGCTCAGGACAGATGGGAGCACCTGTAGGGATGAGACGGAGAGACAGCCTGGTGCGGGGGGCTGCCACCGGAGGGCTGGTACGTGGAGGTGGCACTGGATAGACAAGACCGTGCAGGCGCACTGGAGCTCTTGAGCACCGAGCATGCCCAACCTTACCTGGTTGAATGCTCCCCGTAGCCCGACCAGTGCGGCGAGGTGGAATAGGCCGCACTGAGCTGTGCTGGCGAACCGGGGACACCATGCGCAAGGCTGGTGCCATGTACGCCGGCCCAAGGAGACGCACTGGAGACCAGATGCGTAGAGCCGGCTTCATGGCACCTGGCTCAATGCCCACTCTAGCCCGGCTGATACGAGGAGCTGGAATGTACCGCACCGGGCTATGCACCCGCACCGGGGACACCGTGCGCTCCACAGCATAACACGGTGCCTCTCGCTCAGCATAACACGGTGCCTCTCCCTCTCGCTCTCCGGTAAGCACAGGAAGTTGGCGCAGGTCTCCTACCTGGCTTCGCCACACTCCCAATATTCCCCTGGCTGTGCCCAGGGTCCTCTCCCGTCTAGAATTTCCTCCCAAGTCCACGAGTCTTGTGTTCGATGCTGATGCTGCTGCTGCTGCCCGTTACCACGCCGCTTGGTCCTCTGTTGGTGGGTGATTCTATAACAGATTTCCTCGTCTTCGTCTGAAGAGGTGTAGCAAGGATCGGACCAATACGCAGCGTGGTAAGTGTCCATGTTTTAATAGAAAAGACTGAACATGACACAAATACAAAATAACAAAGTGAAATGGAAATGAAACAGTCCCGTGTGGCACAAACACTGACACAGGAAACAATCACCCACAAAATACCCAAAGAATATGGCTGCCTAAATATGGTTCCCAATCAGAGACAATGATAAACACCTGCCTCTAATTGAGAACCGATCTAGGCAACCATAGACCTACATAAACACCTAGATGGAAACAACCCCATACATCTACAAAAAACCCTAGACAGTACAAACACCCTAGATGAGACAAAGAACACACATATCACCCATGTCACACCCTGACCTAACCAAAATAATAAAGAAAACAAAGAATACTAAGGTCAGGGCGTGACAGATATTTATTGGAAAGGAGCATCAGCTCATCACCTTGCACTTTCACCACACTGTAAAGTTCATCATAACTTATTTAATCTGTAGCCTAATAAACTGCATGCTTTCCAAGACTTAGTGGGAGGACCTCACAACATACTGTATCAATGCGTGACTCCAAGTTTGCTTCAATATAATGGATATTTGATCAATATTTGCACACAAAAGCATTTACACCACAATTTCTCAAATAATACATTTTACTGACACAAAAATATCCCATCTTTTGTCGACATTTGGAAAGTTTACCAACAAATGTACTGTTTTCATCAGGCTTGTCATTACATTTTTATCTGACATGTACTTTACTTGTATCACACCTGTTCTTGTGCTTGTCTCCACCCCCCTCCAGGTGTCGCCCATCTTCTCCATTATCCCCAGTGTATTTATACCTGTGTTTTCTGTCTGTCTGTGCCAGTTCGTCTTGTTGCCAATTCAACCAGCGTTTTTCTCTTAGGTCCTGGTTTTTCCCTTTGTCTTGTCCTCCTGGTTCTGACACTTGCCTGTCCTGACTCTGAGCCCGCCTGCCTGACCATTCTGCCTGCCCCTGCCCTCGAGCCTGCCTGCCGCCCTGTACCGTTATGGAATCTGCCCTGGCTATGAACTCTTGCCTGTCCCCGACCTGTCTTTTGCCTACCCCTTGGACTATAATAAAGATCAACTCAAACCATCTGCATCTGAGTCGCCTTGTGTCGTTATAACTACCATAAAAAGTTTACATGGAAACATGTTTACTGTAACAAATTCTTGCTGAAAGAGAGATACAGTAAGTATGACACACACTCCACATTATGACAAACGTTTTGAACTTTAATTGGTTGATTTAAGATTTTACATAATAGTAAATGTACTGGTTACACGTGTTATGTTTAAAAACAGCCACCAGAGTACATGTACAGTATACCTCAACTTCAATGTTTCAGACTCGTTCTACATGCTTACCTTCACACACCTACATTAGACCCAACAGCGATGTGGACAGCTCGAACAACACTTCAATTCTGTCCAACAAAGTCCAGAGCAGCTGCATCTATTTTACCCCCTGCAAAGTCCAGAATACTTTAGTAGCGATTGTCCTGAAAGCCGCCCATATCATCCTGGTATTATGCCCAACTAGAGAATTTCAAGTCTAGCACCAGAATAGCTTGATACGATTGGCTTGGCAAAAAGTCAGTCTGTGTTCCTTTCCTAACATCTGCGAGTTGAATACTGGCACTTCACAGCAACATGTTTTTGGTGGTGCTTTTTTTTTTTTTAAAGATGTTGAATTTAAAAGGAACTATAGTTGTACATTGTTATTTTTTTATCAAGTACCACAATCCAGAAGATGACTGTCAGATTCAAGTAGAATATGGAGCAACTATGCATATCTTACATCCAGTAAGATGGTCTCATTACACCAAGCTGGGACATATCAGAATGCCATTGAAATCAAGACTAGTTGCTAAGAAATCAAAAAGCTAAAAAACTACAAATGATAATACTCAAACTAAATGTTGAAAAAAAATAAGTATGACATGTAAGTAAACACCATTTCAAAGAGACATTGAAGCACATATGGCAGAATGCATACAGATGAAATGGTTATGTTACTCAAAGAACAAGAATTAGTGCATCAATCATATTACATACTATTAGTGTAAGACATTGTGCATCATGAGTGTGTGTCGTAGTGTCCCCCATAAAAAAATACTACAGTTTATTCTAGAATACTACAGTATATAGAAGTATGTAGTAAACTGTAGTATACTATACAATTGTATACACTGTAGTATCCCTCGATCATGTGTAGGACTTAGTATAGAATTTTGTAGTACTGTAGAATACTATAGTAAATACTACAGTATTATCCACAAAAAAACACTAGTAAATAGTACAAAAAAGTCTGCAAAAATACTACAGTCCACAATTTTTTTTTTTTAACTATAGTAAATACTACAGTATATAATGTGTACATACTGTACCCTGCCCATTCCCCTCCCCCAAGTCCCAATTTGGGCCACCCGTAAGTTTGAAACCTACATGCCAAGTTTAGACCATATATTGTGTTCCCTATGGTTATAGAAAAGAGTAGAAGCTCTGAACTCTCCGTGTCAGAACCCAGCACTACCTACAGGTTATGGAAAATTTACTCTGAGTATTTCTCCAGTAGGTTTCTTCAAGGAGAATGCCCCCCACTTCTATGTCAAAGATAATAAAACAAAAACACTACAGTAAATACTACAGTATACTACAGTCTGCAAAAACATTACCGTAATTAATATAGTATACACTACTGCTTGTTTTTACTACAGTATTTATACTATAGTAAACTGTAAATACTACAGTATACTATAGTAAATACTACAGTAAAGTTAGCAAAAACACTACAGTGAAAACTGTAGTAGTCCTACCATAGTGCAGACTATAGTATTTCTTCATGTGGGATGTTTGACATTTATAGACATTGTGCATGAGAGTGTGTTGTTGAAGTTTGCTTGCATGAATATGGGTTTATAATCTCAAAAATGTAAATAGAACACTTGTTTAATGCTACATTGACACAAGGGCAATAGCTATGGTTTAATAAGCATAGTGGTGATGGTGGTGCTATGTCTGCCCAGAACTCCAGGCTGGCCACTCTGTCCTGCCCTTCCTCCAGGCAGGCAGGCTCACCATGGGGGGCTGTGTGTGGGGGGGAGCCTGGACCCCTCCCCTCAACATGGGGGGAGTGATGGAAGGAGACTTCAAGAGGTCAGGCATGTGGCTGTATGGTCTGGCCTGGGGGTGAGAGTGTGCAGGATCATAGAGAGAGAAGAGAGAGAATTTACAACTGCCAGGTCGCAGTTGTAAATGAGAACTTGTTCTCAACTAGTCTACCTGGTTAAATAAAGGTGAAAAAAGGGAGGCTCCCTGAGTGTGCCTATAGGAGGTCAGGCAGGTGGCTGTAGACCGAGTCCAGCAGGGTCTGGCTGGCCTCCTGGCTCTTGACCCCGGCAATCTCGAAGAGGCGGTCCAGTTTGTCCTCTGCCATGGGGATCGCCTCGATGACATGCAGCTCGTCAAGGTTTAGGATGTGCAGCATGTCGTCGAAGATGGGCTGCAGGTCACACGGGTCCAGCCGGACCTGACGCAGCACCGTGTCTTTCTTCTCTGGAAGTCACAGAAGAGAGGAAGAAAATGTCAGAATGAGGAGGAGGATAGACTGCAACATACTGTGGATGTTAGCTACAGCTTGTTGTTGTCCATAAAATGGGAAATCGTGAATGACTAAATTAGCAGTCACGTTCTGCTGCTGGGAATAAAAGCCCAGTCATCCTTATGAGAACGAAGACGTATTTCTCAAAGATTTCATAGTTGATGACTTGCTATAATGGAGTATGAAATCAGGTGCACTTTATAACCAGAAGGGGGCAGTAAATACAAATATGTCACCTCTGTAGGAGCCAGTTGCTTCGCATAATTACTGAAACAGAACTGTGTCATAATATGTGGTTACCTTTGGTGATGAATGAGCCGTTCCTGCTGAGGGCGGAGTCTTTGCTGGAGGTGGAGTCACAGCGGAGCAGAGGCTCTGATTCGTCGGGGAAGAAGCCCTTGGTCCGGTCCACAGGAGACTGCTCCACCACCACCCCAGGAGACTCCAATGACTTGTGGACAGGACTGTGGCTCGGGGTTACATTCACAGTCATCAGCTGGGTCAGATTAAACTGCAGAGAGGGAGAGGGGAGGAGAGAAAGAGAGGGATATGGAGAGAGAGAAAGGTATATTATCTACTTCACTTGCTTTGGCAATGTTAACATATGTTTCCCATGCCAATAAAGCCCCTTGACTTGAATTGAGAGGGAGAGGGGAGGAGAGGGTCAGTGTCAGTGTTGGAAACCAATGGCTGAGAAAGCAGTGTTCTGAGTCACATTGTTGTTCGGACAGACCACTGCACAAAATAACCCAGTTTCGTACTCCTAGTTATCCGTACACCTCTGAAGGCACTTGTGTCTTGCTTGCCACTCTGAGGATTTAAAGTATGGTATCTGTGATGACTCAAAAGCGATTTACGACTGTTTGATAGTGGGAACACCACTTAATGGTGACTTTGATCCTGACTGCAATTGTGTCCAGCCGGTGCCATGCTGAGAAGTGCCAACGCTAAAGAGATTGCTAGATAGTTGGAAGATATCCTGACACTCGCACCTCACCATTGTCATGAACTATTAGCATTTCAAGAGCTGAGTGCTCAGGCTTGTCATGTCACAGACAGTCAGTGACTTTAGCAATTGCTTACTTTTGAATCCATTACACATCACGACTTATGCCTACTATGGTACAAGTGGTTATTATTAGACTTTTGGATACACCTGCACAAGTTTGGAAACAGGCCATTTTACGCGGTGCAGAGAGAGGACAGGGAGCTCCTGTGTGCCCAGCCCCAGCCCAATGCAGCCCACGTCAGGTGACACAGTGGGCCAACCCACAGCCCCAGACCACCCACTCCCATCCGTGACTCTCTCTCTTTCCCTCAGGGAGCGTACACAACCGGCCAGACATGAAAGGGATTCTGTGGACTTGGACAGAGCAGGAATGTACTGCCCAAAGACCACATGGGCCCAGTCACACACTACCAGGTATAGTACACCACTGTGCTTGCCCTGGGGCTCAGGGAAGACATAAATAACAGTCTTCTTCGGTATGGTAATGTAGTGAACTGGTGGTGACCGGACCAGATAAGCTCTTGAGAGACTTACATTTTGACTTCGGTACTGTAGAAAAAAGGCCCTGCTGTGAGTGAGACAGGAAGGAAATGGTAAAGGGCATTTCATACAGCCGATGGAAATGACCTGGAAAACTTTCAGGGTGCTGAAAATCCAATAGAACACAGTTCAATATGGCTTCACAGAAACACAATAGAATTTCATGCAGGTGACGGGAGTCTAACGGAAAACTTCTGATGCGAACATAAAATCCCATATAAAACAGCTTGATGTGGCATCAGACAGACCTCACTTACTTCTGCGTGTGTATATGACCCATATGCAGCCCCTGCTATCTCCCCTATTTGATAACAAGTTCCTCTGTGCACTAGGCCAGATAGGCAGGCAATGACACGTCCTCGAAGACTGGAGCACTACACCGCCCTGGACAAATTATGTTACAAACAGCTGTTGCAAAACCTACCAACTAACCCTCCAGAGAAACCCCTGGAGACTGAAAATACTTGAACTCAGATCGACTCATCGTGGAGAATTAGGAGAAAACAGGGGGAAATGGTGTCACCGTTCTAGATGCTTCTCTGAGTTGTCAGTAGCCAGTGACTGAGTCATTAGAGGAGAGACAGTGATCTGGCTGAGTCACTGACATAGCCTGTCAACACACACACAGCAGACCCTAGGGTAGGGACAATGTCACGCATCACACACACACATACACATACACATACTCACACCAGGCAGCAGGCACACACAGGCACGCAAGCTCACACACAATCACGCACACACTCAAACACACAATAGACACGCTAGGGGGTCTGTCCCTGTGTAGGGAGGAACTACTGAGGCATCAGAGACACAGAGAACATCCACATTTTAATTAGATCACAAATAACACAGATATTTTACTGAATCTGCAGAGTAGCGACAAATTTTGGCGCTTAGGAGAGATGTGTTGCATGTTTAGTCATAAACCCTGTTCAGCAGCAAAATACAGCAGGCAATGGAAAAACTGCAATATCATAAGACATTGTGGGTCAAGAGAGCCTTTACCACTAAAGTGAATCCTCATATGTTAACACTGAGAAATTTCAACATCACTACTGTTATGTAGGACACTGGGGGTGTTGTTTAATAGGCAGCTCTTTTCTCTGCTTCTCCCTCATAGACAGTATTCTTGTGACGCTGCAACCACTGATGTTACAGCTGATACTAAACATCTTCCCCAACAGATGTGATGAAGGGCCTACCTGAAAGTACACGGTGATGAGCTTGATGCTCCTTTCCAATAAATATCCAGGGTCTTATTCTGGTGACATGAAGATAGATGCTTGCCTACAGTTTGACAAATAAAGATCATCTCACTCTTTTGTCCATAATAATCTCATCATGTAGGCTATACGTGCACTGTATCTGCCAGCTGTTGGCTAGAAAGCATGTGCCAAGACCAGAGTGGGCACATTCGCTATATAGCGCAACATTTTTACTGACAAAACCAGTTGAAAAAGCGATGGAAACTCATTTAACTTGTAGTTTTTAATCGGTACATGGGAATTTAACGGCAAAAGTTATTTTTATGTGCACTATGTCACCACGCACAGCCTTTTATGTGAAACAAGGCAATTTGATAGAAACACATTAATTAACAGCATTCTTACAAAGGTATTCCTCTTGTCCAGATGGGATAGAGCCGTGTGTAATGCAATGGGGATTGCGTCATCTGTGGATCTGTTGGGGCGTCATGCAAATTGTAGTGGGTCTAGGGTGTCAAGTAAGGTGGAGGTGATATGATTCTTAACTAGCCTCTTAAAGCACGTCATGATGACCGAAGTGAGTGCCAAGGGACGATAGTCATTTAGTTTAGTTACCTTCACTTTCTTGGGTACAGGAACAATGGTGGATATCTTGAAGCAAGTGGGGACAACAGACTGGGATAGGGAGAGATTGAATATGTCCGTAAAAACTCCAGCCAGCTAGTCTGCACATGCTCTAAGGATGCGACTAGGGATGCCATCTGGGCCGGCAGCATTATGAGGGTTAATGGGCAAAGTAGCTTGTCCGGGAGCGAGGTGTTGGTGTCTGCGACAAGGCTGGCTTTCCCTTTATAATCCATGTCTGGAGTCCCTGCCACATACATCTTGTGTCTGAGCCGTTAAACTGTGTCTCCACTTTGTCCCTACATGGTTGTTTTGCCTCTTTGATTGCCTTACGGAGGGCATAGCTGGTCTGTTTGTACACGTCCATGTTCTCAGTCACCTTGCAGAGGTTAAATGCGGTGGTTTGTGCTTTCAGTTTTGCGCGAATGCTGCCATCCATCCACGTTTTTTTGTTTGGATAACATGCACTATGCACTTCCTGATGAACTCAGTCCCTGACTAAGTTTATACGTTGATACTATTCTCTGAGGCAACCCGGGACATTTCCCAGTCTGCGTGATCAAAATAAACTTGAAGCATAGATTCTGATTGGTCAGACCAATGTTGAACAGTCCTTACCATGAGTGCTTCCTGTTGAAGTTTCTGCTTATAGGAGGGGAGGAGCAAAATTGAGGCATGATCTGATTTGCCGAAGGGAGGGTAGGGGAGAGCCTTGTAGCTGTCCCGGGAGGAGGTGTAACAATGGTCAAGAATGCTCGATGAGCGAGAAGCACAGAATATCTGTTGATAGAAGTTTGGTAGCGTTTTCCTCAGATTTCCTTTATTAAAGTCCCCAGCTACAATAATTGCAGCCTCAGGATATTTGGTGTCTAGTTTGCATAAAGTTAAGTGTAGTTCCTTGAGAGCCAGAAAACTCCCTTGGGAGGTAATGCGGTCGGCATTTGATGATGAGGTATTTCAGATTGGGAGAACAAAAGGACTTGAGTTCCTGTACATTACCACAATCACACCACAAGTAGTTAGTCATGAAACATACACCTTTCTTTTTCCTGTTCGCGCAATGGACAGAGAACCCTGTTGGCTGAATGGTAGGGGACAGTATATCCGGAAAGAAACATGATTCCATAAAATAGAGTATGTTTCAGCCCCTAATGTCTCGCTGTAAGGAGATCCTTGCCCTGAGCTCGTCTATTTTATTGTCCAGGGACTTAACGTTAGCGAGTAACATACACGGAAGTGGTGGATGGTATGCATGCCTCCTGAGTCTGAATAGGAGCCCGCTCCTTATTCCAGTTCTCCAACAGCGGAGTCATGGAGCTGCCCCTGGGAAGAAGGGAACTATCTTGGGGAGTTCAAACAAAGGATTAAATTCAGGGAAATATCATTTCTGGTCGAATTGCTGGTTGAGTGATCTCCAATCTAATATCCAAAAGTTATTTTCGGCTGTAGGTAATAATGCAAGAAATGTTCTGAGCAAATAATATTAGAAATAATATTTTTTTAAATACTGCAAAGTTGACTAGGAGCTAGAAATAGGCACCATCTTCCTGTGCAGACCGGAGAATGCACCTGGGCCTCTGAACGAATGAATGGGCCTTTAATGGGAGTAGTAAACACTTAATAATGTCTGAAATTGGATTCCGTGTGTAGCATTGTGCCTGCCTGAAGGGGAGGCTAGAACTCTTATTATGAGAAGTTGCCTTGGTGTGGATGGAAAAGCTCCTACTGGGAGTAGAGGACCAGAGGGAAAGAAGAAGAAAACAGACAGAGACAGCTGGCTAGGACCTTTGGGACAAGACTTGTTCCCAAGCGAGGATAAACACAACAACCACTGAAGCACTAAGAGAGAATCTTCATTCTGTTAAAGCAGTTTGTTTACGAGGAGTTGACCTGAGGTCTTGCGTGCCACAGAGAGTCAATGTGTTGTGATGTTTAATCTCTTCCTCTAAATGCATCATTCAGATGACTGAGTGTTTTTTTTTAGCAGGCTAAAACGTGTCTGTCTGGGGCACAGGTGAGAGAGGGAGGGTGCCCCAGAAATACCTTACATAGAAAACACATATCCTACAGCAACAAAACATGCTGAGCAGATTGGTGCTCCAACTGCACTCATTTCACTTTATGGGGGAGGGTGTTTTGTCTGACATAACGTCATGTAGGTCAGGTTCCTTGCTGACTGAAGCATCATAACACGTGGGCCTAGACTTTTGCAGCTGCAAAGAAACAGACAGTGAGAAGTAAAAACACGTTATTTTGACCATATGCTGCGGCAAAACTGTTTTTTTGCGGTGACATTATCAGTAAAAGGGTCTATCACTGTGTCCTAGGGTAAACTACTACAGTGTGCCAAGGCCCTTCAGTATCAGTGGTCTATGGCTAGGCCTCATTTAACACTGACAGTGCAGTGACTCCATCAGTCAGCCCTAACCAGCTGAGACCGAGGGCAGGAGGAGAGACACAGCTCAGCTCACACTGCAGCTCTGGTCATCTGCAAGATTAAACAGGAGGACATGCTCCACACGCATACCAACACACGCTGACACATACAGTACATGCTGACACATACAGTACATGCTGATACATACAGTACATGCTGACACATACAGTACATGCTGACACATACAGTACATGCTGACACATACAGTACACGCTGACACATACTGTACATGCTGACAAATACAGTACATGCTGACACATAAAGTACATGCTGACACATACAGTACATGCTGACACATACAGTACATGCTGACACATACAGTACATGCTGACACATACAGTACATGCTGACACATACAGTACATGCTGACACATAAAGTACATGCTGACACACACACGCGCAAACAACAACAAACAACTCAGCCTCTGTCCTTTCTGCTTCAGGTTCCGTGCCTTACAACTATGATGAAATCACACTATTGGAATGAGAGAATATCAGCTGGGGAGGCAGATTAGCAATGTTTGGGGCTCACCACCTGCGGTTTGTTTAAAAACAACCCAGTCATGGAGGATAGCTCCAAGCTGTGTCTTAATGAATTAACAAAACTGGGGTGGCAGCAGGAAACAGCATCCCCTCCCTCTCTCATTTCCTCCCTCCTTCGCTCCATCCCTCCCATACATAAGGCAGCCAGCCCACTCTGGTGGAATCGCCACACACAGACACCTCATTTATGAATCACACGGATGGGGAAGTCTTACGTCAGTGGAACCACATGGTTGTATATTATACCTCTAAGGAAGAATACCATATGTGTACACCTACAATGCTGTCTGTCTGCAGCATTTCTGTCTGGTACCAATAAGAGGCCCACTGCATGATGAATGGTCATCTCTCCTTACAGAGTATCCCTCATGAATTACCATTTCCTGGTGGTTTACCCTTAAGTTATTTATAACACATGACCCAGTGCTGATTCAATGGAATGAGGAGAAAATCTGTAGAAATGGCCAAGAGTGTACTGAGGAAAAACAAGGGAGGGAGGGAGAAAGGGGAGAGAGCAGCCTCCAGCACACTATGTTCCCTACTCATATTGTGCTTCTGCTTCCCTGTTCCCTCCCTCACCAAATGATTTATTACCTGCAATCTCCTCCACCATCGATTGAGACGAAACACCCTAGATATTACCATCATCCAAGGATTATTAAGTAGTGACGACAAGCAGAATTACAATAGGCAGCCTGTTAGATATATCTCCGGGTCTCAATATCTCTCATAAGACGACCACAACAAGCCCTTAACTGTAAGAATCTAACTTTGAGCAGAGAAGGTCACTGGACATGGGGATAATATGATATGTATCAGAGAGATGGGAGGAAGTTAGGAGAAAAGTGGAGCGTGATGAATGATCCACTTTCGCAACTGGCCAGTCTCTCTACGTTGACCTCTGTACTGTACAGTAGCGCTAGGCCACGCCAGGACAGTCACGGGGGCCCTTCCCTTAAGGCAGGAGGGCTGGTCACCACTCGTGACTTGTTTAAATTAACGTTGTCATCCCATATGGGATTTCTATGTTTGCGTTCACGTTGAGTGACTTTGTGAGTGACTTTGTACTCTAGAGATTTGGTGAGATAAAATGAGGACCTGAAGGCTCATTAGTGAGGAGTGCCATTTAGCCCAAATAGCCCACCTGTGATTCAAGATGGGAGAGTTCACTGGAGGACAGAACAGATTCTCTTTGCCAGTAGGGCTTACCTGAGGATTGTCTTCCATGATGCCCCGTATCTTCTCCACCACGTCTATACGGCGGTGGCGGTGCAGGGCGTTGATGAGCTTAGCCAAGTTGGCGTCCCCATCGCGGATGGTCCAGTGCTGCAGGGCAGCATATGCACGCTCGTGGTCCGACTGGTAGCCGTTGGAGAATGCTGCCACTTCACGCTCCGTGGCATTGGCCAGGGATTGGTACATGTCAATCCAGTGGCTGCCAATCTGAGCTGCCACCAACTTCAGGATGTCCACACCTGGGTAAAGAGAGGAGAGAACAGGTACATTTTATGCCATGTCTGAAATAGACTGGAGCCATTGATTAACAATGGATGTCACTCTTGACTAATAAGTCAATCCCTAATTCACATGGACTCGGTTGATCATGAGACATGATATGATAATTTACCCCTTCAGACTTTTCAGCCCTTCTGTCACGTTCTGACCTTTATTTCCTTTGTTTTGTATTTATTTCGTATGGTCAGGGCGTGAGTTGGGTGGGCAGTCTATGTTTGATTTTCTAGGATTTGGGATTTCTATGTTTCGGCCTCGTATGGTTCTCAATCAGAGGCAGGTGTCATTAGTTGTCTCTGATTGAGAATCATACTTAGGTAGCCTGGGTTTCACTGTGTGTTTGTGGGTGATTGTTCCTGTCTCTGTGTTTTGCACCAGATAGGGCTGTTTTTGGTTTTCCACGTTTATTGTTTTGTAGTGTTCATGTTTATCTGTTTTTATTAAACATGAATCAATATAACCACGCTGCGTTTTGGTCCGCCTCTACTTCACCACAGAAAAACCCTTACAGAATCACCCACCAACCAAGGACCAAGCGGCGTGGTAAAAGGAAGCAGCAGCAGCAACAACAGCGGCCAGCTTCACAGGACTCCTGGACATGGGAGGAGATACTGAACGGAGAGGGACCCTGGGCACAGGCTGGGGAATATCGCCGCCCCAAAGCAGAGCTGGAGGCAGCGAAAGCTGAGCGGCGGCGATATGAGGAGGCAGCACGGCAGTGCGACAGGTACGAGAGGCAGCCCCCAATTTTTTTTGGGGGGGGGGGCAGACGAGGTGTGGTACTAAGCCAGGTAGCAGACCTGAGCTCACTCCTCGTGCTTATTATAAGCAGCGCATTACTGGTCAGGCACTGTGTTATGCGGTTAAGCGCACGGTGTCGCCAGTACGTGCCCATAGCCCGGTGCGCTATAGGGCAGCCCCCCGAAAGTGCCATGCGAGTGTGGGCATCGAGCCAGGGCGTATGGTGCCTGCTCAGCGGGTCTGGTCGCCAGTACGCAGTTTTGGTCCAGGGTATCCTGCGCCGGCTCTGCGTGCTGTGTCTCCGGGGCGCTGGGAGGGTGCAGTGCGTCCTCTGCCTGCGCTCCGCTCGTGCCGGGCAAATGTGGGAGTGGAGCCTAAGGGAGAGGTGCGTGTAGTAAGCACTAGATCTCCTGTGCTTACCCACAGCCCGGTTCAACCTGTGCCTGCACTCTGGAGGGTCCGGGCTAGAGTAGTTGTACAGCCTGGGGAAGTGGTGCCAAGGTTGCGCACCAGAGCTCCAGTGCTCCCCCACAGCCCGGTCCTTCAGGTGCCTCCTCCTAACACCAAGCCTCCTGAAGGTCTCCCCAGCCTGGTGGTTCCTGTGGCAGCCCCACGCACCAGGCTGTCTCTCTTTCTCCTCCCTGCAGGTGGTCCCGCCTGTCCGGCGCTGCTGCCGGAGTCTCCCGCCTGTCCGGCGCTGCTGCCGGAGTCTCCCGCCTGTCCGGCGCTGCTGCCAGAGCCCCTCTGTCCAGAGCTTCTGCCCCTCTGTCCAGAGCTTCTGCCCCTCTGTCCCGAGCTGCCCCTCTGTCCAGTGAGGTCATTGAGAAGGGTGACCATGGTTAGAAAGCCACGGAGGCGGACAATAAAGCGGACTAAGACAATGGTGAAGTGGGGTCCGCGTCCCGCGCCAGAGCCGCCACCGCGGACAGACGCCCACCCAGACCCTCCCCTATAGGTTAAGGTTTTGCGGCCGGAGTCCGCACCTTTGGGGGGGGGGGGGGGTACTGTCACGTTCTGACCTTTATTTCCTTTGTTTTGTATTTATTTCGTATGGTCAGGGCGTGAGTTGGGTGGGCAGTCTATGTTTGATTTTCTATGATTTGGGATTTCTATGTTTCGGCCTAGTATGGTTCTCAATCAGAGGCAGGTGTCATTACTTGTCTCTGATTGAGAATCATACTTAGGTACCCTGGGTTTCACTGTGTTGGTGGGTGATTGTTCCTGTCTCTGTGTTTTGCACCAGATAGGGCTGTTTTTGGTTTTCCACGTTTATTGTTTTGTAGTGTTCATGTTTATCTGTTTTTATTAAACATTAATCAATATAACCACGCTGCGTTTTGGTCCGCCTCTACTTCACCACAGGAAAACCCTTACACCTTCCTTCATTTATAGTAATTATGCCCATTAAGTACTTAGAAATCAAATTAAAAGAGCATACAATTATATTACTTGATTTCTCCTTAATTGTAAGGTTGTGTCAGTTAAAAGCAATAATCAACACTATGACTAGTACAACAACAAAACATGGGTCCTCTTGAACCACACTGAGCCATTGTTCCTTTCTTATAAAACGCTATTAAGTGAACACAGTGAATCTAAGATTTGTGTTGTAGAGATGTAGAGAGTGAGTTTGTATGTGTGTGTTACATAAGGGTTATGACCTCTCAGTCAACCTAAGTCTTAGGTCTCAGTTAGGGGGTAATCAGAACAGTTTTAGCAGACCTGCACGTCTGGTTGCTGCTTATGAGCGATGCACCGTCATAAACTAGTGGATCCAGGAATACACTCTCTGAAAGTGATCTCTCACCAAGCTTTACCTCAGCAGATGCATCTGAAGTTCTCCACTACCCTCCACCTCTCCGCACCCCAGAATTGGCAGCCCATCTGTTCCCTCTGCACACCCTGTCCAGACAGACTCAGCGTGACTCATAAAGCTGAACTGGTCTCAACCAGATGGAGGAAGTGTTACTTTCAGTATATGAAGACAACCTCCTGATGGGTTCAAAGACCCTTGAAGAACTGCCTACCTGTCCTCCTGTCCGGCTTTTTGTGCTTTAAAGTAACACTGCCTATGTAGTTGAAGTAGTAGTAGTAGTTGAAGTAGAAGTAGTAGTAGTATTCGAAGTAGTAGTATCAGTAGTAGTATTAGAAGTAGTAGTAGTAGTAGTAATAGTATTAGAAGTAGTAGTAGTATTAGAAGTAGTAGTTGAAGTAGTAGTAGTAGAAGTAATGGTAGTAGTAGTGGTAGTAGTTGAAGTAGTGGTAGTATTAGAAGTAGTAGTAGTATTAGAAATAGTGGTAGTTTTAGAAGTAGTAGTAGTATTAGAAGTAGTAGTCGTATTAGAAGTAGTAGTGGTAGTAGTAGTGGTAGTAGTACAACACTGCTGATCTAAGATAGACACTCCATTGAAATTATGTTGAGAATGCTCTTTCATAATCTCTCTCTGATAATCACAATAGGCATGTGTGAGAGTAGCTGGTGCTGAAACAAAGGTCCTTAGTGTCAGTACGGAACATGGTTAGGCTCAGCTGCAGACTCAGCAGGTTGGTTGTCCTTTTCAGCCAGGGCCACTACCCAGGTATAAGACACTGCCTAAACTCAGAGATAGGGCCAAGAGTTTTTCCTGACCATGTTAACTGACTGGGAAATAAACCCAGTGCCCTATAGCTTATAATTAGGGAATAGGGCCTGTTTTTTTTCCTGATGGTCTGGAAAACTACTGGACCTACTCATAGATAACTGTGGGTTTTGATAGGGCAATATTGTTGTGAAACTGTAAATGGAAAATGTGCATAATGTGCATCATATTGGATCATCTCATGCCTTGACATATGATTACTTGTTTAAGGTCCGCGCAATAGCATGGCATACTATAACTCCCTGCTGTTAATGGCATCTGGATAACAAACAATGCATAAATCCATTTTGCGGTCCCCTTTGGTCTTTCATGCTAGAAATACCTCTCTTTATTCCTTACGTCATGGTCTACTGATGAATGTGTAATGATAGGTTTGAGAAAATGCATACTCGTTGGTTTTAATGTATAAATAGTACTAAGCGGCCTCACTTTGTTGATTGTGAAACGACACAAGTGGAAAAAGAGGACATGGGGTTCTCCTCCTCACCCAACCATAGCCTTTCTGAAGCTGTAGGACCTTATCTGAAGGATATCCTACACCACACCCTGCCTGGCTGGCTCCAGTCACACTTCTGAGGGATGCAGCAGAACATGTTGACTTGCAAATACAAGCCAAGTGGCAGAAATATGTTGGGGGGGGGAGCATTTGTCATAACAGGAAATGTCCCAGACGTGAATAGCCTAACTAATATATATTCAGACTGCCAGGCAGACACAAACATCCCCAGGTGTTAAAACAGAACATGTTCGCAAACAGGTGCAGAAAAACCCCATGTCTGTGTGTCTGTGAAACTGTGCCATCCCTGCAGGCATAACCATATTCAACTGAAAGATAAGTATGTGCGTCATAATTAAACTTGAATCAATTAAAATTGAAACAAAACCTTCATTAAAACATGGGGGGATTTCCAATTGACATTAATTGAATTGATGGAAAGTGGAATTGGATGGAATAAATGGAATTGACCCAAACCTCACTCCCCAGACTACAAGAAGCCACATTATGCAGGCTGAACTATAATGTGCAGAGAAACATCATTAATAATTACATTTTGATAACGATCACAGTGATCCCTGATCAATATCTTCTATCAAAGCCCAAACATCCAGAGTGCATAATACAGGGTCGGTTTGGAGAGATGGTAGCTGGGAGATTGACTCGCTGTAAAGCGGCGGTGGTTGGCTTGTGATCTGGTCGAGGCCAAGGCTACACTACGGTTGTCCTGCCCTGAGGTCAGAGTCGTGCCACGAAGCGACTTTGTGATGAACGATGAGACCGACACCTGAAGCCTTTTGTGACAGTTCCTATCAAGCCTGCCTACTGTCACCTTCTTTAAAAATAATTAAAACAAAGTGACAGAGCTAGGCTAGGGGGAAATACAATCTCTGTTTAAGTTGGATATAATAGATGACCTACATGTATAATTCAGTATGCTAGCGAATGTGTACAATAGTCTGTTTCCTTAACCTCCTGGCATGATTGCAGTGGTGGCAGATTGAATATAAACAAATTACTGACCGAAAATGGCTGCCAATCAGTAAATAGTAACGGGACGCTCAAAAGTAATGAAGACTCCAAATTTAATCTGTTAGTTAGATGTAAAACATAGATTGAGTTTTCACATTGATGATGGTGCATAGAGACGAGGCGACAAGTTGTGTCACAGTTATAACCCACCGTTCCCCGGTAGGCTGTCATTTTAAATAAGAATTTGTTCTTAAATGGCTTGCCTAGTTAAACAAAAGTTAAATAAAACAAATGTAAAAATAAAACAGTTTGTTCACAGCAATGTAACGTTGCCTGCAGAGCAGAGAAATGTAGCTACTGCAAGGCTTTTCAACAGGTTACTCAGAGTCAACACAACACAAACATACTGTCACGTAGACTCCATCTGTTACAAGTAGAGCCTCTGAGAGGTGGAATGTGGTTAATCTCTTACACACTCTTACACAGACCCTAATGGGAAGTGGGGGCGCTGTAAAATTTTCATTCGAAAACTCAATTGAGACAGCAGGTCTGAGTTGAGAGGGCTGCATGACAAAGAGGCCACAATAGCAGCCTTTCCCCTCCAGTCCATCTGCTCTGATTCTCTCTGGGGATTCCTGCTGGTGACAAAGTAAACTTGTCATTTTTATGTAGGCAAGTCAGTTAAGAACACATTCTTATTTACAATGACAGCCTACCCCGGCCAAACCATAACCCAGATGACACTGGGCCAATTGTGGACCGCCCGATGGGACTCCCAATCACAGCCGGTTGTGATACAGCCTGGAATTGAACCAGGGTCTGTAGTGACACCTCTATCACTGAGATGCAGTGCCTTAGACCACTGCGCCACTCAGGATCCCAAGTCATCCTAATGGAAGATACTAATTGGTCGCATAAGACCAGCTTGCTGCTCAGTCAATTTCATTGTTTCAATCTCTTTGACTCCCTAGGGTTGTGAAGTCTTGCTCAGTTTTTCTCATTTTGTAGAACACTATCATTCAAAAAACACTAAACAAAATGAACGTAAAGTATCATAACCAATCCGTCTGCATGAAAATTGTAATAATACAAAATCCACAGCAGGCCCAAATGACCCACAGCCACAGTCCAGGTCCTATCTCTACTTCCCTGCCTGTCCCTGTGGCCTGGCCCACCCTGGTGCTGAGCAGCACGGCCTCCTATGTACTCCCCCACCTCCCCGCCTGGGCGTCGTAAACAGCAGGCTCACACGGCGGATTCATTTCATCTGCACTATGTATACCCTGCTCGCCCTTCACATCACTTTCTGGACTCGTATGAAAGAATTGGCTATTTGTATGATCTCGTCTTCTTTATGTTTCCCATTCCACGTTTTATTAGGAGTGTTTTAACTACTCTAGTAAATAGACATTAAAGCCTTCAGGGTAGCCAATTATACACCTTGGACGAATTAACAAACTGTTTTGTTCGAAAGAGTAAACAGCTGTGTAATCACACACACAAACACACACATGGTCTGAATGTAAAACTTGGCATCCACTTGATAAACATTCTATAATCCTTTTTTTAAAAACATGCCGTAAATTCACTTGTTGTTTGAAGTTTAAAATACAATTAAATTCTCTTTTATGGAACTGAATGTAGACAAACATCGCCATAAAAATGCTGATTATTTGTGTATCTGGACATTGTTAATAAAAAGCTTACTACTACTACTACTACTATTTTGAGACAACAGTAAAGAAAGATATGTGAAAAATGTCAGTGCACTTCATTTCTTGATTGCCATTAGTGTGTGTGTGAGAAATGGACAAAACATTTTAAATGCTGAAAATCCTAGCATAGCAGCCGGAATCCATGTAAATACCAAAGCAGTTTATCATGGACTTTCCTTGAGGACTTTCCTTGAGGACTCAATTGTTAACAGATTGCTCTCTCTAATGCTTTCAACATGCCTTTCGTGAGTAACACAAAAGGGAAGTTGAATAGACAATTGTATGTAGTCAGGCTGAATATTAATCACGGTTAGACTACTGATCATGTTTCAGTTGTCCCTTTCTATCTTCATAATGTCCACATCCCTACTATACACTAAGATTCCTGGAACATTCTCACGTGGTGTGAGCGGACAGGTACAATGTGCTAATCTCTTCACTTCACACAGTGAGAGCCCTGACACACAACAAACACCCAGACACCCTACCCATTTTCGACTTGGATAGTTCCATCTGTACCACTGACTTAGTCTGGCTTGTTAAAAGTTCATTTTTGCAACGTCTTTCCTTCTTAATGCGTTTGAGCCAATCAGTTGTGTTGTGACAAGGTAGGTGTGATACCCTATTTGGGTTTTTTTCTTGTAAATTTGCAAACGTTTTTAAAAGGCTGTTTTTGCTTTGTCATTATGGGGTATTGTGTGTAGATTGATGAGACAAAAAAATCAATCAATTTTAGAAAAAGGCCGTAACCTAACAAAATTTAGAAATACTTTCTGAAGGCACTGTTTGATGTGAAAATGATACCAATTTTGAAGGTGCGGTGAGACATTTGTGTTTCGGTAATGAGGAAAGGGCCGCAAGATGAAGGATCAAGGCCTCGCCTGGCATGTACGTCCTAGATGGCCGTCCGCACCACCCCTCAGTAGGGTCTTCTGGTCAAGGGTGGTGCAGTTGCCATACTAGTCGGTGATACAACCAGTCAGGATGCTCTCGATGGTTGCGTTGTCAACCAAACACAATTCAATATTACTTTTGTAATACAGTAAATAGCCTAAACTTAAGGCTATCTAACAAATTAACATTCAACCTTAAAATGAGTAACACATCCATGGCCACATTTTGAAGTTACTGTTACTATATATTTATTTTTCTGTAACCATATAAAGCATGCATGTTCAAGATAGCATACATAGGTTATCATAGGTTTGTGGAGATCTTCACAATTGCTATAATAATCTGTGCAGAATCTCAAACAACATTGGTCACTTGCACCGTGTACTTTAACGTGATCTCAACTGCAATTCAGGCCATTTGGTTCTGCTATTATGAAGCACAGTGATAATAGATATATAATAACAAAATATCTGACATTGTATATCCATTTGAACTTTGCTGTGTTTTTAAATGGTTGAAAGCACAGTGATTGATATTTGGGTGACAACTAAACCAAAATCCGACATTGTTTTTCCATTGGAATTTGTTTGTAATTTTAAATGGTTGAAAGCATAGAGATGATAATACATTAGAAATTCAACTAACTTTTGACTGTCTTTCTGAGTGGGGGAATATAGGTTGTAATCTCATTGATTAATGTCTCAACCAAATATTACCCAACACACCACGTTGAAATGACATGGTGTGCCCAGTGGGCCATATCTCTGAAAGCAGAGGCCTCTCCAGCCCTCCCTTCACCCTCTCCAGGGTGGCATGTGTCTGTGCAATGATAAAGTTGAGCTTCTCTCCAACCACAGAGAACTGGAAAAATCTGGTTTGAACTGAACTGCACTGGGTTGGAGCTCTCCCTCTCTCTCACTTACAAGCGGATGGATATCTGAGGCTGACATCAGTCTGTGGCAGCCGGCGCTCTTCCTCCTGCCTGCCTGCTGCAGTACTGTGGATTCACTACTTTAACTGATCAGCCCCATGCGGCCACCCCGGCTCCCATGGTTACACACAACCAGACACATCAGGGAGACAGAGAGAGAATGAAAAGAGGAAGAGAGTCATTTGTAAGTCGCTCTGGATAAGAGCGTCTGCTAAATGACTTAAATGTAAATGTAATGTGAGGAGAGGGGGTAAAGAGGGAAGTAGAAAAAGAAAGTGAGACAAAAGAGGATGGGAGAGAGGTAGAGAAAGAGGAGATACGTGTGAGGAGAGTGAGGTGGCAGTTACCGCTTGTTGCAGACCATGCCCTTGCTTGTGTAACTGCCATTACTGTCCTGCTATGTGTAGTGTTCTCTGGCGCAGAAAGAATTGGATTTAGATTCCCCCACTGGTGCTACAACAGATCAAAAGATGTTCGGTCTTTTCGGCTGAGAGTCACGCAAATATCTCTTTGTACCAAAAATATATGTTTTTCTGTTTTATTTTTTCTGTCTTTATAAAGTATGCGGCTACATAGAAAAATACTTATCACCAAAGTTGCATTTCTTTCTATAAACCTTTGAGAGGTCAAATAAAGCGCCCACTCACCCTGTCCGTTGGAGTAGTAGATCCACTTCTCCTTGGTCTGTGTCGGGGGGCAGGTCTTCTTCTGGATTGCCTTCTCAATGATGCTGCTGGGGTCCTGGACTGGACCCTTCTTCAGAACTCTGGAGCTCCTCTTCACGCTGCACACCACGATCACCACCAGCACCAGCAGCAGCAACAGAACGATCATCCAGGGCAGGTGCTCATTGATGTCAAAGTGCGTATGAGTGCTGGGTCTGGGGGAGCCCCTCCGCGTGGGCCTGTACCCTGAGCTCTGCACCCATCTGCCCACTCCCACACCAGCTCCATCCTCCATGCCATCCATGGCCCGGTTGTTGGCCGCCAGGTGGGTGCGGTTGTTATCACTGGGAACAGAGTACTTGTGGTGTGGTAGAGTCCGTGTGGAGTCCTGGGCTTCAGGCGTAGCGGCTAGGTTCAGGACCTCTCCATTGTCTTCGGGGCTGGCTTCGGAGGAGCCTGCTGGGGGGGAATCCTGGCCATGGCTGGGTAGAATCCCTGTGGCACTCAGTAAGAGCTCTAAGTCCTCAGCACCTGCTGTCAGTCTGAAGTTGTCTAACCCACAGAGCCACACAAACACAAATAGAAATGAAAAGTGAGAATGAGGGAGGAGAGGGAGAAAAAGCGAGAGAGACAAAGGGGGAGGGAGATGCAGAGAAAGATAATTAAATTCAGTCCAAAGATGGGCTAAATCCAGACTACAACAACACAGAAGGGAGAAATTGTCAAACTTTAATCCCACAGGCAATCTGCTGGACAGCTGTGGAAGGGAAGGTCCCCGCCCTGGCCAAGCCCCAACTAATCTGACACGAGAAGAGCACTAGATTGCTCCTTCTACAGCTACCACATTGGAGCAGCAAGTACCTAACTTTAGCTAGCTAAATGATGGCAGGTAGCCTAGTGGTTAGAGCATTGGGCATGTCACCAAAAGGTTGCTGGATCAAATCTCTGATCTGACAAGGTAAAAATCTGACATTCTACCCCTGAACAAGGCAGTTAACCCACTGTTCCAAGATAGGCTGTCATTATATATAAGAATGTGTTCTTAACTGATTTTGCCTAGTTAAATAAAAGTACAAAATTCATATAGTGTCCTACTAAAGCTGGAGTAAATTCAATTACAGCTCCGGTCTCAGCAGGAAATAAATGAGATTTTGAGTTGAAAAGAAGTCAACGATATATGCGTAAACACATTCATGTGGCAATTAGTCCATTGAGATTGAACTGGATATTACTGTTGCCCCATAACAAAAGAGCAGGCCCAAATGTCAAACTTACACTGCCTTTATAGGCTACTGTAGAAACAAAAACAGCCAATCAATAGGGGAGATGTGTTTACTTCCACTGAACCTGAATCAATACTGTAAAAACTCGCTAACCCTGAACTGGAATACCCTTGTCTACTATAGTACTAAACAGATTAGATTAGAATTTCATAATGGCATCATATTGGGGGATGCTTTTGGGATTGGCACCCGGATCATTGGTAATCCTTGGGATCCTATTAACAGTGTACAGGTAATCCAGAAGTAAGCTGTGTTATTGGCATATTCATCTCAACTGCAATGCTTTCAGTTCTTCACTGCATGGGGACACACTGTCATGTCGTGGTGGTTCTTGTGCAAAAGCCTCTTCCCCATCCCATCCCATTGAGACTGAGGCATGGGAATCTCTGTAGTACATGTGGGACTGGAACACCCCTCAGCCATTCTCACTGAATGAGGGGGCAAGTTAACCAAGTGAAAGGCTATGAATCTACACACAAGACAAATAGCAGTGGAATTGATGCTCCTCTATGGGTGGTTGACATCGTGAAATACTGCAGACGAAACTGGGATGAAACTGTGGACAAAAGCAGTAGCCGATAAAAAAAAGACTTGTAAAGTCCTGCGAGGGGCTGTGGCATTCATTAAATTTTGTTTGCCGGTTATTGTCATGCAAAAGACTGCCTTCTCACAGTAACTGATTGTTAATTAACATAAACACGTTTAGCATCTCCAGGCCTCCACGCATACAAGCCGCTGATGAGCGCCTTTGGAACATATGCATTTTAAAAAGTATAATACATCAATTGAATATACACCATCACAATAAGTCCATTATTTATTTTAGGCAGGATATATTGAACTCAGCTGAATAAAATAGAAAGGATATTTTTGCCATTCCGGAGCTATGTTGAGTAGGAGGTTGCGGCAGGTACCATAGTGGTTAGAGTGTTGGACTAGTAACCTAAGGTTGCAAGAACGAATCCCCGAGCTGACAAGGTAAACATGTGTCGTTCTGCCCCTGAACAAGGCAGTTAACCCACTGTTCCTAAACCGTCATTGAAATTAAGAGTTTGCCTAGTTAAAGTGATAATTTGAAACGTCCTATATGATAGATTTACATTTATTTGGCAACGTCAGTTGTGAATGATACAAACCGTTGAATGCCTTATAAATAAATAAATATATGGGCTGCATGAAGAGACTATAGTCTATTGATTACTTTAGCGGAAAAAGCTTGCGCTCTGTTTCTTGCCTCAGGCTGCACACGCCGTTGTTTTTCACTCATCAGTAGGCTACTCCGGTCATTTCGCTGCGCGACAGGGGATATTCCGCCCAAACTCTGTATGCCATGGGCTCTCCAACCCAGTTCCTGCAGCTAACCAGTGCTTAATTTGGGAAACCAAGTGAAATCTGTTCGGGAACATCGATAGTAACATGTTTTCACAACGAAACATATTTCATTAAACTGTTGACAGCCTTTCTCTCTGCGCGCTGGTGAAAATAATGAAGGAGAGAGGGGAAGAGATGGAAATTTACGGTGGTGAGATATTCTGTAGCTAAAGGTAATGTGTCCGCCTATTAATTATGAAAATATAAAAAACGACCTATTACTATGCTATTCAAAATCAAATACAAATTCACTAAAATCTGCATTTGTTTAATTTAGGGTAGACCAATTATGTACCAAATACATCTTAAATCTGTATATATATTTTTAAAATGTTTTTCTGGCATGTGTTTTATGCGGTAGGTTATGTATTGTATACTGGCACAATCATTATTTTAATTCCGTTTTTTGGGGACGGGCTTGGACTACGCATAAACTCTAATATGCATATGGGTGTTTTTAATGAATCATCACCTTAGAAAGCGCTGTCCATTTGGTTCTGTTAGGCTTTGAAACAACATCCACAACAACCATGTTTTCCACTGAGTTTCAACTTGTTATAGAACTTCTTTCTTCAAATTGATCAATTACAGTGGTGAGTTTTAAAATCACATACCGTGCTTTAATTGATATCACAGTGTTCGAGAGACAATATAGCGACCTGATGATTGAATAACAAAGAATAAGAAATTCTTATTTTCAATGACGGCCTAAGAACAGTGGGTTAACTTGTTCAGAACGACATATTCTTTATATTCTTTTGGGGGAATCGATTTTGCAACCTTTCGGTTACTAGTCCAACACGCTAACCACTAGGCTACCTGCCGCCACAGGGAGCTGGGTACTACTAATGCATGTCCAGAGTGCATAGGGGGGATCACCACTGCGCAACTGTCATATAGTATTTTACTGCGGTCATGAGTCGGGTGTGGAGGTAATACTGTCACCAACTAAATAGTTAATCAGTCCCCGAGAACTATGTTGCCATGGTAACATCTTCAGCGAGTGACTACTTGTAGCGTTTCCGGAATGTGTAGTATCTTCTCTGACCATTTTAAAAAATATATATAATTTATAGGAGACAAAAGTATTTAACATTTTCTGAGAATTCCCTTCCCTGCATATAGACAGCCTAATATTTGGTTAGTATAAAAAAAAATAGGAACCTTTGACTTGAATGCTTTTATCTGTTTCAGATGAGCATCCTTTGTGATCATTGTCAATATGACCTGTTACATAACACTTGGCAGGGAGACAAATTGGGAAGAAATAACAACAGCCCCTACAAAGGAATCTTTCTCTCTCTTGAGCCCCAATGGCTTCCCCTTGTCTTCCTATACATGTGATGTATTTAAGTAAAAGGGCAACCGTTTACCCAGGTTACTCCCCTTTCCCCTCTACAAGCAATTACAATTTTTTTTTACAGACATGGCCTTTTACGGACCAGAGTGAGAACAAGGAAGTGAGTAGTCTGGGAAAGGTATGGAAACAACAACATGTTTTCCACCAAAGCAGTGTTGTCTGTGACAAGACCAAACATGTCACCTTATCACTACAGTACAGTACCTGATAGCCGGACCAATGTTTGACATGCCAGACCAAATAGGGGAGAATAATAGCCATCTGGGGACAGGTATTTTAGGAACACAAGTCTGTTCTACAGTTTGGGTTACCTCTAGAGTTTCTACATGAGAATTACAATCCCCTGAGGGCATTATCTAGGGCGATACTGAAATGAAAAACAAAATAACCTTGGTGGGGGAGCAACAGATGTAAAGTAGTTGAGGGAGTCTGGTCCACTGCCCCTTACCTTTACGTACTGGGCCAGATGAGGAGGAGGAAGAGGAGGGCTCCTGGACGAAGGCAGACTGTGCAGGTCCCAAGAGGGTGGGGGAGGTGGGAGAAGCAGGTCCACAGATGTTGTCTGTCTCTCTAGTGCCCGTCGCCAGTAGGGGCAGACCGTGGGTCAGGCAGTCTGTGTGTGTCCTGCACCTCAACACACTGGAGGCCATATCAGAGAAACTCCCCCGTGCGCACGCCTTACAGCGCACATCCTCCACATCGTTGCCCCTCTTCTTAACCCCTGAGCCCACAGGGCACAGGGAGTGAGCCGTGCAGCTGTCCCCCTGGGTGAAGGTGTCCGGAGGGCAGGTGCAGATCCGGTCCGAGGTGGCCGTGCAGGGGACCTTTTCAACGAGGGGGGCGTGGCAGGGCCTCCTGCAGCGGTGGCAATGCTGAATCCCGTTCTCTCTGTGAGTGAATGTGCCCTCGTCACAGCGGCTGCAATCCCTCACACTGGTCTGGGTACAGTGTCTGGAAACAAAGGTGCCCGCGGGGCACTTGTCACAGACCAGCTGAATGCCTGTGCTGGGGTCTGTGTGGTAGTAGTGGCGGGCAGACAGGGCCTCTGTCTCAGTGCCTCGGCTGGGTGTCAGAGGCTGGCTGGAGGCCTCACCAACTACACTGTACAGTAGCTGAGAACAGAAAGAAACGACAACAGAGACAGTGTTGGGCTTAGACAATGTACTGCAGACAAGACAAAAACACATAAGAGTCGCTGTTAGAGACTCAGCTGATTTACCTAATAAATTGACGTGTGAAAACAACCACAGCTCAGGCAAAGTCACCCCTAGAAACCCCCAAACTGGCTATAGTTAAAGGACAGTGAGTCACAAACAAGGGCATTGAGTCAACATTACAGGACACAATCTCACACCGAGTGCTTAGCCACCTACCGTACTGGCTTCCCCACATACTGTAATATGACAGAAGCTAGGCCATGGCCAGGGGGCATGCTCTAACAGTGACATCACCATGGAATGGAGAAGTCTATTATGTCATCAATAAATATAATTCCATAAGTACTAGAAGATTGTTAATTTTTTCCGGTGTTGTTGCTACAACCTTTAATAGATCCAATAAACTAATTGAAATAACTTATTCAAGTTCTCTATAAAGAAACTAAATATATATTAGTATATGTTTTAACATGGCATGGTTGTATTTAGTTATTTTCAAAAATGTTAAATATTTATGTTAAGGCAATCCATCCAAGGAACACAAAAATATTTCATATTCTCAGTAGCGAGCACTTGAAAATTCATTCAAATAACTGGTACCACAACTTGGCTGATGTTCTAAACAGCACAATGAGGAATTTCATCAAGATAACATCTGGTGAAAACACACAGTACCCAATGTTCTGTTGATGTGTGATGTCCTTCTGTTTGACTTTCACTGACAGGCATTCTTTCAGCACTAGTAAACGCTTCCATTCTGAAGTGATTATGGCTTGAATGTGTTCCATGGCAGTGAAATGCCATCCGCATCCACAACAGCCCTCCACTTCTTTCACTGAATTTACATCCAGTCTAGCCCTATGCAGATCCTACATAAAACCCCTTCTAATGGCAGACCACATGTTCTATTTCCTCTCTTAAATGTGGGGCTGGATGGGAAGTGACTCTGTTGATCTCACTTTTTTGTCCAGTGTGCCAATTCGCCACAGAAATATGATGTTTGAGGCTATAACCACCGATATACAGGGAAAGAAAGGAGAGCTGCATCATCACTTTCTGAACATGCAGAGCCCTGTTAAAAGTTGTGGTCAAATCCAGTGTTTTTAATGGTTTACATACTGCAGTAGACCTACCAGAGAAACGGGAGTGCCCTGATTCATCTCAGAGATGTGGGGTGGGAGGTATTAATATTCTCAGAGCAATCTCATCAGGAGCGGGACAATAAAATACCAGCCTCCTCCGCTGCTGCTCCCCGTTTGGCTCAGAAGCACATGTTGTTCTCGCTGATGTGAGGGCCGGGGACCTGGTGGGACCCTTTCACAATTTTGAGGGGAGGGGGAGTGAGACCAAACTCTGCTGAACATGAATAGAGATTAGCAGTTTTCCCACATGCCTGATGTCCTAAACTGAACCACAGCAAAACAGACTTTAGAATTGAATCAACATCCCTGAGTTTGTAGTCGGGGGGGGGTGTATTAGCCATACTATTAGCCGCTACACATTGACTATATGCTTGGATGAATAAGGTGCCCAGAGTAAACTGCCCGCTCCTCTGTCAGAGTTGCTAATATATGCTTATTATTAGTGTATTTGGGTAGAAAACACTCTGAAGTTTCTAAAACTGTTTGAATGATGTCTGTGAGTATAACACAACTCATATGGCAGGCAAAAACCTGAGAAAAAATCCGACCAGGAAGTGGGAAATCTGAGGTTGGTTGATTTTCAACTCAGCCCCTATTGAAGATACAGTGGGATATTGGTCATGTTGCACTTCCTAAGGCTTCCACTAGATGTCAACTGTCTTTAGAAACTTGTTTGAGGCTTCTACTGTGAAGGGGGGCTGAATGAGAGGGGAATGAGGTCTGCCAGCAGCCACGAGCTGGTCACGCGCATTCACATGAGAGGTAGCTCCCGTTCCATTCGCTTTTCTGAAGACAAAGGAATTCTCCGGTTGGAATATTATTGAAGATTTATGTTAAAAACATCCTAAAGATTGATTCTATACATCGTTTGACATGTTTCTACGGACTGTAACGGAACTTTTTGACATTTGGTCTGCAACTAGTGAACGCGCTTTGTGAGTTTTGATTTGTTTACCAAACGCGCTAACAAAAGTAGCTATTTGGACATAAATGATGGACATTATCGAACAAATCAAACATTTATTGTGGAACTGGGATTCCTGGGAGTGCATTCTGATGAATATCATCAAAGGTAAGTGAATATTTATTATGTTATTTCTGACTTCTGTTGACTGCACAATATGGCGGATATCTTTTGGGCTTGTTGGGTCTCTGAGCGCCGTACTCAGATTATTGCATGGTTTGCTTTTTCTGTGAAGCTTTTTTGAATTATGACACAGAGGTTGCATTAAGGAGAAGTTTATCTATATTTCCATGTATTTAACACTTCTATTTTCATCAACATTTATAATGAATATTTCTGTAAATTGAGGTAGCTCTCTGCAAAATCACCGGATGTTTTTGGAACTACTGAACATAACGTGCCAATCTATACTGAGATTTTTTTTATATAAATATGAACTTTACCGAACAAAACATACATGTATTGTGTAACATGAAGTTCTATGAGTGTCATCTGATGAAGATCATCAAAGGTTAGTGATTAATTCTATCTCTATTTCTGATTTTTGTGACTCCACTCTTTGGCTGGAAAAAATGGCTGTGTTTTTCTGACTTGGCTCTGACCTAACATAATCGTTTGTAGTGCTTTCGCTGTAAAGCCTATTTGAAATCGGACACTGTGGTGGGATTAACAACAAGATTACCTTTAAAATGGTATAAAATACTTGTATGTTTGAGGAATGTTAATTATGAGAATTCTGTTGTTTTGAATTTGACGCCCTGAACATTCACTAGCTGTTGTCATATCGATCCCGTTAACGGGATTTCAGCACTAAGTTAAATAAAGGTGAAATAAAAATAAATAAAAAACATTAACAAACATTAACTAAGCACTGGGATTAAAAAATATTATTTAATATGTACAGAGGGATCTGTTAGCAGCAAAAGTATTTTATTAACAAAAAGTAAACAAATTAGTTAGATTTGTTTGTTGTTGCAGTTTTATAGCTAATTTCCTGCAATTCTACTATTCTAACTCTCAACATTAGGTTGATGGGCATCTTTCTTATTCCTAACGCAGTTAAGCAAAAACCACGCCCTGTTATTCAGAGAGGGGTTCTACAACACTTTGAGCGCTCTCCAAGTCTCCAAGTCCGGAAGTGAATATCCCCTAGTGTGAAATTTCAGTCACTGATCAATAACATTTGCCCTTGTATTTCAAGATCGAAAAATATAACAACATAATGTCATGGACAGAGATAGCCATTACCTTCCATTCATGCTCAAAGACAGATTCAATGGCTGTAGCATAGCGTGTTCGACTGAATGATTAGCTAATAAATATTTGAGAAATTATGAATAATAAGCATATGCTTTTACCTGATAATAGACTGCTAAAGATAATATAACTTCAAATACGGAGCTAGTAACGTTATGTAGCCTAGGTAAACTTAGCTTACCTTAAATTGAGGGAATTCAGCAGAGTTCTGAGACATTTTTACAACTCATTGAAACTCTGAAAATAAATACATGGGCAAATGTTACCAAACACGATGATAATAATAGGCTCTGCATTACGGTAGGCAGCTAATTGTAAATTACACTTTCCATTCTTACATGGAAGGCCACTGTCTCTGCGCAGATCGCCTGTGAGTGAGACAACGCTAGCTAGCCAATGGGAGCGTGATTTTGGCTTAACTGCGTAGGGAAAAAGAAAGACGCAGTTGAGACACTGACTGAGTTCCAAAAAACATATCTAGTAACAACTATCTGTTCGTGTCATCATGTGACCCCTAGCGAACCATGGACATTTGAAGATAAGTAAGGTGCAACTAAGCGCAACATCACTCAAACAACGTTATTTTCAGCCAACAGTCAACAGTCTTTTGATGATATGTCATGAGGTACAAAATGTTCCAATTCCAGCCTTATTACGTTTACCCAATAAAAAAACAAGTGTGAAACTGGTTATATTCAACATGTGATACACTGCAGGGACATTAGTTTGGTGGTCTGAAACTGACAGATATTGACGGTTTGGGGTGTGAATTCATGTGTGCATGCGTGCGAGCGAGCGAGAGGGTGAATGTCCCTCCCTTCTAGCTCAGATAAGAGAGTAGGCTCCTGTCACTGCATTTCCTGTTTGAAAAAAAAACACCACTGGCATCCTGTCATGAGACTGCTGCTGTCTGAGGGACTGCCCACCATCACACTACGCCGCCTGTGAGTGGCCATGAATCCCTGATAATTACCCATTACTCTGAATCTACCTCAGCCCTCTTTAGCGTTTCATACCTGCCATGCAGGATAAAAAGAGGAGAGAAATACTATAGTCTAATCTGGTTTGTAGATATTGTATACAGCAGTATCCATTACATCTAATACATTTGATACATGATGAATGTGTATAGGATACATATAGAGTATATCTGTTGATAGAACATCATTAATACTAAAGCCATAGCAAGGCTAGTGCTATTACAACTCATATGTTTAGAGCTGAGCTCCAGGAGGTTAGTGAGTGATATCAGGATGCTCCCTCCCTGGCTGGAGGACAGAGGGAGGAGAGGACAGCCAGCCCATCTATGCCGTGCCACTGCAGTGCTGTTGCAGGGAAACCCTGATCTGGAACAGGGGTATTCAACTCTTACCCTACGAGGTCTGGAGCCTGCTGGTTTTCTGTTCTACCTGATGGTTAATTGCACACACCTGGTGTCCCAAGTCTAAATCAGGAGAGCAATTAAAAAATACAGTGGAACTAGCTTTGAGGTCCAGAGTTGAGTTTGACGGGTTTAGAACATCCATCTTAGAGCTAAATAAAGGTTAAATAAAATAAAATAAAAAATCCAGCTTAGAGCCTAACTGTGCTGTTGTAGGCTACATGGAAGGCATGGCTGTGCAAAAGTAACTATGTGCAAAAGTACCTATGTGTGTGTTTGTTGGACAACACTGAGCTTCCCATAAGACAGTACCAGATAACAACCAACCCAGCACCTGTTGCAACATGTCATCATGCAACTAAACGGCGAGGAAGAGGGAGTGTGTTTGGTGCAGTCATGCCTCGTTTATCACTGACAAACACCAGTGGTGCTGCCTCCTTCATGGGCCAGTGAAGAATATTCATGCTAATGTCAGAATGTACTGCCAACAACACAAGCACAAACAAGCAGTGGACCTCGCCTGAGTGGAGATGCACAGAGGGGCCCAAACCACAGAAAGGACTGACACACAATTACATTTTAGAATGGAAAAATATAATTTTGTTATAATATCTGTTCCATGGTGATACTGGAAGATAAGGATGTCTCCTTTACTGGTTAAATGTCAATAATTGATTACAGTGGATGATGGACTACTGTATCTCTAAGGTTGGCTAGAAAGAATTTAGCCAAATAGTACTTTAAAAAATTGGTCATAAAACATGCATAGATTCCTAGATGGTATGTTCTCTCTGGCTGAGAGCACTCATATAAATATTGCCCTGCACTGTATGAAGTGTCGATATTAGACAAAAATACATGGATCTATGTATAAATGAGAACATTACTTAAATATTAGTGTTAAATTGGATTGAGGCAGGGTGGGTCAACATCCACTACAGCATTTCAATGCCGTCTGTTTTCCCTAAGTTTTTCTCCAGCATTGGAAAAACAAAGCCTGAAGTATATGAGACTTTGTATTGGATGATTCCAGTAATACATATAGGACCTCACAGGTGATAGTCCCATACAAGCTGTTTGAATACAGGGACAGGGATACTTAAGATGACATATGTTACAATACAATTGTGTACAATTAAATAATGTTAGCTAATAACAAGCAATAAATTACATTTACAGGTAGCCTGCAATAAGATAAATAGTAGTGTCATTCTCATGGGGCAAGTGTCATAGCACATAGGCCTATGTGCTATTGTTCATCCATCCTACCATTCTGTTCTGACAATAGATATTTTTGTATTTAAAAAATGAATCGATATTGTAGTCTATTATACAAGATTACCTGTACAATTCACGAATTATAGAAGAGTCAATGTTAACAATATCTTCACTTGGCTAATTGCAGATAGGTTTAGAACAGAACAAACGCAAAAATAAAAACGGTCTCTTTAAATCGAGAACCTGCCGGGAAGCACCCCTATAATAAGAACAATACCAAAGACAAAGGTGTCTGGTACTTACCGCCACAGACATACAGAGCACTAAAATTGTCCCGAGCATTTTCCCAAAATCAATTAGGACAATTTAGAAAATGCCCATCTCCAGTTCTGAGAAAACGTTAGGCTACTTCTCATCGCACAAGGTGGTATATCATCCCTGCATCAGCAGGAAACATATTCTGTAAATGCTGTACTGGCTAAGGCAATAATAACAATCTACTGCTGGTGTTCCTTCAACCGGCAGTTTTTATAGTCTGTGTCTCGAAGTGGACTGGCTTCAGATAGTATGGGATAAGAGCTTGGTTCTGAAAGAATGGTATAATTCCCATATCGATGATGGATAAGCAACTGAAATTCCGCCTCGTTTGGTCCAGGTTCCTGCGCGGTCTATGCAGCAAAGCAAGGCGATAGCTGAACGGGGCGGGTACTGGCGACAGACGTCACCAACGAAACTCGCCCGAACCAGAGATACTGTCTATAATGACTAAATGGTATTGTCTCCGCTTTGATGGGAGTGGTTGTCCCAAATGCGGAAAGGTAGGTGGTCTGCTTATCGGTCTGTATATTGTGGACAAACAGGACTAAACCATCTCGCTTCGTCTCTTCTACCCAAACGCAGTTGACTCGGTTTCCCGGAAGAAATTGCATAGACGGGATTATAGTGGTAGACACTATACAGGTGAACATGTACGTAGGCTAGGCTTTATATCTCCGGTACGTTTAATTGAAAATACACAAGGAAAAAAAACAACTAACAGGTTAAAACTGAGGTTACATTTTGATGTTGATAGAGTTATACATATATTATAGATAATTCAATATCGAAATGTTGATGAATAGTCTATATGTTTCAGTTTAGGGCACAGGTGAGGGGATTACACATGTCCAGTGTGCTTTAGTTGTGCCATCCCCAGGCATATTTAAACTAGGCCAAAGCAAATACAATTTCCCTAAGTTTGCCTCCTTATAATGTCAAATTGACAATTAGTCCATTGTGGAACACAGAGAGATGTGAATGACCCTATTTTATCATGAATAAAAAAAAGCAAAAATATCCGCTATCGAATGGTGGCTTCACCCATACTTGATATTTTGTAATAGAGGATTTGTGCATGTTTTTGCATGCCATTCAAACAGTGGTGTTGGACTCATATTGGCACAGTCATGTGGATACTGCACATTTTAGGAATGGAAATTCCCTATTTAATCCCCAACATTGGCCACCATTATTACCATGAGACTGCCATATAAATGTTCTACTAAAAAACAGAAGGAATGGTTCACTTCATGTGTGCCAGTAGACAGAAATGGCTCAGGCCCAGCATCAGTGATGTAGGATATTGAGCTTTGCCCAGACTGTGACTCCAAATAGAGTCAATTGATAGATTAGCACAACACACCATCTGGCATGTATGTGGAGGTGCCACTCTGTTTTCTGCTGGGGGGGGGGGGATCAGTCTAAGTGGGTTAGTGACTCAGCAGAGGGATAGAAAAGGCAGAGATAGAGCCAGATACTGACTAGTGATTTGCCTGCCTGCCTGGCCAGCATTGCTGTGCAGTCAAGCTGAGATGTGACTTTCAACATGGATAGCATTCCCTTCGCCTTAAGGGAATCTCTGTTGCTCTCAGATCAGAGTTACTAGATTGCCTTAAATAAAACCATATTTTGGAAGGGGAGAAGTTCTGTGCTCAAATGAAATGTTTTAATCAAGTAGAAAATTATGTTATGGGGACTGCTAAGTGCTCAGTATTTGTTGAAATTATAATTTTAGACCATAAATGGCTAAGCCCATGCCCCATGCTCAACACATATGGAATCATGTAGTAACCAAAAAAGTGTTAAACAAGTCAAAATATATTTTATATTCTTCAAAGTAGCCACCCTTTGCCTTGATGACAGCTTTGCACACTCGTGGCATTCTCTCAACAAGCTTCATATGGTAGTCACCTAGAATGCATTTCAATTAACAAGTGTGCCTTTTTAAAAGTTTATTTGTGGAATTTCTTTCCTTCTTAATGCGGTTGAGCCAAACCGTTATGTTCTGACAAGGTAGGGGTGGTATACAGAAGTTAGCCCTCTTTGGTAAAAGACCAAGTTCATATTATGGCAAGAACAGCTCAAGTAAGCAAAGAGAAACGACAGTCCATCATTACTTTAAGACATGAAGTTCAGTCAATACCAAAAAGGTTCAAGAACTATGAGAGTTTCTTCAAGTGCAGTCGCAAAAATCATCAAGCGCTATAATGAAACTGGCTCTCATGAGGACTGCCACAGGAGAGGAAGACTCAGAGTTCTCTCTGCTGCAGAGGATAAGTTCATTAGAGTTAACTGCACCTCAAATTGCAGCCCAAATAAATGCTTCACAGAGTTCAAGTAACAGACAGATCTCAACATCAACTTTTCAGTGGAGACTGCGTGAATCAGGCCTTCATGGTTGAATTGCTGGAAAGAAACCACTACTAAAGGACACCAATAAGAAGAAGAGACTTGCGTGGGCCAAGAAACACAAGCAAAGGACATTAGACTGGTGGAAATCTGTCCTTTGGTCTGATGAGTCCAAATTTGAGATTTTTGGTTCCAACCGCTGTGTCTTTGTGAGACGCAGAGTAGGTGACCGGATGATCTCCGCATGTGTAGTTCCCACCGCAAAGCATGGAGGAGGAGGTGTGAGGGTGCTTTGCTGGTGACACTGTTAGTGATTTGTTTAGAATTCAAGGTACACTTAACCAGCAAGGCTACCACAGCATTTTGCAGCGATATACCATCCCATCTGGTTTGCGCTTAGTGGGACTATCATTTGTTTTTCAACAGGACAATGACACAAAACACACCTCCAGGCTGTGTAAGGGCTATTTGACCAAGAAGAATGATGGAGTGCTGCATCAGATGACCTGGTCTCCACAATCACCCGACCCCAACCCAATTGAGATGGTTTGGGATGAGTTGGACGGCAGAGTGATGGAAAAGCAGCCAACAAATGCTCAGCATATATGGGAACTCCTTTAGACTGTTGGAGAAGCTGGTTGAGAGAATGACAAGAGTGTGCAAAGTTGTCATCAAGGCAAAGGGTGGCAACTTTGAAGAATCTGATTTGTTTAACACTTTTTTGGTTACTACATGATTCCATATGTGTTATTTCATAGTTGTGGTGTCTTCACTATTATTCTACAATGTAGAATATAGTAAAAATAAAGAAAAACCCTTGAATGAGTAGGTGTGTCCAAACTATTGACTGGTAATGTAGGTCTCCTCTGCTTTCAGTTTATGTCTGTTTCTCTGTTAGTTTAATGCTTCTCTAGCCTATGCGTGGTGGGTAGAAACCACTAATGTCCAGTTTTCATGGATACAGTATCTTCAACCTAGCTTCCGTTTCCCTTGAAAACCGGATGTGGGCACTCCGCTCAGGTGTTTCTATTACATCTGCTACTTAGGTTAATGTTTCTCTGACCGTGTTCTTCAAGCCAACTGCTGCAATAGGAACAGTAAGTTTGACCTCTGCTGGACATCTTGGTCTGTTACATCTTCTGAAGTGTTTTACTTTAGCCTATTGTAACTGCTCAGTGCTCTATCACCTATAATAAAACTCTGTGTATTCAGTGTTTATTTAAGTATTGTAGGCTATTGTAGTATTTTGTGTGAGATCTTTTTCCAATAGAATTAATATAGACGTGAATTATACATTCTAAAGTCAAGGCAAGGGAGAGTAAGCTACACTGGAGTGACATGTTGTTCCATGGCTCTCTAAAACTAAAATTAATAATTGAATCTTTGCCTTGGAAGCCAGTCATATCTTATTGGCCATTTAGATTGCTGTTTGTTATTTTGTAAGTCTACATCTATGTCAGAGTTCATTGACATTCTCTAGTCCAGCCTATAAACCTACATTTTGGATCCAGTTTTATTCACCTTCTGAAATGCTGCATCTGAATCCTGCCTGTACCCTGATGCTTTGCAACCCCCTGACAAGACTGTAGGGTTCACTATTTTACAATTAGATACCATCATTCTCCAATAGGATTTCAGATCTCTCTAAAATATCCTTAATGGAACGCTGAATTACTTGTTGTAAATTGATTTTCAACACAAGGTGGCAGCACATTCCACTAAGTGTCAAGGTTCATACTGTAACACAGAGAGGTAATGTAGGAAAAGCCAGCAACCAGCAAATACAAATCCATAGTTTTCTGACAGTGGATTAAATTGCATTAATAATATTACATATATTGAAGTGATGTTACAGAGCCAGTGCTAATCTTCATTCTGTATTCTGCTCTAACATAGATCTCTATGCATCATTCTGAGCCGTCCCCGGTGTCCCTCCATGTTTAGCCTTTATGTGGTTAGATTCATTTGCATAGAATTTGTGTTTACGCCGCTTCTTTATAGGATGTTGGAACTCTTGTCAAATTGATCCAATCAAGCAAATTTGTCTTCTGTACTTCATTTTACGGTGCACTTTGCATGTAGTACAGATAGGTCAAACCAGGATGTCTCTGCTAATAGGGGACAGGGGGAGACAGGTGGGAGTCACTGGGCCAATTCTACATCAGAATTTAGGACCAGGGATTTTTTCGGACCAGGAGAAACTTGGGGCCCTAGTCATAACCTGTGGTCAGAAAAAAAGCTTGAATCACAATGCATTTTAAACTATGCATGTTTCATTACTCCCTGTCAAATTAAAGGTTAAATACCTTTTTAAAAATACCTTGAATCTGCTCCCCGTGATTGATTTTTTGGCCAGAGTACTCTCTCAGTGTCATTCTCAAGTTCAAATATTTATTTCTAAGAAAAATAACAATAAAAGAGGATTTCTTTGTAGCCTATTTAATACAATGAAAGCATGGAATGACCCTTATAATAATGTTATTCTACCATGACCAACTGGAGAGATAAAAGTAGATCTATTTAATAATAAATATGAACATCAATCATGTTTCAGTCAATTTTGTTGTCTGTCTGATGATGCAAATGTCAAAACTAATGTTCACCAGGAAAGCAATGGTCACTGATGATGCTCAACACGGATTAAAGTGGTGGATAGAGAAAGAAATCTCCTGTCCATCACACTGTTCATGCTGTGTGCTAATGAACGGATGGCATTCCATTAGTTCCAATTTCCTCTCGCGGGACTCACATTTCTAAATATCGCGAATTCTCCTGCTGTTTATACGTGTGGCAGTAGTTTCAGGCAAGTCCAAGAAAGGTGGAGACTTCCCTGCACAATAATCATTACAAACATTGGTTTGGTAAACTGCTATTCAGCCAAAGGCGAATGGCTTAACTTGCATATCGGTAGTGAATTTGCAAAAAGCACCTTGGCTTAGTAAATACACATAGCTAGCTAGCATTCAAGCTGCTAGCTAACGCAAGAAAACGGATAGCAGATTCCAAACATCTGATAGCGACATTGAAGGACATTATGGGTGAGTATTTTCATTTATGTGGTTCTTGTTTATCGTGATGGCTATCCGATGTTCCCCGCTTCAAATTGCCCGTAGTCAGAAATAGGGATCCATCATCACCAACCGTGCCCGGATTTGGACTGTGCTCCTTGTGGGATGGATCAATGTACTATCTACGTTTAGCTAGTTAAATTAGCTATTTAACATCAAGCGATAATGTCAGCTAGTTAGCTTCCATGCTAACATAAGCTCTATTTTGCCGGCAAGTTTGCTCAATTATCTAGCTTTGCTAGCTAGCTAACAAGGCAATTCCATGGCCAGGTTTTTGCGTCAGAAGTAATGGTTACTGTATGCCTGTTTTTAGATAGTTAACCAGTTAGTAGTAGCACCAGTTAGTACAAATGTAAATGTTTTTATCGGTCCAGTGGAAAAGCAAATAGCACACCACCTCTCCACCCCATCGTTGCTACTTATTTGCTAGTTATGGGGTGAAACCGAAATAAGATTAAGAAGCAACATTTTCCTCCCTCTGCTTGTTATTTTTATACAGCATTTCAAGCCAGGTTTGCCCTAGATTATATTATTTGCAAAAGTTATGGTGTCAAACCCGCTTGACACAACTCATTGACAGTCCCAGTTTCACACCCAAAGTCTAAGCAACACAGAAAACCTTCTGATAAGTGTGCGCTTGGGGGAAGGCACCAAACACATCTTCCCCATAATCTTGACATATTGCAAAGTGTGAGTCTCAAACTTGCATGTCATGAAGCCATTTTTAAAAGAGCTGTATTTGGATGTAACATTCCGTGTGAAGTTGTTCACACTGTTATGTTGTAAAAGGTTAACACGTATTTTTAAACATACTGTACACTAGTGCTGAACAAAGTACCCAAATGTCATACTTGAGTAAAAGTATATATACCTTTCATAGAAAATGACTCAAGTGAAAGTCACCCATTAAAATACTACTCGATTAAAAGTCTAAAAGTATTTTGTTCTAAATATACTTAACTATCAAAAGTAAATATAATTGCTAAAATATACTTAAGTATCAAAAGAGAAAGTATAAATCATTTTAAATTCCTTCTATTAAGCAAAGCAGGCGGCACCATCTTCTTGTTTTTATGTTTGTATAGCCAGGGGCACACTCATTTACAAAAGATGCATTTGTGTTTAGTGAGTCTGCCAGATCAGAGGCAATAGGGATGATCATGTGTGAATTGGACCATTTTCCTGTCCTGCTAAGCTTTCAAAATGTAACACGTACTTTTGGGTGTCAGTTAAAATGTATGTAGTAAAAAGTACATTATTTTCTTTAGGAATGTAGTGAAATAAAAGTAGTCAAAATTATAAATAGTAAAGTACAGACACCATAAAAAAAACTACTTAAGCAGTATTTCAAAGTATTTTTACTTAAGTACTTTACACCACTGCTGTACACACGGCATGCTGGTTGGTGTCTACGGTTTATCATTGGGTTGTGTTTTCTTACCAAGGTTCAGTGTAACTAACTTGCTTTGTAGCAGTTGATATGTTTCAAAATGTCAGACAGTTGTGAGCCCCTTACATTTATTGCCTGTGGCATGCTCTCCCTATTTCCATCTCATAGTTTGTATCAGGCTGCCCACTTTAGCCATATCTCTCTCCCACTTACTCACTCACTCACTCACTCACTCACTCACTCACTCACTCACTCACTCACTCACTCACTCACTCACCCCCCAACAAAAGTGTTTCTGATCAGTGGAAATGTATGCAGATATGAGTTTCCTCTATGCTCATATGTCGGCTAGCAGTCAGTCAGTGTTTGTGTACTAGACTCTAGAGGGGTCTGGGTACAGCTGTGTAGAATGCAGGCAGCTTCCTGGCCGTCTGCTGTTTCAATGTGTAGCTTACATAACCCAGTGACATTACCTGAGAGGAGGAAACAGTCAAGGCCACGCTTGCGTGTAAGCTGCACATTGAAACAGTGGCCGGCCAGGAAGTACTTGGGTGAGGGAAACAATATTCTGGAGGTCTTTGATATCCAGCTTTATCTGGCCCAGCCTTGAGAAAATGTCCTCCTTGAGTAACTTTACTCATACACCAGGGCAAGCCCTGTGACAGTATACACTGTCTTTCTCAAAGTATTTCTATTTGTTATGGATCCCCATTAGCTGCGTCAGTTACTTGATGTTGTCATGGCTCTATGTAGTACTGTGTGCCTCCCATAGTCTGTTCTGGACTTGGGGACTGTGAAGAGCTCTTGTGGCATGTCTTGTGGGGTACGCATGGGTGTCCGAGCTGTGTGCCAGTAGTTTAGACAGACTGCTCGGTGCATTCAACATGTCAATACCTCTCCTAAATAAAAGTAGTGATGAAGTCAATCTCTCCTCCACCTTTAGCCAGGAGAGATTGACATGCATATTATTAATATTAGCTCTCTGTGTACATCCAAGGGCCAGCCGTGCTGCCCTGTTCTGAGCCAATTGTCATTTTCCTAAATCCTTTTTTGTGGCACCTGACCACATGACTAAACAGTAGTCAAGGTGCAACAAAACTAGGGCCTGTAGGACCTGCCCTGTTGATAGTGCTGTTAAGAAGGCAAAGCATCACTTTATTATAGACAGACTTCTCCCCATCTTAGCTAGTACTGCATCAATATGTTTTGACCATGACAGTTTACAATCTAGAGTTACTCCAAGCAGTTTAGTCATCTCAACTTGCTCAATTTCCATATGATTTATTACAAGTTTTATTTGAGGTTTAGGGTTTAGTGAGTGTTTTGTTCCAAATACAATGCTTTTAGTTTTAGAAATATTTAGGGCTAACTTATTCCTTGCCACCCACTCTGAAACTTAACTGCAGATCTTTGTTGAGTGTTGCAGTCATTTCAGTCGCTGTTGTAGCTGACGTGTACAGTGTTGAGTCATCCGCCGACGTAGACATTCTGGCTTTACACAAAGTCAGTGGCATGTCATTAGTAAAAATTGATAAAAGCAAGGGGGCCTAAACAGCTATCCTGGGGAATTTCTGATTCTATTTGAGAGGCTTCCATTAAAGAACACCCTCTGTGTTCTGTTAGACAAGTAACTATTTATCCACATTATAGCAGGGGGTGTAGTAAAGCCATAACACACATGTTTTTCCAGCAGCAGACTATGATCGATAATGTCAAAAGCTGCACTGAAGTCTAACAAGACAGCCCCCACATTCATTTTATCATCAATTTCTCTCAGCCAATCATCAGCCATTTGTGTAAGTGCTGTGCTTGTTGAGTGTCCTTCCCTATAAGGATGCTGAAATTCTGTTATCAATTTGTTTACTGTGAAATAGCATTGTATCTGGTCAAACAATTCTTTCCAGAAGGGTTTGTAACAGGCTGATTGGTCGGCTATTTGAGCCAGTAAAGGGGGCTTTACTATTCTTGGGTAGCGGAATGACTTTAGCTTCCCTCCAGGCCTGAGGGCACACGCTCTCTAGTAGGCTTACATTGAAGATGTGGCAATATCATCTGGTATTATCCTGAGTAATTTTCCTTCCAGATTGTCAGATTCTGGTGGCTTGTCATTGTTGATAGACAACAATAATTTTTTCCCCTCTTCCACACGGACTTTACGGAATTCAAAAGTACAATTCTGGGTTAAACAGGTTTGGTGCCAAAGTTTAGGAATGGCTAGATAGGACAGAGATCATTGTCTGGCTCAATATATTTAGACATAAACAACAATCCTATACACAAAAGCTTTATGATATGCTAGTGTACATGCTTAATGAACTACTTATAACAGGCAGCTGACATTGACCTTACGACCCCCATGCTGTTGACTAGTTTTATCCCTAATCAAATCAAAGTTTATCAGTCACATACACAGTTTTGCAGATGTTATACCGATTGCAGCAAAATGCACATGTAACTGTCACTTGTCTTTGATTGAGCGCCAGTCTCAGCTGAGACAGCAATAGCTTTTATCCACATTTTCCATTACAATGATTTGATCCCCGTTGGTAAATGGTAGGCTACTACTTTGTGCTTCAAATACGCCCCTCTGTTGAAATTGAAAGCAGAGTCTAACGCAGTCTTCTAGATCTATGCCCTATTCTGCTGTGTGGACCTTTGGCAGACACATCATAAGAGAGGCTTCTAAATCAGGATTACTGGACAGCAGCTCAACATTGGGTTTGGCCCGGGGACAAAAACTCTTGTTATTAGCAATCAATTTAATTGTAAATTGCGTCTCATGGCACAAGCCTAGTCTACAGCCTCCAATGACCCAGCATGCCTGGCTGGCTGTGTCCTGGATGATATTTTTCCCAATATCCCCATTGTCTGATAAACATCTCTTTCTCAAGTAGCACTTTTACAAGCATTTTCACTGGCTAGTTCCCAAGGCATGTGCAGACAGACAAAAAGAGAGAACTGGAGGATATTGAGCAATGGTGGGGGGGAACCAAAAAAGGGAAGGAGAGTTCATCTCCAAGTGCCCTCCATGCCTTGCCTAGCCTCACTTATGAAACTCTGCTGTGGAACGAATTTCTCTGGCTGGAAATACACAACATGACCAAAAGTATGTGGACATTTGCTCATTCCAAAATCATGGGCATTAATATGGTGTTGGTCCCCCCTTTGCTGCTATGACAGCCTCCACTCCTCTGGGAGTTTCTGTGGGGACTTGCTTCCATTCAGCCAAAATACTATTAGTGAGGTCGGGCACTGATGTTAGGCGATTAGGCCTAGCTCGCAGTCGGTCGTTCAAATTCATCCCAAAAGTGTTCGATGGTTGAGGTCAGGGCTCTGTGCAGGCCAGTCAAGTTTTTCCACACTGATCTTGACAAACAATTTCTGTATGGACCTCATTTGTGCATGGTTGCATTGACATGCTGAAACAGGAAAGGGCCTTCCCCAAACTTTTGCCGAAAAGTTGGAAGCATTCTAGCTATCTAGAATGTCATTGTATGCTGTAGCATCAAGATTTCCCATCACTGGAACTTAGGGCCTTAGTTGTTCCATGAAAAACAGCCCCACACCATTATTCTTCCTCCACCAAATTTACAGTTGGCACTATGCATTGGGGCAGGTAGCGTTCTCCTGGCATCCGCCAAACCCAGATTTGTCCGTCGTACTGCCAGATTGGAATCATGATTCATCACTCCAGAGAACGCGTTTCCACTGCTCCAGAGTCCAATGGCAGCGAGCTTTACACCACTCCAGCCAACGCTTGGCATTGGGCATTGTGATCTTAGGCTTGTGTGCGTGCGGCTGCTCCGCCATTGAAACTAGTAATGCACCGATATGACATTTTTGGCCGATACCGATATCCAATATTTTACTTGCCAAATAAAACAATAACCAATATTTCAAATTTAGGGGCCTTTTTAAGCATTCTAGTACAGTTAAATAATTAACATACACACATGGATGCAGCGGTCTAAGGCACTGCAAGAGGCGTCACTACAGTCCCTGGTTTGAATCCTGGCTGTATAACATCCAGCCGTGTTTGGGAGTTCCTTGGGCGGCGCACTATTGGCCCATCGTCGCCCGGGTTTGGCCGGCGTAGGCCGTCATTGTAAATAAGAATTTGTTCTTGACTGACATGCCTAGTTAAATAAAGGTTACACACACCACACTGACCAAAATGTTATTTGGTTGGCATTTACATATGTCCCCATTACCCGTAATACATAGTCAAAACCTATTTATTTTACTTGCTGTGCTGTTTTGTTGTTAATTTGTTCAGTCGTTTCTTTCTCAACCAGGATTTCTATGGAACATAGTTTGGGTCGTTACGTGTCAAATAACACTTTGACCAATCAGGACCTGAATATGACTGCACGTCACATAATAATTTAACGCGTTCATTCATTTTTTACGTAGTTGTTACTCATTGATTACACTATCACTCGTATTTCATATGTCACAACGATTCATCGATACGTATGCTATGATGCTGGTAAAGTTGTCTCGCGCACCTACAGTGCTGGTCATTAAAAAAAAGCTAGCTAGCTGATGGATGCAAACAATGTTCTTCCCAAAAACATAGCGAAACGACATCTGTTTCAGTAGCTATAGTTAGCTAACTCGCTATATAGAACTAGGTGTCATCTAAAATAACCGTAATTTATAAGACAGTTCTTGTTTGATTAATGGTGGTCGGACCCATCTGTGAAAATAGCCACAAAGTGAACGTTGCGGTTAGCCTTCAAAATAAAAGTAGGTTATTGACAGTGATGCAAATGAATACAAGTAGTAGAGTTATGCCATAATTGAATAAATCATGCTAAACGAGGTTGGAATGTTGTTATAAAATCAACAAAAGACCATTTTGTTAATTTGACAAAAATCTGAAATCACACTGGGTGTGTTATACTTTAGAATTGCGTTGGGGGCATACTTATTTCACTGTACAGCCTTACTTGTAGATCAATGACATGGGGTATCAGTCTACTCAGAGAACATTAGCGTCGTAGCTCTTATTGCGGGACTCTGAAACAACTGTGGATTGAGCCACATTTATTGTCAACCTCTGTGTATTGAACGCTATTCCCTAGGAAAAACAATACTGTGTGGATGTTTTTGAGTCTGATAACTCTGAGGACGACAATGGGAAAAAATTGCTTGGGTATTGAGTAGACTGATACCCCATTTCATTGATCCCCAATCCTTAGGTAAAGCTGTACAGTGCAATATGAATGTCAATACACACAATAGGATAACTGGGGAGGTGATTTCACACAGTCACAGTCCTGAGATAAGAGCTGCTAATATTTGTGGAAACTCTTAACAGTTGTGCTATGTGGGTGTCACAGTGTAGGCTGATACCCCGTTTCATTGCTTCACATTCCAACCTTGTTTAACCTTATCTAGTCTGAATATGGCATGATTCAGTTGAAGTCGGAAATTTACATACACTTATGTTGGAGTCATTAAAATTTGTTTTTCAACCACTCCACAAATTTCTTGTTAACAAACTATAGTTTTAGTACGTCGGTTAGGACATCTATTTTATGCATGAAACAAGTAATTTTTCCAATAATTGTTTACAGACAGATTATTTCACTTATAATTCACTGTATCACAATTCCAGTGTGTCAGAAGTTTACATTAAGTTGACTGTGCCTTTAACCTCTTACCTCTACCTGGGACGCTTGCGTCCCAACTAGAGCTCTGGAAATGCAAATGCGCTACGCTAAATGCTAATAGTATTAGTTAAAACTCAAAAGTTCATTAAAATACACATGCAGGGTATCAAATTAAAGCTACACTCGTTGTGAATCCAGGCAACAAGTCAGATTTTTAAAATGCTTTTCGGCGACAGCATGAGAAGCTATTATCTGATAGCATGCACCAATACACTACAACAGAAAAGCACAGCAGGGGACGTAAACAAAATAATTAGCATTTCGGCGTTACACAAACCGCACAATAAAATAGAAAACAGTCATTACCTTTCACCATCTTCTTTGTTGGCACTGCTAGATGTCCCATAAACACTATTGGGTCTTTATTTTGATTAAATCGGGCCATATAAAGCCAAGATATCGTTATATGTAGACTGTGTGATAAACGAAAAAAACAGCGATTTCACAACGTAACGTCATTTTTTAAAATTCAAAAAGTAGACGATAAACTTTCACAAAACACTTCGAAATACGTTTGTAATGCTACTTTAGGTATTAGTAAACGTTAATAAGCGATAAAAATCATCCGTAGGCGATGTATATATCATTAGCTGTCGTCTTGGAAAAAATTTCAGGAGAGAGCTCTTCCGGAATGATCTGGGCGGAGACCGGAGGTAAGCGGTGCCCCTCTTCGGTTCAACCAAGAATCAAAGATGATTAAATTCACAAGATACTCGACTACATGGGGATGCTGTGGGAGTTGAATGCTCGGTCTTATCTAATTCGGCTCACTGTTAACAATTGCTGGAAGTGGCGCAAGGATATTTATTTCCATTTTCTGTGATCAGGTTTTCCTGCGCTTTCCGATGTAACGCACGTTATGTAATAGCCACAGTCGTGATTTAACCAGTTTTAAAAACGTCCGAGGGTTTCCTATACACACATTCTAACCATATGAACGTACTATATTCCTGGCATGAGTAGCAGGGCGCTGAAATGTTGCGCGATTTTTAACAAAATGTTCAAAAAAGTAGAGGGTCGACTGAAGAGGTTAAACAGCTTGGAAAATTCCAGAAAATGATGTCATGGCTTTAGAAGCTTCTGATAGGCTAATTGACATAATTTGAGGCAATTGGAGCTGTACCTGTGGATGTATTTCAAGACCTACCTTCAAATTTAGTGCCTCTTTGCTTGACATCATGGGAAAATCAAAAGAAATCAGCCAAGACCTCGGAAGAAAATTGTAGACCTCCACAAGTCTGGTTCAATATTGGGAGCAATTTCCAAACGCCTGAAGGTATCACATTCATCTGTACAAACAATAGAACGCAAGTATAAACACCATGGGACCACACAGCCATCATACCACTCAGGAAGGAGATGCGTTCTGTCTCCTAGAGATGAACGTACTTTGGTGTGAAAAGTGCAAATCAATCCCAGAACAACAGCAAAGGACCCTGTGAAGATGCTGGAGGAAACGGGTACAAAAGTATCTATATCCACAGTAAAACTGGTCCTATATTGACATAACCTGAAAGGCCACTCAGCAAGGAAGAAGCCACTGCTCCAAAGCTTCCATAAAAATGCCAGACTACGGTTTGAAACTGCACATGGGGAAAAAGATTGTACTTTTTGGATAAATGTCCTCTGGTCTGATGAAACAAAAATAGAACTGTTTGGCCATAATGACCATCATTATGTTTGGAGGAAAAAGGGGAAGCTTACAAGCCGAAGAACACCATCCCATCCGTCAACCATGGGGGTGGCAGCATCATGTTGTCGGGTTGCTTTGCTGCAGGAGGGACTGGTGCACTTCACAAAATAGATGGCGTCATGAGGAAGGACAATTATGTGGATATATTAAAGCAACATCTCAAGATATCAGTCAGGAAGCTAAAGCTTGGTCACAAATGGGTCTTCCCAATAGACAATGACCCCAAGCATACATCCAAAGTTGTGGCAAAATGGCTTAGAGACAACAAAGTCAGGGTATTAGAGTGGCCATCACAAAGCCCTGACCTCAATCCTATAGAAAATGTGTGGGTAGAACTGAAAAAGCGTGTGCAAGCATGGAGGCCTACAAACCTGACTCAGTTAAACCAGCTCTGTCAGGAGAAATGGGCCAAAATTCACGCAATTTATTGTGGGAAGCTTGTGGAAGGCTACCAAAAACATTTGACCCAAGTTAAATAATTTAAAGGCAATGTTACCAAATTCTAATTGAGCGGTCGCATCCGCGCTTCGGTCTGCTTCGGTCTGCAGGTTGTATAACTTTTCATTACATTTCATTACATTTCATTATAGTACAACGGTTTGATTTGTCTAATCTTAGCAATTTCTTCTTAGCTAGCTACATAGCCGTCTTTGTATCAAAGATAATTGCGTAATTATCGTATTTCGTCGTCCTCCTATCTGCCCAGCAGCTAGCAAACGTTCACCGTCTACCGTAGCACTGTAGTAACTATCACACTCAACTGAACGACTTGATTAGTGTAGTGTTAGCTAGCTACATAGTTGTCTTTGCTGTCTTCGTATCCAAGATAATTGTGTAGTTTAGAGTGTGTAGTCTTAGAGTGATTATCTTAATTTACCGAGGTTAGCTAGCCAGCTATTTGTCGTCCTTAACGTAGGAGTCACTCCTAGCTAGCCAACAGCTAGCCAACGTCTACTGAATAGAACTTTCACATTCCGGTCGCATTCCGCTTCGCTCCACAGGTAGTATCACATTTTCATTTCATTTCATTACAGTCCCAACGGTGTGATTTGTTTGATCGTAGCTAGCTACATAGCTAGCTACATAGCCGTCTTTGTTTCAAAGATAATTGTGTAGTCTAGAGCGATTTTCTAGGTTAGCTAGCCAGCTATTGTCGTTCTTTTAACGCAACGTAACGTAATCAACACTGCTAGCTAGCCAGCTAGCCCCCGAATAGCAGCATTGTAGAAACTTTACACTCAACGGAACGACTTGATTAGTGTAGTGTCAACAACGCAGCCACTGCCAGCTAGCCTACAAAAGATTATACTTCCGGCGCCGACTGAGATGGCCGCCTCGCTTCGCGTTCCTAGGAAACTATGCAGTTTTTTGTTTTTTTACGTGTTATTTCTTACATTAGTACCCCAGGTCATCTTAGGTTTCATTACATACAGTCGAGAAGAACTACTGAATATAAGATCAGCGCCAACTCACCATCAGTACGACCAAGAATATGTTTTCCGCGACGCGGATCCGGTGTTCTGCCTTACAAACAGGACAACGGAATGGATCGCATGCAGCGACCCAAGGAAACGACTCCGAAAAAGAGGGAAACGAGGCGGTGTTCTGGTCAGACTCCGAAAAAGGGCACATCGCACACCACTCCCCAGCATTCTTCTTGCCAATGTCCAGTCTCTTGACAACAAGGTTGACGAAATCCGAGCAAGGGTAGCATTCCAGAGGGACATCAGAGACTGCAACGTTCTCTGCTTCACAGAAACATGGCTTACTGGGAAGACGCTATCCGATGCGGTGCAGCCAACGGGTTTCTCCACGCATCGCGCCGACAGAAACAAACATCTTTCTGGTAAGAAGAGTGGCGGGGCGTATGCCTCATGACTAACGAGACATGGTGTGATGAAGGAAACATACAGGAACTCAAATCCTTCTGTTCACCTGATTTAGAATTCCTCACAATCAAATGTAGACCGCATTATCTTCCAAGAGAATTCTCCTCGATTATAATCACAGCCGTATATATCCCCCAAGCAGACACATCGATGGCTCTGAACGAACTTTATTTAACTCTTTGCAAACTGGAAACCATTTATCCGGAGGCTGCATTCATTGTAGCTGGGGATTTTAACAAAGCTAATCTGAAAACAAGACTCCCTAAATTTTACCAGCATATCGATTGCGCAACCAGGGGTGGTAAAACCTTGGATCATTGTTACTCTAACTTCCGCGACGCATATAAGGCCCTGCCCCCCCCTTTCGGAAAAGCTGACCACGACTCCATTTTGCTGATCCCTGCCTACAGGCAGAAACTAAAACAAGAGGCTCCCACGCTGAGGTCTGTCCAACGCTGGTCAGACCAAGCTGACTCCACACTCCAAGACTGCTTCCATCACGTGGACTGGGACATGTTTCGTATTGCGTCAGATGGAAATATTGACGAATACGCTGATTCGGTGTGCGAGTTCATTAGAACGTGCGTCGAAGATGTCGTTCCCATAGCAACGATAAAAACATTCCCAAACCAGAAACCGTGGATTGATGGCAGCATTCGCGTGAAACTGAAAGCGCGAACCACTGCTTTTAATCAGGGCAAGGTGTCTGGTAATATGTCCGAATATAAACAATGCAGCTATTCCCTCCGCAAGGCTATTAAACAAGCTAAGCGTCAGTACAGAGACAAAGTGGAATCTCAATTCAATGGCTCAGACACAAGAGGCATGTGGCAGGGTCTACAGTCAATCACGGACTACAAGAAGAAACCCAGCCCAGTCACGGACCAGGATGTCTTGCTCCCAGGCAGACTAAATCACTTTTTGCCCGCTTTGAGGACAATACAGTGCCACTGACACGGCCTGCAACGAAAACATGCGGTCTCTCCTTCACTGCAGCCGAGGTGAGTAAGACATTTAAACGTGTTAACCCTCGCAAGGCTGCAGGCCCAGACGGCATCCCCAGCCGCGCCCTCAGAGCATGCGCAGACCAGCTGGCCGGTGTGTTTACGGACATATTCAATCAATCCCTATACCAGTCTGCTGTTCCCACATGCTTCAAGAGGGCCACCATTGTTCCTGTTCCCAAGAAAGCTAAGGTAACTGAGCTAAACGACTACCGCCCCGTAGCACTCACTTCCGTCATCATGAAGTGCTTTGAGAGACTAGTCAAGGACCATATCACCTCCACCCTCCCTGTTCACCCACGACTGCGTGGCCATGCACGCCTCCAACTCAATCATCAAGTTTGCGGACGACACAACAGTGGTAGGCTTGATTACCAACAACGACGAGACGGCCTACAGGGAGGAGGTGAGGGCCCTCGGAGTGTGGTGTCAGGAAAATAACCTCACACTCAACGTCAACAAAACTAAGGAGATGATTGTGGACTTCAGGAAACAGCAGAGGGAACACCCCCCTATCCACATCGATGGATCAGTAGTGGAGAGGGTAGCAAGTTTTAAGTTCCTCGGCATACACATCACAGACAAACTGAATTGGTCCACTCACACTGACAGCGTCGTGAAGAAGGCGCAGCAGCGCCTCTTCAACCTCAGGAGGCTGAAGAAATTCGGCTTGTCACCAAAAGCACTCACAAACTTCTACAGATGCACAATCGAGAGCATCCTGGCGGGCTGTATCACCGCCTGGTACGGCAACTGCTCCGCCCTCAACCGTAAGGCTCTCCAGAGGGTAGTGAGGTCTGCACAACGCATCACCGGGGCAAACTACCTGCCCTCCAGGACACCTACACCACCCGATGTTACAGGAAGGCCATAAAGATCATCAAGGACATCAACCACCCGAACCACTGCCTGTTCACCCCGCTATCATCCAGAAGGCGAGGTCAGTACAGGTGCATCAAAGCTGGGACCGAGAGACTGAAAAACAGCTTCTATCTCAAGGCCATCAGACTGTTAAACAGCCACCACTAACATTGAGTGGCTGCTGCCAACACACTGTCATTGACACTGACCCAACTCCAGCCACTTTAATAATGGGAATTGATGGGAAATGATGTAAATATATCACTAGCCACTTTAAACAATGCTACCTTATATAATGTTACTTACCCTACATTATTCATCTCATATGCATATGTATATACTGTACTCTAGATCATCGACTGCATTCTTATGTCACTAGCCACTTTAACTATGCCACTTTGTTTACTTTGTCTACATACTCATCTCATATGTATATACTGTACTTGATACCATCTACTGTATGCTGCTCTGTACCATCACTCATTCATATATCCTTATGTACATATTCCTTATCCCCTTACACTGTGTATAAGACAGTAGTTTTGGAATTGTTAGTTAGATTACTTGTTGGTTATCACTGCATTGTCGGAACTAGAAGCACAAGCATTTCGCTACACTCGCATTAACATCTGCTAACCATGTGTATGTGACAAATAAAATTTGATTTGATTTGAAAGTCAACAACGCAGCCACTGCCAGCTAGCCTACCTCAGCAGTACTGTATCATTTTAATCATTTTAGTCAATTAGATTCTTGCTACGTAAGCTTAACTTTCTGAACATTCGAGACGTGTAGTCCACTTGTCATTCCAATCTCCTTTGCATTAGCGTAGCCTCTTCTCTAGCCTGTCAACTATGTGTCTGTCTATCCCTGTTCTCTCCTCTCTGCACAGACCATACAAACGCTCCACACCGCGTGGCCGCGGCCACCCTAATCTGGTGGTCCCAGCGCGCACGACCCACGTGGAGTTCCAGGTCTCCGGTAGCCTCTGGAACTGCCGATCTGCGGCCAACAAGGCAGAGTTCATCTCAGCCTATGCCTCCCTCCAGTCCCTCGACTTCTTGGCACTGACGGAAACATGGATCACCACAGACAACACCGCTATTCCTACTGCTCTCTCTTCGTCCGCCCACGTGTTCTCGCACACCCCGAGAGTTTCTGGTCAGCGGGGTGGTGGCACCGGGATCCTCATCTCTCCCAAGTGGTCATTCTCTCTTTCTCCCCTTACCCATCTGTCTATCGCCTCCTTTGAATTCCATGCTGTCACAGTTACCAGCCCTTTCAAGCTTAACATCCTTATCATTTATCGCCCTCCAGGTTCCCTCGGAGAGTTCATCAATGAGCTTGATGCCTTGATAAGCTCCTTTCCTGAGGACGGCTCACCTCTCACAGTTCTGGGTGACTTTAACCTCCCCACGTCTACCTTTGACTCATTCCTCTCTGCCTCCTTCTTTCCACTCCTCTCCTCTTTTGACCTCACCCTCTCACCTTCCCCCTACTCACAAGGCAGGCAATACGCTCGACCTCATCTTTACTAGATGCTGTTCTTCCACTAACCTCATTGCAACTCCCTCCAAGTCTCCGACCACTACCTTGTATCCTTTTCCCTCTCGCTCTCATCCAACACTTCCCACACTGCCCCTACTCGGATGGTATCGCGCCGTCCCAACCTTCGCTCTCTCTCCCCGCTACTCTCTCCTCTTCCATCCTATCATCTCTTCCCTCTGCTCAAACCTTCTCCAACCTATCTCCTGATTCTGCCTCCTCAACCCTCCTCTCCTCCCTTTCTGCATCCTTTGACTCTCTATGTCCCCTATCCTCCAGGCCGGCTCGGTCCTCCCCTCCCGCTCCGTGGCTCGACGACTCATTGCGAGCTCACAGAACAGGGCTCCGGGCAGCCGAGCGGAAATGGAGGAAAACTCGCCTCCCTGCGGACCTGGCATCCTTTCACTCCCTCCTCTCTACATTTTCCTCCTCTGTCTCTGCTGCTAAAGCCACTTTCTACCACTCTAAATTCCAAGCATCTGCCTCTAACCCTAGGAAGCTCTTTGCCACCTTCTCCTCCCTCCTGAATCCTCCTCCCCCCCTCCTCCCTCTCTGCAGATGACTTCGTCAACCATTTTGAAAAGAAGGTCGACGACATCCGATCCTCGTTTGCTAAGTCAAACGACACCGCTGGTTCTGCTCACACTGCCCTACCCTGTGCTCTGGCCTCTTTCTCCCCTCTCTCTCCAGATGACATCTCGCGTCTTGTGACGGCCGGCCGCCCAACAACCTGCCCGCTTGACCCTATCCCCTCCTCTCTTCTCCAGACCATTTCCGGTGACCTTCTCCCTTACCTCGCTCATCAACTCATCCCTGACCGCTGGCTACGTCCCTCCCGTCTTCAAGAGAGCGAGAGTTGCACCCCTTCTGAAAAAACCTACACTCCGATGTCAACAACTACAGACCAGTATCCCTTCTTTCTTTTCTCTCCAAAACTCTTGAACGTGCCGTCCTTGGCCAGCTCTCCCGCTATCTCTCTCAGAATGACCTTCTTGATCCAAATCAGTCAGGTTTCAAGACTAGTCATTCAACTGAGACTGCTCTTCTCTGTATCACGGAGGCACTCCGCACTGCTAAAGCTAACTCTCTCTCCTCTGCTCTCATCCTTCTAGACCTATCGGCTGCCTTCGATACTGTGAACCATCAGATCCTCCTCTCCACCCTCTCCGAGTTGGGCATCTCCGGCGCGGCCCATGCTTGGATTGCGTCCTACCTGACAGGTCGCTCCTACCAGGTGGCGTGGCGAGAATCTGTCTCCTCACCACGCGCTCTCACCACTGGTGTCCCCCAGGGCTCTGTTCTAGGCCCTCTCCTATTCTCGCTATACACCAAGTCACTTGGCTCTGTCATAACCTCACATGGTCTCTCCTATCATTGCTATGCAGACGACACACAATTAATCTTCTCCTTTCCCCCCCTCTGATGACCAGGTGGCGAATCGCATCTCTGCATGTCTGGCAGACATATCAGTGTGGATGACGGATCACCACCTCAAGCTGAACCTTGGCAAGACGGAGCTGCTCTTCCTCCCGGGGAAGGACTGCACGTTCCATGATCTCGCCATCACGGTTGACAACTCCATCGTGTCCTCCTCCCAGAGCGCTAAGAACCTTGGCGTGATCCTGGACAACACCCTGTCGTTTCTCAACTAACATCAAGGCGGTGGCCCGTTCCTGTAGGTTCATGCTCTACAACATCCGCAGAGTACGACCCTGCCTCACACAGGAAGCGGCGCAGGTCCTAATCCAGGCACTTGTCATCTCCCGTCTGGATTACTGCAACTCGCTGTTGGCTGGGCTCCCTGCCTGTGCCATTAAACCCCTACAACTCATCCAGAACGCCGCAGCCCGTCTGGTGTTCAACCTTCCCAAGTTCTCTCACGTCACCCCGCTCCTCCGCTCTCTCCACTGGCTTCCAGTTGAAGCTCGCATCCGCTACAAGTCCATGGTGCTTGCCTACGGAGCTGTGAGGGGAACGGCACCTCAGTACCTCCAGGCTCTGATCAGGCCCTACACCCAAACAAGGGCACTGCGTTCATCCACCTCTGGCCTGCTCGCCTCCTTACCACTGAGGAAGTACAGTTCCCGCTCAGCCCAGTCAAAACTGTTCGCTGCTCTGGCCCCCCAATGGTGGAACAAACTTCCTCACGACGCCAGGACAGCGGAGTCAATCACCACCTTCCGGAGACACCTGAAACCCCACCTCTTTAAGGAATACCTAGGATAGGATAAAGTAATCCTTCTCACCCCCCTTAAAAGACTTAGATGCACTATTGTAAAGTGGCTGTTCCACTGGATGTCATAAGGTGATAGCACCAATTTGTAAGTCGCTAAATTACTTAAATGTAAATGTTAACTTCTGACCCACTGGGAATGTGATGAAAGAAATCAAATCTGAAATGAATAATTCTCTCTACTATTATTCTGACATTTCACATTCTTAAAATAAAGTAGTGATCCTAACTGACCTAAGACAGGGATTTTGTTTTACCAAGATTAAATGTCAGGAATTGTGAAAAACGTGAGTTTAAATGATTTTGGCTAAGGTGCATGTTAACTTCCGACTTCAACTGTATTTAATGTAGGTACATGACGTAATAACGCCATGTAAAATTTTGTCCTGCATGTGCAACACAGCATTCCTAACCTAGCCCACACAATGTCTGCTGTGTGGATCGAGCAGCCAACAACTCGCGCCGTCACTTGAAAAACTAAGAAAATTTCAGCGAGACAACTCAAATCCCTTAACGCCAAGAAAATGGACTTCATTGCGCTTGACAGTCAACCGTTCTCTGTCTTGGGTGATGTTGGTTTTCGCGACTGGTCGAGCGTACCAGTGCTCGACCAGCACATCGGCGTTAAACTAGACATCGGGGCGATAACTGTTGGCATTTTTAGCTAATATCAGCCGATTCCGATACGTTCACAGATATTTTGTGCGTCCCTAATTGAAACCCATTTCATGAAGCTCACAACGAACAGTTCCTGTGCTGACGTCCTCTGAAGTGTTGAGTGTTGCAACAGAGTACAGACAATTTTTACGTGCTTCAGCACTCGGCAGTCCCGTTATGTCAAATCAAATGTATTCATATAGCCCTTCTTACATCAGCTGATATATCAAAGTGCTGTAAAGAAACCCAGGCTAAAACCCCAAACCGCAAGCAATGCAGGTGTAGAAGCACGGTGGCTAGGAAAATCTCCCTAGAAAGGCCAAAACCTAGGAAGAAACCTAGAGAGGAACCAGGCTATGAGGGGTGGCCAGTCCTCTTCTGGCTGTGCCGGGTGGAGATGTTCAAATGTTCATAAATGACTAGTATGGTCAAATAATAATAGTCACAGTAGTTGTCGAGGGTGCAGCAAGTCAGCAGGAGTAAATGTCAGTTGGCTTTTCATAGCCGATCATTAAGAGTATCTCTACCGCTCCTGCTGTCTCTAGAGAGTTGAAAACAGCAGGTTTGGGACAGGTAGCACATCCGGTGAACAGGTCAGGGTTCCATAGCCACAGGCAGAACAGTTGAAACTGGAGCAGCAGCAAGGCCAGGTGGACTGGGGATAGCCAGGAGTCGTCATGCCAGGTAGTCCTGAGGCATGGTCCTAGGGCCCAGGTCCCCCGAGAGAGAAAGAAAGAGAGAATTAGAGAGAGCGTACTCCAGATATAACAGACTGACCCTAGCCCCCCGACACAAACTACTGCAGCATAAATACTGGAGGCTGAGACAGGAGGGGTCAGGAGTAGAGGTCGACCGATTATGATTTTTCAACGCCTATACCGATTAATCGGACAATGTTTTGTTTTTTTGTATTTGTAATAATGACAATTACAACAATACTGAATGAATGCTTATTTTAACTTAATATAATACATTTAGCCTCAAGTAAATAATGAAACATGTTCAATTTGGTTTAAATAATGCAAAAACGAAGTGTTGGAGAAGAAAGTAGAAGTGCAATATGTGCTATGTAAGAAAGGTTTCAGTTCCTTGTTCAGAACATGAGAACATATGAAAGCTGGTGGTTCCTTTTAACATGAGTCTTCAATATTCCCAGGTAAGAAGTTTTAGGTTGTAGTTATAGGAATTATAGGACTATTTCCCTCTATACCATTTGTATTTAATTAACCGTTGACTATTGGATGTTCTTATAGTCACTTTAATATTGCCAGTGTAACACTATAGCTTCCCTCCCTCTCCTTGCGCCTCCCTGGGCTCGAACCAGCAACACAACGACAACGCTATTAGCGCGCGCTAACTAGCCAGCCATTTCACTTTATTTACACCAGCCTCATCTCGGGAGTTGATAGGCTTGAAGTCATAAACAGCGCAATGCTTGACGCACAACGAAGAGCTCCTGGCAAAACGCACGAGAGTGCTGTTTGAATTAATGTTTACTCGCCTGCTTCTGCCTACCACCGCTCAGTCAAATACTTGTATGCTTGTATGCTCAGTCAGATTATATGCAACGCAGGACACGCTAGATAATATCTAGTAATATCATCAACCATGTGTAGTTAACTAGTGATTATGATTGATTGTTTTTTATAAGATAAGTTTAATGCTAGCTAGCAACTTACCTTGGCTTACTGCATTTGCGTAACATGCAGTCTACTTGTGGAGTGCAACGAGAGAGAGGCAGGTCGTTGTTGCGTTGGACTAGTTAACAGTAAAGTTGCAAGATTGAATCCCCCGAACGTTCTGCCCCCGATCGAGGCAGTTATCCCACCGTTTCTAGGCCGTCATTGAAAATAAGAATGTGTTCTTAACTGACTTGCCAAGTTAAATAAAGATTAAATAAAGGTGTAAAAAAAAATAATAGTCTGCAAATCGGCGCCCTTAAATACCGATTTCCGATTGTTATGAAAACCCTAATTAATTGGCCATTCCGTTTAATCAGTCGACCTCTAGTCAGGAGACACTGTGGCCCCATCCGATGATTATGTGAGCTACTTTGGCCTATCACTTCGCGGCTGAGACGTTTTTGCTCCTAGACATTTCCACTTCACAGTAACAGCACTTACAGTTGACCAGGGAAGCTCTAGCAGGGCAGAAATTTGACGAACTGACTTGTTGGAAAGGTGCCAATTTGTAAGTCGCTCTGGATAAGAGCGTCTGCTAAATGACTTAAATGTAATGTAAATGTGGCATCCTATGACGGTGCCACGCTGAAATTCACTGAGCTCTTCAGTAAGACCATTCTACTGCCAATGTTTGTCTATGGAGATTGCATTGTGGTGTGCTCGATTTTATACACCTGTCAGCAACGGGTGTGGCTGAAATAACCAAATCCACAAATGTGATGATGTCCACATACTTTTGCTGCCTCTACCTTGTGGTGACACACTGTGATAGTGTGTTTCTGTTGCCAAAGGGCCTGAGTGAGTTACTGAGCCCAGTCTTTTCCCCCTAATCTTCACCTCATTTAGCATATAGCCTTAACTTCCCTATTATGTTAGTTAGAGTTAGGCCTATACTTGGCAATTATGGTGACTCACAAGAATGTGTACACTTGGGGTTATTAATAGTATGTGGAGTTGTTTGGAATGTGATGCTAAGTTTAAGGTTTTTTCCCCCTTCTACTTCCTGCTTCCAATTGGAGAAACAGACCTGTGTTTATTTGGTGTCCTTGTCAAATCAAATTTGATTTGTCACATACACATGTTTAGCAGATATTAATGCGAGTGTAGTGAAATGCTTGTGCTTCTAGTTCCCTCAGTGCAGTAATATCTAACAAGTAATCAAACAATTCCCCTACAACTACCTAAAACACACAGAGCGCTTCAGGCTTGACTTTCAGAATGTGTGTTGTTGGTTTTATAGGGGGCTCTTGGAATCAACACCCGCTTGTTGCAAATGATTTCAGCCTATGTTTTGTAGACTACATTCACCCCAACTTAAGTCAATCAATGTTTTACATGGCATTTGTTACTATTGTGCTCATAATGTGTGAAAGCAACTGAAGTTTTTAAAAATAAATTTGGTCATTCATGCCTTTCTTACTCAAACTTTTAAATAATATAAGGTACAACCTGGTCTCAGAGCATTTCATATTACTTAATTTAGTGTGATATGTTTCCTATGTTATGTATTAATTTGTGGATGTCAATTACCCATTTCGAATGATATGTTACAAATTACAATTCATATTATATGTTATGAATGATCAAAAATTACAATATGTTTCAACATTTTCGAAATGTATAATATGTTACACATTCTAGCTAGCTGGCTAACGTTAGCTAGGCTTGGGGTTAGGTTTAAGGTTAGGGTTAAGTTTAGGACTTAGGTTAAAGGGTTAGGGGAAGCGTTAGGGGTAGGGTTAGCTAACATGCTAAAAAAGTAGTAAGTATTTGAAAAGTTGCTCAAATACTCCATTTGTCCCCGGTGAGATTCGAACTTGCAACCTTTGGTTTGCTAGATGTTCACGTTATACGCTCACCCACCCACACTGACAAACCACCCTACTTTCCAACTGGTGTGCCCATCGGGCAGTTTGTTCACTACGAGGCCAGCACCTGTGGGTCGCTGAGCCTCCTGTGTGTTTGTGTGTACCACTGAGTGTGTGCGACGTGTGTATGTTGCCTGCCTTTCTCCTCCCTGAGAGGGAGAATAAGGCTGATCACAGAGTGGCAGCCATGGTCCTGTATAATGACACAGTAGTCTAGCTGCAGAGAGATGGCTCTCATTAACTCAACCCAACTTAGAACGTTACAGAAGAGAACGCTTTCGTCAGGCTTTCTTCGTTAGAAGACATTGTAACTAGTAGAGCCCTGACGATACCACTATCGCAATTCTCATTATTATCGTGGCAAGGAAACAAATCACGAAGTAGATTTAACTTCTTTAGGAAAACAGCCATAAGGGCTGGAAACAAACAATTATGTTGTCATCCAGAGTCACATTTATTTTCCAAGCTATAGAATGCAATATTTTCCATAAGTAGGTTTGGTCTTCTTCGTGTCTTAATTTTTTCTATGGAAAAAATATTGCGATACTGGTATCGTCCCAGCCCTATTAACTTCTTTCGGATCAGTGGGACACGTCCCACCTCGACAACATCCGGTGAAATTGCAGAGCGCCAAATTCAAATTAAATTACTATAAATATTTAACTTTCATAAAATCCAAAGTGCAATACATCAAAATAAAGCTTAACTTGTTGTTAATCCAGCCTCCATGTCAGATTTCAAATAGGCTTTACGGCGAAAGCAAACCATGTTATTTATCTGAGGACAGCGCCCCGCATACCAACACATGAAAATCATATTTCAACCAGCCAGGTGTGACACAAAAGTCATAAATAACGATATAATCCATGCCTTACCTTTAAAGATCTTCTTCTGCTGGCACTCCAAAATGTCCCAGAAACATCACAAATGGTCCTTTTGTTTGATAAATTCCTTATTTATAATAAATGTCCATTTATTTGGCGCGTTTGATTCAGAAAATACACCTTTTCCAACTCGCCCAACACGGCTACAAAGTATCTAATGAGTTACCTGTAAACTTGGTCCAAACGTTTCAAACAACATTCCTAATCCAACCTTAGGTATCGTAAAGCGTAAATAATCGATCAAATTTAAGACGGGATAAACTGTGTTCAATACCAGATGAAAACAAAGTGAATCGCGTTCCAGGTCGGGTGCACCAAAAGACTTGAGTCCACCTGGAGTGACACATTGAAAGAACAGGACTACTTCTTCATTTCTCAAAAATAAAAACATCAACCAATTTCTAAAGACTGTTGACATCTAGTGGACTCCATAGGAACTGCAACCAGGTTCCTCATAAATATAGTTTCCCATAGAAAACACAGTGACCACAATTGTTTTTTCCTGGATGGTTTGTCTTCGGGATTTCGCCTGCCAAATAAGTTCTGTTATACTCACAGACATCATTTTAACAGTTTTAGAAACTTTAGAGTGTTTTCTATCTAAATCTACCAATTATATGCATATCCTAGCTTGAGAAACAGGCAGTTTACTTTGGGTACACTTTTCATTCGGATGTGAAAATACTGCACCCTATTCCAATGAAGTTAACTAGACTGCTGCACAGGGGTTGGAACCAAGTTATTTTCCAATTGTTTAATTCTGAGCAGAACAATTATTTTTTTGTTTCGACCAGCAATATAAAGTTCTCATCCAATTTGAACCAAAAACAGTTTATAATATCGTTCCTTTTTAAACCTCTGAATTAGATTTTTTTATTTTATTATTTAGCTTGACGTTTAAATGACTTCACCAATGGGTAGAGCAGCTTGCTATGGAGCGGGAAAGCTATGTACATGCATTGGACAGACAAGTGAAGTGTAAGATGCAAGATGTGACTGAAATTTTGTGGGTGAGATTCTGTTGGTTCACACCCTTGCTGCTGCATGACTGACTTTCCATCAGAGACACAATTACCATACACTGTAGGGTAAAGAAGAGAATAAATAGCCTGACTAACTCTTCAGTGACAGAAATACTTAGAGGGGAAGTTCACCCAAAAACACTTTATAACAATTGCCTGGGTGTTTGTCAGTACTCCCAGACAGTTTTTAGGTCCATTGTTTGAACATTTCGATTTCTGTATATAAAAAATATTTAACAAATGCTGAATTTCCGAAATGATCTTAAATGCATTAACTAACTGTATATTTATTGTTACATAAACAATGATTGAATTGCCAAATACATGTGTTTTTAATGTAGAAAGTATAATAAACAAAGACTTACTTTATGCTAGCTCAAAAGTCTTCCAGTAGATACTCTTCTTTGTGGTTCTAAGATGTATAATTACAGGAGGTGGGACAAAAGGAGCATTTTACTATTAGTTTTCAAGAAAGGGAATCGGAACGAAAGCAAGTAAACAAAGAGATGGTACCTAGCTAGGCTAACTGTTAGTAATCTCTGAAGTAAAGAAAGGCTGGGCGTGTGTAATATTAGCCAAAATATTTACTCTTCAGAGAGCTTCCAATTTGGACCGTCAGGTATGACATGACGTTTCCAGTTGATCCTGGGCATTCTGAAGAAAGTCTCCAACTCACCAGGATTGATTTTTATTTTTTTATTTCACCTTTATTTAACCAGGTAGGCAAGTTGAGAACAAGTTCTCATTTACAATTGCGACCTGGCCAAGATAAAGCAAAGCAGTTCGACAGATACAACGACACAGAGTTACACACGGAGTAAAACAAACATACAGTCAATAATACAGTATAAACAAGTCTATATACAATGTGAGCAAATGAGGTGAGAAGGGAGGTAAAGGCAAAAAAGGCCATAGTGGCAAAGTAAATACAATATAGCAAGTAAAACACTGGAATGGTAGTTTTGCAATGGAAGAATGTGCAAAGTATAAATAAAAATAATGGGGTGCAAAGGAGCAAAATAAATAAATAAATGAAATACAGTTGGGAAAGAGGTAGTTGTTTGGGCTATATTATAGGTGGGCTATGTACAGGTGCAGTAATCTGTGAGCTGCTCTGACAGTTGGTGCTTAAAGCTAGTGAGGGAGATAAGTGTTTCCAGTTTCAGAGATTTTTGTAGTTCGTTCCAGTCATTGGCAGCAGAGAACTGGAAGGAGAGGCGGCCACAGAAAGAATTGGTTTTGGGGGTGACTAGAGAGATATACCTGCTGGAGCGTGTGCTACAGGTGGGAGATGCTATGGTGACCAGCGAGCTGAGATAAGATAAGAGCTGAGATAATTGACAGCTTAGGATAGAAAACACTCTAAAGTTTCCAAAACTGTAAAAATATTATCTGTGAATATAACAGAACTGATATTGCAGGCGAAAGCCTGAGAAAAATCCAATCCGGAAGTGACTCATATTTTGAAAGCTCTGCGTTCCAATGCGTCCCTATTGAGCAGTGAATGGGCTATCAACCAGATTACTTTTTCTCCGTATTCCCCAAGGTGTCTACAGCATTGTGACGTAGTTTTACGCATTTATGTTGAAGAATACCCGTAAGCGGCTACATTGCGCAAGTGGTCACCTGATGGCTCTCAAAATGATTCTCGCGTAAAATACAGAGGTAGTCATTATTCCAATCGGTCCTACTGAAAAACCAATTGTCCCGGTGGATATATTATCAAATAGATATTTGAAAAACACCTTGAGGATTGATTATAAACAACGTTTGCCATGTTTCTGTCGATATTATGGAGATCATTTTGAATATTTTTCGGCGTTTTCGTGACTGCAAATTCCGGGCAATTTCTCAGCCAAACATGAAGAACAAACGGAGCTATTTCGCCTACAAAAATAATATTTTTGGAAAAAAGGAACATTGGCTATCTAACTGGGAGTCTCGTGAGTGAAAACATCCGAAGCTCATCAAAGGTAAACTATTTAATTTGATTGCTTTTCTGATTTCCGTGACCAAGTTACCTGCTGCTAGCTGGACAAAATGCTATGCTAGGCTATCGATAAACTTACACAAATGCTTGTCTAGCTTTGGCTGTAAAGCATATTTTGAAAGTCTGAGATGACAGGGTGATTAACAAAAGGCTAAGCTGTGTCTCAATATATTTCACTTGTGATTTTCATGATTAGGAATATTTTATAGGACTATTTATGTCCGTTGCGTTATGCTAATTAGTGTCAGTCGATGATTACGCTCCCGGACCCGGGATGGGGAGTCACTAGAGGTTTTTAATAATTTCCACAGAAAAATGTACGAACACGATCTTAGTGGAAGAACTGTGCAGATGTAAACTTTGGTAATGGAATTCAGGTAAAATCTCCCTCTCCTTACAAGAAAAGATAGCAGTTTTAAAACTTCAGTAAAAGTGCAGTAAGTGCAGTCGCCTATGGTATTTTGGACACAGTAATTGCAGAATAATTGCAGTGTACTGCAATTGAACAAATTTTCCAGAAACTCTGTTAAATATCTGCTCTGAATTAAGATTCAAAGATGTCTGCAGAAAGAATGGGGTGTCAGCTATGACATGGAGTTTGAAAAAAATCTATTTTGGTTATTAAACTACAGTAAGTGAAGTGGATTTACAACCGGTAACAGAATTACGGTAATGGAATTAGATCATGAGTCCCTGATCTGTACTACACAGAAATGCATAATTATGGATTTGAACGTCATTCTCCTCATGTTTCACAAATGTGCACACTTAGGTTATTTACTTCATCTCCCTCCCTCTGTTGCTTTCTATTTTCTCCCTTTTGCACTCTGGTAAAGAAAAATGGTGCGTGCCCTATCAAAGTCAACATTTCGGGACTCCAGGTGATCACTGTCTGTGGGGGAAGCGTTTCCTGATCAGAACTCTGGTCTGGCAGCTAACACTGGACCCAGGGGGGACCACAGAAAGTGCTGCAAGCTTAGTGTGTGCTGGGAACATCTTAAATACCGCTGTCAGAGACTCCCGCCACATACACCCTCCCCTCAGACAGGCAGAGAGAGAACGAGTGGTTTGTAGGATGTATGAGATGTTTCAGATAATTGCAGCGAGTTTATAAGTATAAAAAGTTGTAACCTGAAATTGAATGTCATGGTCAGTTCACCTACGTTATCAGAACACTTTTTTTTGCCATCTTTTTTTTTTCTGCCTGAGAAATGCTGAATGCTGTGTTAATGTGACCCGTGAGTACAGGACAATATACTGTACTCTGCTGTACTATACCCTACATTCCTTTACTGTACTCTATTGTGCTCTACTCACTATTGTCCTATCCAAACTTGTGAAACATACATCTATGGTCGGTGTCAGTAAAAACTGGGAGAGGTGACATTAACTGGAGAGAGAAAGGGGCATAGAGAGAGAAGACGGGGTTGTCCAGACTGTTTTAACTAGAGGTCGACCGATTATGATTTTTCAACGCTGATACCGATTATTGGAGGACCCAATAAAGGCCATACCGATTAATCGGCCAATTTTATGTATTTATTTTATTTAAATAAATGAAAATAAAAATGTAATTTATTTGTATTTATATATAATGACAATTACAACAATACTGAATAAACACTTATTTTAACTTAATATAATCAATTAAATCAATTTAGTCTCAAATAAATAATGAAACATGTTCAATTTGGTTTAAATAATGCAAAAACAAAGTGTCGGAGAAGAAAGTAAAAGTGCATGTAATAGCCATGTAAAAAAAGCTAACGTTTAAGTTCCTTGCTCAGAACATGAAAACATATGAAAGCTGGTGGTTCCTTTTAATATTCCCAGGTAAGAAGTTTTAGGTTGTAGTTATTATAGGACTATTTCTCTCTAAACCATTTGTATTTCATATACCTTTGACGATTGGATGTTATTGCTAGCCTAATCTCCGGATTTGATGTCATAAACAGCGCAAGGCTTGAAGCACAGCGAAGAGCTGCTGGCAAATGCACGAAAGTGCTGTTTGAATGAATGCTTACGAGCCTACTGCTGCCTACCACCGCTCAGTCAGACTGCTCTATCAAATATCAAATCATAGACTTTAATATAATAACACACAGAAATACGAGACTTAATTTCCGGATTTGATCATATTAATGACCTATCATATCATAATAAACCTATCAAACAAAACGTTTATTCTTTCGGTGAAATACGTTCCTTATTTTATCTAATGGATGGCATCCCGAAGTCTAAATATTGCTGTTACATTGCACAACCTTCAATGTTACGTCATAATTATGTACAATTCTGGCAAATTAATTACTGTCTTTGTTAGGAAGAAATGGTCTTCACACAGTTTGCAACGAGCCAGGCGGCCCAAACTGCTGCATATTTCCTGACTCTGCTTGCACAGAACGCAAGAGAAGTGACACAATTTCCCTAGTTAAAAGAAATTCATGTTAGCAGGCAATATTAACTAAATATGCAGGTTTAAAAATATATACTTTCGTTTCTTATTGATTTTACGAAAGGCATTGATGTTTATGGTTAGGTACACATTGGTGCAACGACAGTGCTTTTTTCGCGAATGCGCTTGTTAAATCATCACCCGTTTGGTGAAGTAGTCTGATTCGATGATAAATTAACATGCACCGCATCGATTATGTGCAACGCAGGACAAGCTAGATAAACTAGTAATATCGTCAACCATGTGTAGTTAACAAGTGATTATGTTAAAATTGATTGTTTTTTATAAGATAAGTTTCATGCTAGCTAGCAACTTACCCTGGCTCCTTGCTGCACTCACGTAACAGGTAGTCAGCCTTCCACGCAGTCTCCTCGTGGAGTGCAATGTAATCGCGCCATAATTGGTGTCCAAAAATGCCGAATACCGATTATGGAAAATTGAAATCGGCCCTAATTAATCGGCCATTACGATTAATTGGTCGACCTCTAGTTTTAACACTCTTGGTTTGACCACCAGACAACAAAGACCAAAGAAAACAGTTATGAGCTAAACATAACAGTATATTTGCAAATGTATTAAAAATATTACATTTGCATAAGTATTCAGACCCTTTACTCAGTACTTTGTTGAAGCACCTTTGGCAGCGATTACCATCACGTCTTCTTGGGTATGACGCTACAAGGTTGCCACACCTGTATTTGGGGAGTTTCTCCCATTCTTCTCTGCAGATCCTCTCAAGCTCTGTCAGGTTGAATGGGTAGCGTCGCTGTACCGCTTTTTTCCGGGTCTCTCTAGGTATGTTTGATCGAGTTCATGTCCAGGCTCTGGCTGGGCCACTCAAGGACATTCATTGACTTGTCCCGAAGCCACTCCTACGTTCTCTTGGCTCTGCTTAGGGTTGTTTTCCTGTTGGAAGGTGAACCTTTGCCCCAGTCTGAGATCGAGTGCTCTGGAGCATGTTTTCATCAAGGATCTCTCTGTACTTTGCTCCGTTCATCTTTCCCTCGATCCTGACAAGTCTCTCAGTCCCTGCCGCTGAAAAACATCCCCACAGAATGATGCTGCCACCACCGTGCTTCACCGTAGGGATGGTGCCAGGTTTCCTCCAGATGTGACGCTTGGCATTCAGCCCAAGAGTTCAGTCTTGGTTTCATCAGACCAGAGATTCTTGTTTCTCCATGTATTGTTTGTTGGTTTGGCAATGCCACTGTTAGCAAGAGAAATATGCTGTGAAGGATTATCGCCACAGAAAGGGAATTGGAGTGAAATAGACATGCATGGATGCTCACAAAATCATTTTAGACCCCATTTTAGACCCAAGCCTGGACTTTGAACTAATCACCTCTGAGGGCAGGTATAGGGCATTTGTGCCAGGTGTGAAATCTCACCTAAATAACTCTGGCTAATGTTCATATCGACCCAGTAAGGCCAACAGGCTAATCTGATTGGTGGAGTGCTGCAGAGATGTTTGTCCTTCTGGAATGTTCTCCCATCTCCACAGAGGAGCTCTGTCAGAGTGACCAGCGGGTTCTTGGGCACCTCCCTGACCAAGGCCCTTCTCCACCTATTTCTCAGTTTTGGCCGGGGGGGCAGCTTTAGGAAGAGTCTTGGTGGTTCCAAACTTCTTCCATTTATGAATGATGGAGGCCACTGTGTTCTTGGGGACTTTCAATGCTGCAGAAATACAGATTTTATTGGTTCGCTTCACCAGATCTGTGCCTCGACACAATCCTGTTACGGAGCTCTACGGACAATTTGTTCGATCTCATGGCTTGGTTTTTGCTCTGACAACTATGGGACCTTATATAGACAGGTGTGTGCCATTGCAAATCTTGTCTGATCAATTGAATTTACCACAGCTCAATTTCGAGTCTCATAGCAAGGGTCTGAATGCAAATGTAAATAACGTATTTGTTTTTTATTTGAATGAATTTGCAAAAATCTCAACCTGTTTTTGCTTTGTTATTATGGGGTATTGTGGGTAGATTGAGGAAGAAAAACAATGTAATCAATTTTAGAATAAGGTTATAAAATGTGGAAAAAGTCTAAGGGTCTGAATACTTTCCGAATACACTATGTATAACAAGTAGTACATTTAATTTCTACAATTTTTGTTTAGTTACGGTAATTTCTACTAATGCATTCAATACGCTGTTAATCCAGTCTTTTACCATTCTCATTGTCGGAGTGGAGACGTTTGCAGCGCGCACAACCTATGCTACACTTGTGAGAAACAAGTTTTAGTTTATTTCATTACGTTTACGGGTTTTGTCAATATAGTCATTGTCTTTTGTTTGGAGCGCTCCTGTCAATATTGAGTAAGAAAGTGCACCTGATTACCTGAAGTAGGCCTATAGGCTACCTGGCCTGCGTGCAAATGTAGGCATATAAATATGCCCATTTGGGGAGATGATTCATTGGCTTAACAAATCACCACTAAGCTGTGACGCTTCTCAAAATAATGCTTTCTTCACCTCAAACAGCCAGCAAAGTCTGTTTTTACATCCATTGAGAGTGACAATAGTTCCTCAATGTATTTTAAAAATCTCCTTTTGATAACCACTTGGCGTGAAAGGGAAAAATGTAATGCTCCGATCCACTGGAAATGTCATAAAATAGGCCTACCTGATTACTTCTTATACCATGCGCAGCTATTTGTAGGTACACTATATTTACAAAAGTATGTGGACGCCCATTTAAATTAGTGGATTCGTCTATTTTAATAACCACATCCGTTGCTGACAGGTGTGTAAAATTGAGGTCACTGCCATGCAATCTCCATAGACAAACATTGACAGTAGAATTACCTTACTGAAGAGCTCAGTGACTTTCAACGTGTCACTTCGTCAAATTTCTGCCCGGACTAATCTGGATTTGGCAGATGCCAGGAGAACGCTACCTGCCCGACTGCACAGTGTCAACTGTAAAGTTTGGTGGAGGAGGAATAATGGTCTGGGGCTGTTTTTCATGGTTCGGACTAGGCCACCTAACGCTACAGCATACAATTGCATTCTAGATAATTCTGTGCTTCCAATTTTGTGGCAATGGTTTGGGGAAGGCCATTTCCTGTTTCAGCATGACAATGCCCCTGTGCATAAATCGAGATCCAGACAGAAATGGTTTGCCAAGATCAGTGTGGAAGAATTTGACTGGCCTGCACATAGCCCTGACCTCAACCCCATTGAACACTTTTGGGATGAATTGGAACGCTGACTGCGAGCCAGATCTAATCGCCCAACATCAGTGCCCGACCTCACTAATGCAATTGTGGCTGAATTTAAACAAGTCCCCTCAGCAATGTTGCAACATGTAGTGAAACGCTTTCCCAGGAGAGTGGAGGCTGTTATAGCAGCAAAGGGGGACCAAATCCATATTAATGCCCATGACAAGCAGGTGTCCACATATCTTTGGTCATGTAGTGTAGTTAGCAATATAAGTTATTTTTTAGGTTTGGATAGAATTTTGATTAAACACATGACAATGATTTTGAGACACAAAGCTGTTATTATAAATTAAATTAAACAGTTACACGAAAATGTGTATATGAAAATGTAACTGCACGCAGATCGTTAGGAATGGTAATAGAAATTGAGTTGTTTTTGCTTTATGTAATCAAACAGTGACTTAAAGCATCAGACAGGCTCAATGCATATACCTGATTTAATAAAACACATAGGGTGTGTCTATATATGGAAAAATACACATTTTAAAATGTCCACCAATCAATTAGTTGAAATAATTGATGACTTTCGGATGATTTTATGATTGATTTTGGTCGGGATAGCCCTACTTTATAGGCATATCATGTTATGCCATTTTCCCAAACGATTCCATTATATTTAGAAATGCATCTAAAATACCTTAGAACCACACATATCCATGTCCTAATAAACTAATATTACCTGTAAAGACCTTAAGCATAATGTATGATTATTTTATTTTTTTAATCTCCACTTTCGAATTTTGAAATTACACTTAATTACAGTTCTTATGCTGAAATAGCAGGTATTTTTGTCAGTTGCATTAAGATCAGTGAGTTTAGTATTATGTAAGTAATTTGGGATTAACAAATGACAGTGTGTATTGGGTTACTGAATCTAAAAAGAACTCAGTACAGCTTTAACTAACTACAGATCCTAATATTAGTGATGCAATAAGAAAATGTTTCTTTTTTTTGTCATGTTTTTTTGTCAAGTGCCAGTTTCGTGAGAACCAACCTTTTCAGGTATCTGCTGTTTACTGGCTAATCAATCTATTCTAAAGAAGACCACTAATGTGGTTCATTGAGGCTCATTGAATACATTGACCACAGTTTCAAAATGATTCTCCTTTAAACAAAATCACTGTCTGCCACTTGACTTTCTTCCGATATCCAGTCATCGTTAGCCGACCACAGCACACAAACACGCCTTGGGGAAAGAAAAGACAGTAATTTGCTAGATGACTGACTTGAATATCGGGGCTGTGTCATGTTGTCTACAGCACCCTTGTAATATGCTATATCTAGTGACTCAGTCATTCATGCGCCTGAAAGCCATTTGATTGGTTGTTTGCACACACACACACGCAATCTCTGTTGACCGTGGTTATTTACATAGCGATGTGGGAGATAAGTAAGCCAGTAGTATAGTGCAGTACAGTGTACCAGCCAGTCTCCTTGTGGAAACAAAGGCAATAGGCTAGCCCGACAGACCGATTGTTACAGACTAACAAGCCTGTAAAAATCTTAGATGAGAGCCTATTGAAAGACTTTTTTAAATATGACAAAAATTCTACAATAAGCAGTGATTAAATCTTACAAATGGAAGTGTTGAGAAAATATAAGTAGGGCAGCAGATGAAAATCTTACAAATGGAATTGTATAAGACTGACTAATCTCATACCAGCCTACTATCACTTCCTCACAGAGGCCATGTCTGGATCAATGGGACTACACTCTCTCTGTCCTCCGTCATAAAACAAGAGCTGTTAACTCATACAGAGTGAAATCCTCTCCTGTGACCCTATTCTGTCATCTGGTCCACTGTTGTTAGCATTACCATGTTAGCTAATGTGTAAGCCCAGCCACTGCTGGACTGTGCAGTCTGTTCTGCTGCTTGTGTCCTGCCCTCTCATTATGCAGGCCATAATGATGATGAGGAGGGCAATTCACTTCTATAAATATAGGACTATAGAATAGTTTATAGCCCAATGAGCAGCCAGCGTGTTAATCGACCTGGAGGAGCGGTGCTACGCTGCTTGGTGTAAACATAACTTAGACCACACAAATGGGACCACTATACAACACAGACATACAGGAGAACAAAGAAACACCATGACGGCACACAAGCATGACACACATCAAAGCAGTCAATGATGCACACACGGCAAAAAATTGCTCAGTGGCTCTGCTCCTCTGACATCATCAATGTTGGCCCAGCAGCCTGGGCTTGCTCAGAGGGAGAAAATACCGCTAATCACAGATCCATGATCAGCTTTCCCTACCCGGATCCGAACCCTCAACCATTATGACTTGAAACGCCAAGCTGGACTGGGACCTGTATGTGGGAACGACTGCCAGCAAGATCCCTCAGCCTCTTTTCCTCAGGCTTCCATCCAGACACTCCGATCCTCATCCTCACTTAGGCTTGGTAAGGACATTCTGCCACTTAGCTGATAGCAAGCTCTCGCGCCTTAATAATGCATCCCACTGGCCAGAAGCCATCAATTCCCCCAGCTCCCATTATTTACCCAGGCACCACAGATAAGGCCACTTCTGCTTACACTAATCAGTGTTAGCGTTGCTGGTGTAGCCTACATTGAGAAGGCGCAGCAGGGCATGAGGCAGGGTCCTGACCAGACCAGCAGTCTGTCTGCAGAGCCTCGTTTACCACTGGCCAAAGTCAGACAGTATCTCATCCTGTTGTTACATGGACAGAAATTAGGAGCTCGTCCCTCCCGTTGGGGGCCTCCATAAATTACGTTGTGGTGAAGCAGAGATAAGTGGTGGATGGAGATCGGGGACAAAAGATGCTTTCATACCACCGTGATTTGCCTCCAAGGGTCCTTTGCCAAAGGTGGCCTCGGCGACCTATTAAAAAGGGGTCTAAAGCTAAATCATCCTCTTTTTGTCTTAGATTGTCCTGGGTTGACTTGTTCTTATTCTGCCAGAGTAATGTTCGCCCTTGAAATACCGGCGCTGCTGGAAAGTAGACAAAGAAAGCCCTCTTAGTTTTTCCTTAGGAGGAAATGCCTTCCTAAACACATTACAGCACACAGGTGGTTAGTGCAGCAGCTAGGCTTTCTTTTTTTATAGGAAATAGTGCACATAGAACACATCTACCACTTCTTAGACTTACTTTCAATGAGAATGACATTTTCCGATTTCCATGTTAAATTGGTCGGGTCACCCAAGAAGTTACATATTGCAGCTTTAACTTGAGCAAATTAATGCATTTAATAATAAATTCAATACAATTAGTGGATTTCCTTCTATGTTGAATGCATTTTTGGGGGGGGAATTCCGTTTCAATGTCTAGATTCCGTGATTCCGTCGGCATTATTCGCAATTCAGATTTTATAGGACACTTATATTTTTGTGAAGTAGACTGGGGGCTTTCTGAATAGTCCCATTAATGCGCCATGTTGACCAGTGGGTGAAACTTCCTTCCAGTTCGGATTTATGAGATTTGAGAGTCACCTGCCTGGACTGAAAAACGGGCCAGGAGTGGAGCGTCATGACTTAGGATAGGCCTACGTTACAAACTAAAGTAAATAGCCTATTTCAACCAGCTCAAAAGTATTGTCCTATTATTGGTGTACAGATTAACACACACACACACACACACACACACACACACACACACACGGCTGGATTCAAAACATATGCTCACAGTGGGAGAGAGGTCAGGACTAGCTGTTCCCTGAGTGCTTCTGGAACAAAGTGGGTCCACTGATTAAATGGGTCAGTGGGTTAATTTAATAGCACTACTACCACGTCCAAGATGAGGAAACACTGTACATTTACATTACATTTAAGTCATTTAGCAGACGCTCTTATCCAGAGCGACTTACAAATTGGTGCATTCACCTTATGACATCCAGTGGAACAGCCACTTTACAATAGTGCATCTAAATCTTTTAAGGGGGGTGAGAAGGATTACTTTATCCTATCCTAGGTATTCCTTAAAGAGGTGGGGTTTCAGGTGACTCCGGAAGGTGGTGATTGACTCCGCTGTCCTGGCGTCGTGAGGGAGTTTGTTCCACCATTGGGGGGCCAGAGCAGCGAACAGTTTTGACTGGGCTGAGCGGGAACTGTACTTCCTCAGTGGTAGGGAGGCGAGCAGGCCAGAGGTGGATGAACGCAGTGCCCTTGTTTGGGTGTAGGGCCTGATCAGAGCCTGGAGGTACTGAGGTGCCGTTCCCCTCACAGCTCCGTAGGCAAGCACCATGGTCTTGTAGCGGATGCGAGCTTCAACTGAAAGCCAGTGGAGAGAGCGGAGGAGCGGGGTGACGTGAGAGAACTTGGGAAGGTTGAACACCAGACCGGCTGCGGCGTTCTGGATGAGTTGTAGGGGTTTAATGGCACAGGCAGGGAGCCCAGCCAACAGCGAGTTGCAGTAATCCAGACGGGAGATGACAAGTGCCTGGATTAGGACCTGCGCCGCTTCCTGTGTGAGGCAGGGTCGTACTCTGTGGATGTTGTAGAGCATGAACCTACAGGAACGGGCCACCGTCTTGATGTTATTTGAGAACGACAGGGTGTTGTCCAGGATCACGCCAAGGTTCTTAGCGCTCTGGGAGGAGGACACAATGGAGTTGTCAACCGTGATGGCGAGATCATGGAACGGGCAGTCCTTCCCCGGGAGGAAGAGCAGCTCCGTCTTGCCGAGGTTCAGCTTGAGGTGGTGATCCGTCATCCACACTGATATGTCTGCCAGACATGCAGAGATGCGATTTGTCACCTGGTCATCAGAAGGGGGAAAGGAGAAGATTAATTGTGTGTCATCTGCATAGCAATGATAGGAGAGACCATGTGAGGTTATGACAGAGCCAAGTGACTTGGTGTATAGCGAGAATAGGAGAGGGCCTAGAACAGAGCCCTGGGGGACACCAGTGGTGAGAGCACGTGGTGAGGAGGCAGATTCTCGCCACGCCACCTGGTAGGAGCGACCTGTCAGGTAGGACGCAATCCAAGCGTGGGCCGCGCCGGAGATGCCCAACTCGGAGAGGGTGGAGAGGAGGATCTGATGGTTCACAGTATCGAAGGCAGCCGATAGGTCTAGAAGGATGAGAGCAGAGGAGAGAGAGTTAGCTTTAGCAGTGCGGAGCGCCTCCGTGATACAGAGGAGAGCAGTCTCAGTTGAATGACTAGTCTTGAAACCTGACTGATTTGGATCAAGAAGGTCATTCTGAGAGAGATAGCGGGAGAGCTGGCCAAGGACGGCATGTTCAAGAGTTTTGGAGAGAAAAGAAAGAAGGGATACTGGTCTGTAGTTGTTGACATCGGAGGGATCGAGTGTAGGTTTTTTCAGAAGGGGTGCAACTCTCGCTCTCTTGAAGACGGAAGGGACGTAGCCAGCGGTCAGGGATGAGTTGATGAGCGAGGTGAGGTAAGGGAGAAGGTCTCCGGAAATGGTCTGGAGAAGAGAGGAGGGGATAGGGTCAAGCGGGCAGGTTGTTGGGCGGCCGGCCGTCACAAGACGCGAGATTTCATCTGGAGAGAGAGGGGAGAAAGAGGTCAGAGCACAGGGTAGGGCAGTGTGAGCAGAACCAGCGGTGTCGTTTGACTTAGACTAATGTAGACTAATACATACAGGGAGAGGTCACACACCAGTCAATACTATACTAGGATGCCAAGACACAATAGTAGTGAGAGCAGCTCATGTTGTTGAGACAGACGGGATGGGGGTGCTTCAGTAGAGTACATTCCCAGAGTAGCCTAATTGCATCAAAATCAAATCGTATTTGTCACATGCGCCTGAATACAACAGGTAGACCTTACAGTGAAATGCTTACTTACAAGTCCTTAACCTCTTAGTCCGCCCCATCCCGCATGCGGTATCGTTACTACAGCCTCAAGCTCATTAGCATAATGCAACATTAGCGATTTTTAAAAATCGCAAATGAAACGAAATAAATATGCCTGTTCTCAAGCTTATCCTTTTCTTAACAATCCTGTCGTCTCAGATTTTCAAAATATGCTTTAGAACCAGAGAAAATCACTAATTTGTGTAAGAGTGGTGATAGCTAGCTTAGCGTTAGCATTAGCATTTAGCACGCAACATATTCACAAAAACCAGCCAAGGAATCAAATAAAATAATTTACCTTTGAAGAACTTCAGATGTTTCAATGAGGAGACTCTCAGTTACATAGCAGATGTCCAGTTTTTCCTGAAAGATTCTTGTGTAGGACACATCGTTCCCTTTTGTTACTATGCATATGGCTACCGAAATTAACCGGAAATTCAGTCACCTACATGTCGAACTTTTTTCCGAATTAACTCCATAATATTGACTGAAACATGGAAAACGTTGTTTGAATCAATCCTGAAGGTGGTTTGTCATATTTCTCTCCGTTGAAAGCACCGTCCTTGTAGCCTGGTTTGTTCTGAGATTTGAATGGAAAAATACCGGGACCTGACTTTTGCGCACCAATTGCCACGCAGCCACCTAGCGGGACACCTGGTAAATGTAGTCTCTTATGGTCAATCTTCCAATGATATGCCTACAAATACGTCACAATGCTGCAGAGACCTTGGGGAAACAAGAGAAAGAGTCCGTTGATTCCTGTCGCATTCACAGCCATATAAGGCGATCATGGAAAACGTAGCCTCAGAAATCCTGTGCATTTCCTGGTCGGTCATACATCTTGGTTTTGCCCGAAACATTTGTTCTAAGGGACTCACAGTGAAAATCTTTGCATTTCTGGAAACGTAAGACTGTCTTCTTTCCAAAGCTATCAATTCCAAGCATATTCGAGCATCTTTTCGTGACAAAATATTGCGCTTAAAACGGGCACGTCTTTTTATCCAAAAATGAAATACTGCCCCTATAGGACTAACAGGTTAACCAACAATGCAGTTTTAAGAAAATACTTACAATATAGTAAGAGAAAAAATTAACAAATAATTAAAGAGCAGCAGTAAAATATCAATAGTGAGACTATATGTATATATACAGGCGGTACCGGTACAGAGTCAATGTGCGGGGGCACCAGTATTGAGGTAATATGTACATGTAGGTAGAGTTAATGTGACTAATACATAGATAACAACAGAGTAGCAGCAGTGTAGAAGAGAGGGGGAAATGCAAATAGTCTGGGTAGCCATTTGATTAGATTTTCAGGAGTCTTATGTATTTGGGGTAGAAACTGTTTAGAAGCCTATGGGACCTAAACTTGGCGCTTCGGTACCGCTTGCCATGTGGTAGCAGAGAAAAGTCTATGACTAGGGTGGCTGGAGTCTTTGACAATTTTTAGGGCCTTCCTCTGACACCACCTGGTATAGAGGTCCTGGATGACAGGAAGCTTGACCCTCTGTAGTGCCTTGCGGTCAGAGGCTGAGCAGTTGCCATACCAGGCAGTGATGCAACCAGTCAGGATGCTCTCGATGGTGCAGCTGTAAAACTTTTTGAGGATCTGTTAGTTTGTTGGTGATGTGGACAGCAAAATAACTTGAAGCTCTCAACCTGCTCCACTACAGCCTCGTTGATGAGAATGGGGTTGTAGTCCAAAATCATCTCCTTTGTCTTGATCACGTTGAGGGAGAAGTTTTTGTCCTTGCACCAAACGGTTAGGTCTCTGACCTCCTCCCTATAGGCTGTCTCATCGTTGTCGGTGTTCAGGCCTGCCACTGTCGTCATCGGCAAACTTAATGATGGCCATGAATTCATGATTGAATAGGGAGTACAGGAGGGGACCAAGCACGCACCCCTGAGGGGCCCCCGTGTTGATGATCAGCGTGGCGGATGTGTTGTTACCTACCCTTACCACCTGGGGATGGCCCGTCGGGAAGTCCAGGATCCAATTGCAGAGGGAGGTGTTTAGTCCCAGGTTCCTTAGCTTAGTGATGAGCTTTGAGGGCACTACGGTGTTGAACGCTGATCTGTAGTCGATGAATAGCCTTCTCACCGGTGTGGCTTTTGTCTAGTTGTGGAGTGCAATAGAGATTGCATCACCTGTTGGTGCGGTTTGAAAATTGGAGAGGGTCTAGGGCATGGGTGTCAAACTCTGGCCCGTGGGCCAAATTTGGCCCGCGGGGTAATTATATTTGGCCCGCGAGACAATAACAAATTACTACTAGAGCTGGCCCGCCGGTATTATACAGCGCATTCACCACTAATACTACGAATCCCATAATGCTCTGCTGTTTTCGCGCGCCAATCAGGACAGGACCCAGAAACGCTCTCTCCTCTGTGACAGTAGTCATAGCAACATAGACGCTACAACTGTCAGCGAGCTAACCCTTCCCAAAAATGGCGAAAAGAAAGGCAGAAAACAGGAGCTTTCTGGACAAGTGGGAGGCAGAATATCTGTTTACATATGTAAAAGACAAACCTGTTTGTCTTGTTTGTGGAGTCAACGTGGCTGTAAGTAAGGAGTACAACATTAGACGACACTATGAAACGAAACACCATGACAAATACAAGGACCTGGACATGACTCAAAGGAGCCAGAAAGTAGAGGAGATGAAAAGAAGTTTGGTTTCACAACAGAATATGTTTAAAAAGCCACATCACAAAGCGAGGCTGCTGTAAAGGCTAGATATATAGTGGCAGCAGAGATCGCAAAATCAGCCCGGCCCTTTAATGAGGGAGAGTTCATGAAAAAGTGCATGATGAAGGTTTGTGACCTCGTATGCCCAGAGAAAAAACAAGCATTTTCAAACGTGAGCCTGAGCAGGAACACAGTAGCTGATCGCACATGTGATCTTGCCACCAATCTGTATGACCAGCTGATGGAAAAGGGAAAATATTTTGTTGCGTTCTCCCTCGCTGTGGATGAGAGCTGCGACGCATCTGATACTGCTCAGCTGTCAGTCTTCATCCGTGGAGTGGACTCAAATCTGTGTGTTACGGCGGAGCTATTAGGATTCAAATCAATGCATGGCACAACCACAGGAAAGGAAATCTTTGAGGAGGTTTCCAAATGTGTAACTGAAATAAAGCTGCCGTGGGATAAACTCGTTGGATTAACGACAGATGGTGCACCAGCGATGTGCGGTAAAAAGAGTGGACTGGTGGGCATGGTTCGGGAGAAGATGCGGGAAGTGAACTGTGCAGGTGAGCTAACTGTTTACCACTGAATCATACATCAGGAAGCACTGTGTGCCAAAGCCCTAAAGATGGAACATGTTATGACCACAGTAACACAGGTAGTTAACTTTATAAGAGCCAAAGGTCTAAATCACCGCCAGTTTAAATCTTTTCTGGAGGAGTGTGGTTCGGAATACGCAGACGTGCCGTATCACACAGAGGTGAGATGGCTAAGCAGAGGAAAAGTACTGAACAGATGTTTCGAGCTGCGTGAGGAAATATGTCAATTCCTGGAAACCAAAGGGAAGGATACAGCAGAGCTCCGGGAGCAAAAGTTCCTGTGTGAGCTGGCCTTTCTCTGTGACATCTCGAGCCATCTCGATGCGCTGAACCTGCAGCTTCAGGGGCGGGGGCGCATCATCACAGACATGTACGCTGCAGTGAGGGCCTTCAAAACTAAACTGTGCCTGTGGGAGAATCAGATGCTGCAAGGAAACCCTTGCCATTTTCCCTGCTGCCAATCCATAAAAGCGCAGATCTCTACCGCCGTGTTCCCATGCGCACAGTTTGCTGAAAAACTCAGTGTTCTCGCCGCTGAGTTTAGCCGGCGATTTGCCGACTTCGATGCCCAGAAATGCAAGTTTGAACTGCTTAGTAATCCCTTCGCAGTTGATGTGGAAAATGCACCAACCAACATCCAAATGGAGCTGATTGAACTCCAGTGCAACGACACGCTGAAGTCAAAGTATGATGCTGTGGGCGCCGCACAGTTTCCACGGTTCATCCCTGACACAATGCCTCAGCTCCGCACCCAAGCTGCTCAGATGCTCCATGTTCGGCAGCACTTATCTATGCGAGCAACTTTTCTCCTCGATGAAGATGACCAAAACAACTCACAGGGTCTGACTGATGACACAGTCTGACTGATGAACATCTTCGCTCGATACTGAGGATTTCTTCAGCTCAGAGCTTGAGCCCAGACATTGATGAACTAGCATCCAAGAAGAGATGCCAGGTATCTGGCTTGGGCACATCAGATTAGACCAGTGTGCAAAAATTAACGTTTTCTTTATGCACTTTTTCTTGCTACAAGGCATGGGCTTGAATGGTTGATTGATTTATTATCATTTTATTTGTAAAATTATTAGCCAGTGGAAAAAGTTTATTTTGGTATTTAAATCAGAAGGCTGCAAATAGAAAAGAGGCATACAATTTTTATTTAAATTTGATTTATTTAATAAATGAATGCCATTGATGTGTTTTTTCATTTGAAATTCGATTTTGCATGTCTCCACTATTAAATTATATATTGTATGGTAATAAGCGATGCTTGTTCCATATTTAATGTTAAAGCAAAACTTGTTTGGGTCCGTATTAAAAGGTTAATTAGTTCAATGTTGGCCCGTGACTTTGTTCAGGTTTTACATTTTGGCCCACTGGGTATTTGAGTTTGACACCCCTGGTCTAGGGTTTCTGGGATAATGGTGTTGAGAGCCATGACCAGCCTTTCAAAGCACTTCATGGCTACAGACATGAGTGCTACAGGTCGGTTGTCATTTAGGCTGGTTACCTTAGTGTTCTTGGGCACATGGACTATGGTGGTCTGCTTGAAACATGGTGCTATTACAGACAGGGAGAGGTTGAAAATGTCGGTGAAGACTCTTGCCAGTTGGTAAGCTCGTGCTCGGAGTACACATCCTGGTAAACCGTTTGGCCTTGTGAATGGTGACCTGTTTAAAGGTCGTACTCACATCGGTTGCGGAGAGTGTGATCCCACAGTCGTGCGGGAACAGATGATGCTCTCACCCATGTTTCAGTGTTACTTGCCTCAATGCAAGCATAGACGTTATGTAGCTCGTCTTGTAGGCTCGTGTCATTGGGCAGCTCTTGGCTGTGCTTCTCTTTTTGTTGTCTGTAATAGTTTGCAAGCCCTGCCACATCCAATGATTCGGTCTTAGTCCTGTATTGACGCTTTGCCTGTTTGATGGGTCGTCGCAGCGCATAGCAGGATTTCTTATAAGCTTCCGGGTTAGAGTCCAGCTCCTTGAAAGCGGCAGCACTACCCTTTAGCTCAGTGTGAATGTTGCCTGTAATCCATGGCTTCTGGTTGGGGTACGTATTAGAGATCGACCGATTATGATTTTTCAACACCGATACCGATTTTATTGGAGGCCCAAAAAAGCCGATACTGATTAATCGGACGATTTAAAAATATATATATATATTTTTATTTCTTTGTAATAATGACAATTACAACAATACTGAATTAACACTTATTTTAACTTCATATAAAACCTCAATAAAATCAATTTAGCCTCAAATAAATAATGAAACAATGTTGAATTTGGTTTAAATAATGCAAAAACAAAGTGTTGGAGAAGAAAGTAATATGTGCCATGTCAAAATGGGTGCCATGTAAAATATGTGCCATGTAAAAAAGCTAACGTTTAAGTTCCTTGCTCAGAACATGAGAACATATGAAAGTTGGTGGTTCCTTTTAACATGAGACTTCAATATTCCAAGGTAAGAGGTTTTAGGTTGTAGTTAATATAGTATTTATAGGACTATTTCTCTCTATACCATTTGTATTTCATATACCTTTGACTATTGGATGTTCTTATAGGCACTATAGTATTGCCAGTGTAACAGTATAGATTCCGTCCACCTCCTCACCCCTACCTGGGCTCATACCAGGAACACATCGACAACAGCCACACTCGAAGCGTCGTTACCCATCGCTCCACAAAAGCCGCGGCCCTTGCAGCGCAAGGGGAATAACTACTTCAAATCTAAAAGTGAGTGACGTTTGAAACAGTATTAGCGCACACCCAGCTAACTAGCTAGTCATTTCACATTGGTTACACCAGCCATTAGGCTGATAGGCTTGAAGTCATCAACAGCGCTGTGCTTGCGAAGAGCTGCTGGCAAAACGCACAAAAGTGCTGTTTGAATGAATGGTTACGAGCCTGCTAGTGCCTACCACCGCTCAGTCAGACTGCTTTATCAAATCATAGACTTAATTATAACATAATAACACACAGAAATACGAGCCTTTGGTCATTAATATGATCGAATCTGGAAACTATCATTTAGAAAACAAGACTTTTATTCTTTCAGTGAAATATGGAACCGTTCGGTATTTTATCTAACGGGTGGCATCCCTAAGTCTAAATATTCTTGTTACATTGCACAACCTTCAATGTATGTCATAATTACGTAAAATTCTGGCAAATTAGTTCGCAATGAGCCAGGCAGCCCAAACTGTTGCATATACCCTGACTCTGCGTGCAATGAAGGCAAGATAAATTACACAATTTCACCTGGTTAATATTGCCTGCTAAACTGGATTAGTAGTTATAACTAGTGATTATGATTGATTGATTGTTTTTAATAAGATACGTTTAATGCTAGCTAGCAATTTACCTTGGCTTCTACTGCATTCGCGTAACAGGCTGGCTACTCGTGAAGTGCAATGGTTAGAGCGTTGGACTAGTTAACTGTGCGGTTGCAAGATTGGCACCCCTGAGCTGACAAGGTGACAATCTGTCGTTCTGCCCCTGAACAAGGAAGTTAACCCACCGTTCCTAGGCCGTCATTGAAAATAAGAATGTGTTCTTAACTGACTTGCCTAGTTAAATAAAGGTATAAAAAATATATATATATATATATTTTTATATAATCGGAAATCGGCGCCCAAAAATACCGATTGTTATGAAAACTTGAAATCATCCCTATTTAATCGGCCATTCCGATTAATCGGTCGACCTCTAGTACGTATGTACAGTCACTGTGGGGACGACGTCATCAATGCGGTGTATTCCTGAATGCCATCGGAAGAATCCCGGATCATATTCCAGTCTGAGCTAGAAAAACAATCCTGTAATTTAGCATCTGCTTCATCTGACCACTTTAATGTTTGCTTGTAAGCAGGACTCAGGAGGATAGAATTATGGTCAGATTTGCCAAATGGAGGATGAGGGAGAGCTTTGTATGCGTCTCTGTATGTGGAGTAAAGGTGGTCTAGAGTTTATTATTATTATTTATTTTTTCCCTGGTTGCACATTTAACATGCTGATAGAAATTAGGGACAACTGATTTAAGTTTCCCTGCATTAAAGTTCCCGACCACTAGGAGCACTGCCTCTGGATAAGCATTTTTATGTTTGCTTATGGTGATATACAGCTCATTGAGTGCAGTCTTAGTGCCAGCAATGGTCTGTGATGGTATGTAAACAGCTACGAAAAATACATATCTCTCTAGGTAGATAGTGTGGTCTACAGCTTATCATGAGATCCTCAGGCGAGCAAAACCTTACTTAGGTATTGTGCACCAGCTGTTGTTTACAAATATACTTTGCCCGCCACCCCGTGTCTTACCGGAGGCTGCTGTTCTATCCTGCCAATGGAGTTTATTACCCGCCAGCTCTATGTTATTAACATCGTCGTTCAGCCACGCCTCGGTGAAACACAAGATTTCACAGATTTTAATGTCCCGTTGGTAGGATATACATGCTTTCAGTTTGTCCCATTTATTTTCCTGCGATTGAACGTTGGCTAACAGTACGGATGGCAGAGGCAGATTAGCCACTCATCGCCTGATCCTCACAAGGCACCCTGATCTCCTTCCGTGAAATCTGTTTCTTTCTCCTGTGAATGACGGGGATGAAGGACTTTTCGGGTGTTTGGAGTATATCCTTCCCGTCCAACTCATTAAAGAAAAATTATTTGTCCAATTTGTGGTGATTAATCCCTGTTCTGATGCCCAGAAGGTATTTTCTGGCATAAGAGACAGTAGCAGAAACATTATGTACAAAATAAGTTACAAACAAAATAGCATGGTTGGTTAAGAGCCAATAAAACGGCAGCCATCCTCTCCGGCGCCATCATATGTCTAGTCCACTGATCCAAGCCTGGACCTAATCAAAGCACAGGAACCAATGGGGCACAGGAAAGGCTCTGACTCCGATGGTACTGCAATTACCAATAACCTTATGGGGATATCTGCTGAAGTGGCCATCATTATAGACATAAATAATGAGAGGAACGGCCGAAAGCATGGCTGTACATAAAATGATTTATCAACTGGATGATGAGCCGCCATGAGTCAGATGAGGCTGTGGCATTTAGCTAGGACATTTCCATGTAAAAGGACCCATGAGCCCAAACATGAAGTTCATAGGAGCATATCAAATTGGGTGTCAAATGAAAGCTAAGAGTCTATATTTTGGGCAAATGAAAGCAAAGATTAATTTTTCAACCATTTTCATCTAAAAAAATCTGGCATAAGTAAAGGCTTTGATTTCTGTTAAACAGATGGACAAGGGCTCTTAAAATATCTACCAGAAAAAGTCTTAAAGTATCGTAAATACAATAATGTTGACGTTAAGACAACTGTCAACTAATGTTAATTTTGAATAAATTGTGTACCTTCTGTAGGTTTAACAAATATTGCCTTGTAATTGCGTTACTAAAAACCCAGATACTGTACCTTCTGAGATATTTTCACATTTCTCTCTCTTATGAGGGAGGATAATGAAAGTTCACAGAAGTAATAGTAGACCTACCAATTAGTTATAGTGATTTTACCAATATCATTTTTGTTTGAATTATTAAGTGATTTAAACGGTGTATTCAGACCCTTCCCCTTTTCCACATTTTGTTACGTTACAGCCGTATTCTAAAATGGATTAAATAAAAACATTTCCTCATCAATCTACACACAATACCCCATTTAAAAAAACCCGAAATGCCTTATTTACATAAGTATTCAGACCCTTTGCTATGAAACTCGAAATTGAGCTCAGGTGCATCCTGTTTCCATTGATCATCCTTAAGATGTTTCTACATCTTGATTGGAGTCCACCTGTGGTATATTCTATTGATTGGACATGATTTGGAAAGGCACACACCTGTCTATATAAGGTTCTACAGTTGGCAGTGCATGTCAGAGCAAAAACCAAGCCATGAGGTCAAAATAATTGTCCGTAGAAGGCTGAGACAGGATTGTGTCAAGACACAGATCTGGGGAAGGGTACCAAAACATTTCTGTAGTATTGAAGGTTCTCAAAAATACAGTGGCCTCCATCATTCTTAAATGGAAGAATTTTGGAACCGCTAAGACTCCCTAGAGCTGGCCGCCCGGCCAAACCGAGCAATTGCGGGAGAAGTGCCTTGGTCAGGGAGGTGACAAAGAACCCGATGGTCACCCTGACAGCTCCAGAGTTCCTCTGTGGAGATGAGAATGAGATGAGAAAGGACAACTATCTCTGCAGCACTCCAGCAATCAGGCAATTATGGTAGAGTGGCCAGACGGAAGCCACACCTTCCTTAGTAAAAGGCACATGACAGCCTGCTTGGAGTTTGCCAAAAGGCACCTAAAATACTGACCATGAGAAACAAGATTATTTTGTCTGATGAAACCAAGATTGAACTCTTTGGCCTGAATGCCAATTGTCACATCTGGAGGAAACATGGCACCATCCCTATGGTGAAGCATGGTGGTGGTGGCGGCAGCATAATGCTGTAGGGATGTTTTTCAGCGGCAGGGACCGGGAGACTAGTCAGGATTGAGGGAAAGATGAACGGAGCAAAGTACAGAGATCCTTGATGAAAACCTACTCCAGAGCACTCAGGACCTCCGACTGGGGGCGAAGGTTCACCTTCCAACAGGACAATGATCTTAAGTACACAGCCAAGACAATGCAAGAGTGGCTTCGGGACAAGTCTCTGAATGTCCTTGAGTGGCCCAGCCAGAGCCTGGACTTAAACCCGATCGAACATCTCTGGAAAGCCCTGGAAATAGCGGTGCAGCGATGCTCCCCGTCCAACCTGACAGAGCTTCTAAAAACCTGTTTTTGCTTTGTCATTATGGGGTATATGTGTAGATTGATGAGGGGGGAAACAACTGTTTAATCCATTTTAGAATAAGGCTTTAATGTTTAATTTGGGAAAAAGTCAAGGTGTCTGAATACTTTCTGAATGCACTGTATGTAATGGGGAATTGTTAGACACTAACAATCAAACGCAAACAATTCACACAATGAAGTTATGAAACAATGATGTGCACAGATTTGCAGGTTGAGACTGCCTTCGGCAGAGAAACGTGCATTCTGCATCTTAGCCACACTCGCCTCGGCAATGGATTAAAGGATCTGCGTGGTCAATCGGATGTCTGCAGTGGCCGTACAGAATTTACTGTAATACCGCCTCTGCAGAAGTCAGGGCATTCATACCTTCATTTCATTTCACGTAACAGAGTAGAGCTCTTGTGAAGGATGTTGTCAAGCAACTGAGTTTGTGTTTATACAGGACCCACCTACCACCATCCAGTTATGTCAATGCGGAGCTATACTGAGGCCTCCACATTGGTACAACATTTTGGAAGCACATGGCAATGTGGTACGGAGCTCGATTTGGTCTCTGCGTGCCTGTGGAGGCTCCTCAATTGCATGGACCAAAAACGATCTTGACATATCAAACCACAGTAAAAGTAAGTGCTAATGGTAAACATCCACCATTGTCCCCGTCCCCAAGAAAGACTAGCCTCGCTCTCTCAACAACAGCCTTTTGCACTGACCTTTCTTGTGATGAAAGCCCTGCAGCAGCTAGTCAAGGCCCATATCACGTTTGTGGCATGTGCTCTTCTGGATCCCCTCCAGTTTGCATACCGCACTTAAAGGACGACGCCAAGCTGTTCTTGATGGACACCATCCACAGACATCTGGAGGGCAGAAGGGCCTCTGTCAGGCTCTTATTTGTGGACTTCTCATCGGCATTTAACATCATGCAGTCTGCCATCCTCGCCAGACCTTGTCTCACAGTTCAATCACGACCACGGCCACAGAGAGTCTATGCCAATGGTAAGACACGCTACTCGCTTGCGCTGGTTCACCACGGTGTGTACGGTCACCTTTTTTATTCTCTACACCAATGCCTGTCAGAGTGGCCATACCAACCTCCATCTTGTGAAGTTTGCCAATGACACAGTCCTCTCACTCCTCTCAGACCATCAGGACTTCATTGACAGGTGTGACTGCGCTGCTGGAGTTGAATGTTTCCAAGATGAATGAAATGGTTGTCAGCATCAGGAGGAAGCCAGGATGGACCCAGTGATCATCCAGGGTGAGGTGGTGGACATTGTGGACAAGTATAAATATATTGCTGCCATCTTTGATAACACCCTGAAGGTTGAGCAAAACAGATGCTGTCATTTTTAATTATTTTTTAAAAACCTTTTTATTTAACAAGGCACCACCTCCAAGCCATTGTGATATGCTCTAAGATCACCAGGGTGCCTCTCAGAAGTCTGACCTCATTCTTTGAGAAGCAGGCCAGGAGGAAGGTCCATGACATCCTGGGGGACAGCACCCATGTCCTTGACACGCAGTTCCAACTGCTCCCCCTTTGACACTGCCTGTCTCAAGTGCCCCACCAATGGGCACAGGGCCTCATATTTTGTGCCTGAGGCTATCTTCCTCGTTAAGAGGACCATTAACGAAGACCTAGGGATTATTCTAGACATTGTTTAGTAAGAACTGTAGCAACCACGGTTGTTTAGTTTCATAAATTGCACCATGCACTTAAAACTGTTGCCTTAAATGTTTTATTTATAAAAAAGAGTATACTGTCAGTCTGTGTGTGTTTATCCTGTCTGAAGCACCCTTTCCATCCCTGAGTAAATTTCCCCTTGGGGTTTAATAAAGTTCTATTGTAAAACAGGTACACGTGTCAAAATTGGGGATTTACCATACTTCTTTAAGTGGTGGAGTTACTCTTTGCTGAACACAAACTCCAGATTGTGTCTTTAAGTAAATTACATTGTTTATATACAAATTGTTTGACTCATACTTAATCAAATAACTGTTTTACAAAAGATCTGTACAATAGGTGTAAGCAGTGGTCCTAGTAAATAATTAACGTTACCTGCACAGCACACCCATTGACTATACATTAGAATTGGCTTATTATCATTATCAAAATGAGGGTTCTCATTACCAAAACTGACCTAAACATGAGGCGATAATGAGAAATGTGTGTTTCGGTAATGGGGCCCTTACCTCAATCTGCAAGTAATGGGAGATGGTCAGTGGGGTGGTAGCGTAGCCTAGTGGTTAGAGCGTTGGACTAGTAACCGAAAGGTTGCAAGATCGAATCCCAGAACTAACAAGGTTCTGCCCCTGAACATGGCAGTTAACCCACTGTTCCTAGGCCCCCATGGAAAATAACTGACTTGCCTAGTAGAATAAAGGTTTAAATAAAAAACAATTGAACACATCACTAAAGCCATGTAATGGTTCTCAGAGTTTTTTCCAATATGAGTTTTTTAGTAATTCCGGTAATGAATAGGTCAAGCGTTGTAAATGGGGTGTTTGAGAATTAAGATCCTCATTCTGAAAGCATATAAGTGAAATAATTAAATAAAAGTATGCTCATGTAAGGACTTCTCCTCTAGATTATGCATCATGGGTGAATTAAACCAAATTATTGGAGATTTTACAGCAACTTCAAAAAGTGTTACGGAGACGGTTTTTACGCAATAAATATAACGGGGTATTTTAAACTTCAACCTAGTAAACAGTTTTTATAATTTATGGACAAACTACAGCAACATATTTAGTTTTATTCAGATAAATTAGGTTTTTCTAATATTATAAAATGACAGAATTTAATCATGCACCATGATTTTCAAACTCTTTGTTACTGCCATGGTTAAAACTAGTTTCACGAGAATCACCCAATTTAGAGACTTCATATCATAGTAGGTAGGCTTTGTTGTTTGATCCATCCCTGTTTTCTCAAAGAACGCTTTTCTTTCAATTCACACACTTGTAGGCTCAAATGCAAAACATTCTTCAAATGCAACATGTTCGGGCTCTCGAGTGGCGCAGCGGTCTAAAGCAGTGCATCTCAGTGTGCCGTGATTGGGAGTCCCATAGGTTGGCGCACAATTGGCCCAAGGTTGTCCGGGTTAGGGTTTGGCTGGGGTAGGCCGTCATTGTAAATAAGAATTTGTTCTTAACTGAGTTGCCTTGTTAAATAAAATACATTTTAACAAGCATGCAGGTATGATCAATGTCATTGAGTGAAGTGTCTGTATGCACATTTGCAGGCTTCAGGACTGTCATACCTCTACATGTCATGACAATGTGTCCAGCGATCTCTGTTTTGTTATATTGGTAACTCCCTCTCTCTCCCCCACTCCCTCTCTCTCCCTCCCTCTCTCCCTCAATATCTCCTGCCCTCTCTCCCTCCTGCCCTACCTCCTTCTCTCCAGTAGAGGTTGTGGTTGAGTATGAGTATGATGCCCTCCATGAAGATGAGCTGACCCTGAGGCTGGGAGACGTGATCAGGAATGTCCACAGGATCGAGGAGGAGGGATGGATGGAGGGAGACCTCAACGGGAAGAGAGGACTCTTCCCTGACAACTTCGTCAAGGTGATTTAGAGCCTCTCCCCATTTTAAACAATATTGAGACACTGACCCAAAACAACTTCCGGGTTGACAGGTACACTAACAGTATTATAATATATGCCATTTAGTAGGCACTTATTTTATCCAAAGTGACATAAGGGTGGTCCTGGGAATTGAACCTGCTATCTTGGCGTTGCAAGCTCCATGCTTTACCAACTACAGTACTGGTTGCACACTTGGGACTTGTAAACCCTAGTGCACCATGAAATCTGGTGTTTCCGTTGAAGACATGCGTACACTTCTCTTTCTAATATGAAATGGAGTTGTCATGGTACTCATTGCAAATTCTAAGTCACGCTAGTAGTAGAATGTTGTGATGAAGTCACAGAGAGCGGCTGCTCTTCCCTCGTCCCTCCCTCCTGGCTGTAATCCAGAGTAGTGAGATAGGAAGTCTGGCAGCTTTGAGGAGGGATATGTCGCTGTACTGAACTGAACTTTGCTCCCGGACACTGAGACTATTTTTCTTCCTCTATAAGTGCTTCTATGACTGTCTGAGACTAAAAGTTCTTCCCAGGAAATCATGTCTGAGTCGGAGGAGTCGGTAAGGGATTTACTCGTCTTTACTAAACGTCAACATGACAGGGTTCTCTGAGGTGTGTATTATAATCAACAACTGATCTTTGC